>NW_004955405.1:15415204-15472871 GCF_000276665.1 Chinchilla lanigera
AAAAAAAATAAAAGTAATTATAAAAAGAAAAAAAAAATACAGATTGCTACTTCCCACTGGATCCGAATATCCACAAGTAGGGCCAGTTTCTCTGTTTTAGAAAAGTTCTTTAGAAACTGATGATCAAAGAGTTTGGGGCCCGCAGGTACAGACTGTGTAGAGCGATATTTACCACTGACATCCGGGGGGAGGGAGAACAATTTCTTCTTCTTGTCCTTCAGATTGAACCCATACTAGGCAAATGTTCTTCCACTGAAGTATATCTCCTGCCTTTTTCAATGTTCTGACTTTGAGACAAGATTTCACTAAGTTACTAGTTTCCTTGATAGTTATGTTTGACACCCAGATTATGCCTCCATTTGTACATCAAAATGAAAAAATAATCATGAACGAAGGACTGATTCCTAGGGATTTGTGTTCACCTCCCTGGCTCAGTCATTATCTTTTTTGGGTTAAACACTGAGCCTCTGTTTGCTAATCTGTAAAATGGATGGTGGGGCAGAAAGAGAAAGGATTTCTAAAGCACTTTTCTGGTTCTTTTTTTTTTTTCTTGATGTCTTTTTGAGACAGGATCTCACTATGCAGTTCAGGCTGGCCTTGAACTCACAAAGATCCTTTGAGACAGGATCTCACTTTGTAGCCCAGGCTGGACTCGAACTCACAAAGATCCTCCTGCCTCAGCCTCCTGAGTGCTGGAATTACAGGCGTGCACCACCACACCCAGCTCACTTTTCTGGTTCTAACAGCTTGCTATTTTATGGCTAGAAGCAGTAAGAACAAAAAACTTCTTTCACCAATTGGATTATTCAGATTGCTTCATGTATCACACACTCTAGTGGAATGTGAAATTGAGTCAGGGGTCTATTACCCTTCAATAAAGTGTGTGAAGAAAGCCCAGTGCTTTGATCACTACCAGGGCTAGTGATTTAGGGCTAAAATGTGCTGCAAGAAACAGATCTGACTGTTACAGCTTAAACACAGAAGCACTGCTTTTTTTTTTTTACCTAAAAGAATAAGAAAGATAGGAAAATAGTGTGGTTCTATAAAGAAACTTATTTTTTTATTTTAAAGAGTAAAAGAAGGATAACATAGTAATAGGGGAGGCTTACCAAATTACAAAGTGGTAGGAAATTATCAATGGTAATTGTTTTATGTATTGTTATCTACAAGATAGTTTCTCAAGAAAACAAATAGACAAATGATAGTGAGTTACAGATAAAAGCCGTGGGAGATTATCAATAGTTGTTGTACTATACTTCGGTGTCTTCAAAGTGGCTTCAAAAGAAAATAAATAGAGCTATACATGAGTGACCAATTGAATAATCATTAACTATTCTCAATGGTTGTAGGAAACACATAATAATAAACATACATCCATTTACAAAATAGCATAGGAACAATACAAACATTACAGAGTTATGGACAGATTAGTTGGAAAATATCAGTGGCTGCTGTAATACATGGCGGTATCTTCAAAGTGGTTTCTCAAGAAGACAGAGATACGCAAGAAGGATCTAACAAGTACTTACAGCCTAAGGGTTGTGAAAAATAGCGCATTACCTCCTCACCAGTGACTCCTTTCGCTGAGGTGTGACAGCTGGAAGGAAGGCCAGGATTGAAAAGAAGGACCAAGAGACTTGCATCTGTGTTTAGGCTGTTTTCTTTTTCTTCCATAGTCATGATTACCCGGGGCTCCTCCATGGAGATGACAGTCTGGCCAGAAGGAGAAGGCAGAGTATGCCCCAGGCCCCCCCTCATTCCTGTTGGACTAACTGGTAGGATGGGTCTGAGCTCTGGGGCCTCTGCTTCAGAGGGCAGACTGATCTCCAGTGGTCTCCTTTGCATTCAGGGCATGGCCCAGGGGTCTTCTCAGGGTAGATCCTCTTGAGGTGGCCTGGGTTTTAATATCGGTAGCAGACAAATGCAGTCATCGAGTTCTTCTTGGGGCCCTGAGAATCAGACTTAGGGTCGGTTTCTCTTAGTGCTGCAGCAAAAGCAGCTGCTTTTTCTGTCTCTTTGTTTTCTCTCCTTGGCCTCCTCCTCGTCACAGCTATGGAATACTGAGGAGGCAATTCTTACTAACATCTCAAGTGAGCCATCTGGGGCAAAAGCCATTTTTTGTAGCTTTTTCTGTCCAGCCTCCCATTGCATTGGGACCCCATAACCAGTTAGTGTCCTCTCCCCAACCGTCAGCACAGGCAGCAGGAATCTTGGTGCAGACTTCTCTGGGGCTCCACGTGCCCCTCCACTGCAGCCTGTACTGTCAGGGGAAGAATGGCTTCCAGAGGGTCTCCCCAGGTATTGCGCAAGGTCCTCCTGGTTTACAGCTTCTGAATGGCTCTCATGATGCCAGTCTACTAGACGTCTGACTCTTCGGGCTTAGTCTGTATTCTCATGTTCTCCGAGTCCTTGTTCAGCAGCGGCTCCTCCACTGACTCTGAACCCTTCTGGTTCTCAACGGCAGGGGCAAGAGCGACCTGTTGTGTGGCATGTATTCCCAGGGGTTTCTCCATGTCTGAATGATTCACCCACATCTGCGGGCGGGCCTCCGCAGCTGGCGCGTGGTGGGCCAATTGTGTCATTTCTTCTCTGTGCCATGATAGTTCTCAGTTGTGTGGCGGTGGTTGGTTTGAGAGCCAGCGTGCACCAGAGCGTGCTGCTGCATGGCTTCCCGGGCACCAGGGGCCTATAAAGAAACTTTCTGAAGAAGCTCCCTTGTGTTTGTCTCCTGACCTCACAGATACCTCCTTTTCAATATGACTGCTAGGACGCCAACCTTTACATCTATATTCCAGTAACAAGGAGAAAGAGAGCAGCCCCTCCTCTCACTAGGAGATGTTCTTTTTGTGGGCACACTGATGTTACTAAGAAGAAGTGAGCTCGATGGCAGGCAACCAGGCCGCAGGCTCTGCCCCTGCCAGTCGTCTTGGCTGGATTTCTGGGTTGAAGGTCGCCTCTCCAACTGTACAGACCCTGCTCCAGTGTGAGTTCTGGTGACAGCAGGTGATCAAAACAAGTCCCTCTGCTTCCCGACACCTCCAAGTCAGGAGGGCAGCTGGGGAGAGGAGCCAGAGGCCATTATCACTGGTGATAGCAGCACATTCATTCTGCTGCAGATGCCACTGAAGGGACATGGATTGGGAGCTACTACAGTGAAAATATTTTTCTGTTTTGTCTAGGAAATAAACTAATCATTATATTTTAAAAAGTAATCCAATAAATTTTTAGAAACTCTGTTCTTAGTATAAGTTGCACAGCTTACTTTAATATATGTGCTGCTGAGGCAAGCACAAGTTGCATAGCTTAGCAATGAGGAACAGAGGAGAGACATGCAAAGCTCTTTCTTTCTTTCTTTCTTTCTTTTCTTTTTTATCTTTTTTCCTTTTTGAGATAGAGTCTCGCTATGCAATTCGGGCTGGCCTTGAGCTCATTTTGTAGCCCAGGCTAGTCTAGAACTTGCAAGGATCCTCCTGCTTCAGCCTCCCAAGTGCTGGGATTACAGGTGTGTGCCACTGCACCCTTCTCTTTCTTTATTTTTAAAATAATAGCTAACCCTAGAGCTTGGATTAGGTCAAAGGACCTCAGAAAGGCTGTATTTTTTATTGTTCTGATTTAAAAAAAAAAAAATCTTTGTTCGCCTGAGTGGTCAAAACTACCTAAAGTACATGAGTTTCCAGAAACCAAACCAAACCAGGTGGCACATGCCTCTAATGACAGCACTCAGGAGGCTGAGGCAGGAGGATTGCTATAAATTCAAGGCCAGCCTGGAACACATAGTGAGACCCTACTCAAACAAAGAAACAAACAAAGAAATAAAAACGAACAGAAACCACAACAAAATCACAATCTAAATAGTTTGACAGCTCAGGTAAATTAAGGGTAGTGTCTCAGTTCAAAATTTCTGTGTTTCACATTTGCCAGTGGTTAAAAAGACCAGGGTTTGTCCAAAGAAGCAGGAATTCTCTTCCAGGCCACCTCTAGACTCACAAGCACAGCACTTCACACAGAGCAGTGATCTCACCCAGATCGTTCTGGTATTCCTTACACAAATTCTTACCTCTCTGAGCCTTAGTATACACATCTGTAAAATGGGTCGTGTGATGGTTGATTGATTGGGTCAACTTGAGTAAGAAACACCCAAATGAATTGACTCAGCTCAGTTCTGGGTGTGGAAGACTCACCCTAGGGAGGATTGTCACCAGGATGGTATAAAAGGGAAATGAAGAAGTTCTTCCCCTGCCTTCATCTTGGACGTCATCTCCTGGCTTCCAGCACTAACCCTTCAGCCTTCCCATGCAGCTCCTTCAGGCTCCCGCTACAGACTTGCATGGAACACTACAGTGAGCTCCAGGCCTTGGACTGGATCCTTTGGCTGTCCATGCGCAGACAGACCCTTTGCACTCTCCATCCTGACTCAGTGGGTAGCCGTCCTACGCCGATCGTGTAAATTCTTATGTATCTTGTATTAACTCTGTTTTCTCCAGTAAGCACTGGCTGATACAGGTAGGGATGCTCTGTGCAAGACTAAATGGCCCAGGTAGCAGTGACAACAATCAAGAGAACCTACTTTTTCAGAGCACATACTATGTGCCGTGTGAACATGGATTCTCATTTCTTTTCCACAAACTTTAGGAGGAAGGATGAGGAAAGTGGGGATCCCAGGGGCACAGGAGCTTGTTCAAGTTCACACAGCAAACGGTAGATGTGGAATCATTGCTAGCAACACCAGTCCCCCTAACCCACAGGAACACTCGGCCTGTGCCTGGGACAGAGCAAAGCTTCAGTGCTAATTCTCTTCCATTTTCCTCTCCCACTGCCTTTTGTCTGATTACTCAGCTCGTTCTGCTAATGTCAGAGCCTGTGAAAGCAACAATTTATAGCTCTGGTGTAGTCCCAAATCCGCCCCAAGGTGATTCATTCTGCCACTTCCCTGGCAGGAACTGAATCTAAAAGCAGCCGCTGCCTATTCTGCCACACTGTCTTGGGCTGACTCAGTATCTATGCCTGCTCGTGGTCACTTGGGGGAGTGTGGTAACCCGCCGGACGCAGCCATTGCTTCTACTGCTAACAGTTGCAAGTTTGTACATTTGAGGACGTGCTTCGCTTCCTCCACTTGTCGCAGTGGGATCTGGGAGTGAGAAGAGTGGATGGTGCTCTGCATCTCCTCTTCCGGCGTGGTGCTCCCCGGAAAGGCAGCGGCCCTTCCTGGGTATCTTGGTGCAGAAGTCATGGGATGTGGCCCAGGAACTACTGTTCTGCGACGTATTCCCTTTCTCTTTTCCTTTGAAACTGCTAAGGAGGTTGGTTCCATTAGCACAAAGAGCGCTTTTAGGCATTTTAAGTGGTTCTTTGGCAAACCAGAAAGCTGTTCCTAGGACATCCAACAGACACTGTGTCTGCTTCTGCTCATCAGAATGATGGGTGTCCTCGTAATGCTGGTAACCCTGACAGTAACTTTACCTCTGTGAAAATTCACTTTATCTGAGGATGCTGATGCCAGTACATAGTTATTCTATGAGAAGGACAGCATATGTTATTTTCATGCTTAGGCTTTGGTCAACTTACACGTACATAATTTAAAGTTTGAGAATATTCTACGACTGATTTTATTTTCAGCTGATTACTTCAGAGCTTCTAGTATGCTAATGTAGGTGCCATGATATTTTAAATTAAGCTGTTCATGTCTACAAGATTTTTAAAGGACTATTTAACAATTTCAGAACCTATACATTTTCTTGGGCTGATGCAGTAAACAATGACATTTGTCCCAACTGAATCTAGAAACACAATGCATAGCATAGGTACAAAGTCGTAAGTGTTGGGCTTTGCCACATTTAAGTCTCCACTCTGCTGCATCGATGTCACCCTCCCTTCTGGTCAAGGAACACATCCTTCTATTTCATGCGTTGCATGCTCCCTCCTTGGTCTATGAGGATCCTCCTGTCCTTTGTCCTCCTCCACCTTCTACATTTCACAAACTCCTGGTCATCCCTTGACACCCAGATCAAATGTCACCTCTCTGAGGAAGTGGTTCCTGGTCTTCCTACAATACTTCCTTAGAACTTTTCACAGTTGTTCAAATAACGTGAACTATAATCTACCTCCCTGACAACCCTAGAAGGCATGAAGGGGCCTTGATGAAATTCATACTTACCATAAGGTTAGAGGAAATGAGTATAAACAATTTGATACGGTGCTTTGGGGATAAAGCAATATCTTCCAGGATTCTGTTTTCCTCCAACGGCCAGATGGCAAAGCTCATAGCAGATTTCCTGAAGAGTATTTGGAACATGTTAATAGGAGAAAAAACCCTTGATTCAATTATCTAGTGATAAGCTCTATTGATGCTTAGTGAATATTTTTGTTTTACTTTTGTTTTTTTTTTTTGTTTGTTTGGTTTTTTTTTTTGGTTTTTCTCCGGTACCGGGAACCGAACTCACGACCTTGCGCTTGCCAGGCAGGCGCTTTGCCGCTGAGCTAAATCCCCAGCCCCTTGTTTTACTTTTGATTCAATGTGTGCATATATATACACTTTGGTTCTCTTCCTTCCCAAGGTCACAGGACAAGCATCCTCCTTCCCAGAGCTCTTTGGTTCTTGTCTATTTTAGTAAATGACAAGAACCAAAGTTCTTGACCAAAGTACAGATTATATAGAGAAAAGTTCACACACACATCTAGTGTACAGCTTGGCAAGTTTTTACAAAAGGAGTGTATCTATATAACTGGTCATTGGATCAAAAATCAGTATTTTCTGGTGCCCTAGAAGTCCCACTTGGGTGCTCTTCCTGTTATTACCACATCCCTGAAGGTAGGCGTTATGCATGCTTCTACCACTAGATTATATTTTTGCTTGTTTTGGAACATTGAACCAGTGAAATCACCCAGTATGAGCTCTTTTATGTGAGGGGCTTCATTTGCTCAATGGTTAAGTTTATGAGATTAATCTATGTTGTTGTAGGTATCTGTATAATGTTCATTCCAAGTATTAGAAAATTTTGTAAATGCATCACATTTAGTTAATCACTATCGTTTGGATATGGTTTGGGTTTGTTCTCCAAAGGTTCATGTGCTGGAAGTTTAGTTCACAGTACAGCAGTGTTAAAACCTGGCCTAGTTAAGACCCCTAGGTTACTAGGGTCATGCCTTCTGAAGGGACTTAGGGTGTTCTCAAGAGAGGAAGTTGTTATAAAATCTTGAGTCTGACCCTGGCATAGCCTCTTTGGGTCCCTGTTTCACAAGGTGATTACTTGCTCTCCCACCTGACATTTACCAGGAGGTCCTCGCTGGAGTAGGGCTGATACTCTTTAACCAGAACTGTGAATTAAATAAACTTATTTCTATATAAACTTGCCTAGCCTCAGGTATTTTGTTACAGTTAAAAAAAGGATCAGGTATTTTGTTACAGTTAAAAAAAGGATCAATACAATTCTATTGACATTTGGGTCATTTCTAACTTTTAGCTATAATAAATATATTGCTATGAAAATTTTTTATTTTTCCAGTACCAGGAATCGAACTCATAACCTTGCACTTGCCAGGGAGGCGCTGTGCCACTAAGCTAAATCCCTAGCCTTATGCTATGAAAATTTTTAAGGGGCTAGGGATGCAGCTTAGTGGTACAGCCCTTGCCTAGCATGCATGAAGGCCTGGGTTTCATTCCTAGCAGCCCCCCCCCCCACAAATAAAAACATGATATTTTAAAAAAGAAAATTCTTAAATATATTTTTAGTGCACATATAGGTGTATTTCTTTTGCAATTCTAGGAATAGAATTTCAGGGTCATAGAGTATTTGTATGCTTACTTTTTAGTAGATTGTGCCAAATAGTTTCCTATAGTGATTTTACTAATTTACATTCTCATTAGAATTTCAGCTGTTCTGCATCCTTTGCGACACTTAGCATTACCTATATTTTTAATTTTAACAATTCAGGTGAGATGTATTTCACCATTATGTAATCTTCATTTCTCTGATATCTTTTTGTGTATCTATGGAATATTTGATTTTTATATTTTATGAAATAAGTGGCTAAATCTTTTGCACACTTGTATCGGATTATCTACCGGTATTAATTAATTTTCTGTCACTGTGACAAAAATGCCTGAGAAAAACAACTTCAAGGAAGAAAGATTTGTCTTGGCTTATGGTTTCCGAGGTTGCAGTCTACAGCCAGCCACCCTCGCTGCGTCAGGGTGGGGTGATGTGGAAGGGAGCGGCATAGGAAAGCCGCTCAGCTCACTCCAGCCAGGACGCAAGAGCAAGAGAGGAAGAGGCTGGGGATGAGATATACCTCTCAAACTCCCTTACTTCTTCCAACTGCCCGCCCCCAATTCAGCTATGAACTCATCAATGGATCTGCTCCTTGATGAGGTTGGGGTCCTCACGGTCCCATCATTTCTCTAAACCTTATCTCTGAACATTACTGCATTGAAGTTCAAGTCCTCAGTTCATGAGTCTTTGGGAGACAGCTCACATTTAAGGTACTACTGAGTCTTTCATAATCATTTATTTGCTGGATGCAAGTATTGCAAATACCTTCACCTACCTTTTCACTCTCTTAATGGTGTCTTAATAAACTGATGTTCATGATTTTATTTTATTTTAAATTTTTTTGTTTATTTATTAGTACATGTTTGCAGTACATATTGATTATATTCATTGTGGAGAATTGGTACATGTACATAGCACATCTCAATTCTTCGCTCTCTTCCCTTCCCTCAGAATTTTTATAAAACCCAATTTATAAACTTTTTCTCTAGTTATGTTTTATGTTATGTTCACAAAACCTTTGCTATCTCTGAGGACATGAGGATATTATATATTTTTCATGTATATATATATATTTTGTTTGTTTGTTTGTTTGTTTTTTGAGATGGGGTCTTGCCATGTAGTTCAGGCTGGCCTTGAAATCACTATGTATTCCAAGCTGCCCTCGAACTTGTGCAATCCTCCTGCCTCAGCCTTCAGTGCTGGGATTACAGATATGTACCACCACTCCAGCTCTTCTAATTTGTCATTGTTTTATCTTTCATATTTAAAACTATGATCCAACTCAGATTATATATATATACATAAAGGTATATAGCAATTCCTTGCTTAACAACTGAGCTCTTTTCGTGGGATTAGGTTGTTAAAAGAGTTGGCTGCCAAATGAGGAATTACACATAGTATGTACCTTATAACATTCAGAACACAGAAATGTTTGAAGGAAACTCCAACCTGATGACTTTGCTTTTATTTGCTTAACTCTTACATGCAGTACTGTTAGGTATACAGAACATAAAACTACAGTACTGTACCATACAGTACAACCAGCAAAAATTTCCGGGTATGGTGGTGCATGCCTGTAATCCCAATACTTGGGAGGCTGAGGCAGAAGGATTGCCATGAGTTTGAGGCCAGCCTGAACTGTATAGCAAGTTCAAGGCCAATCTGGACTACATAGTGAGACCCTGTCTCAAAAAACAAAACACAAATCAGCAAAAATTACTGTACTATATTAACAAGGTGTACTGTACAAAGAAAGGACACTGAGGCTGTATCATCAAGATGTATGGAACTGGGGCTGGGGATATAGCTCCGTGGCACAAGCGCCTGCCTGGCAAGTGCAAGGTCCTGAGTTTGATCCCTGGTACCAAAAAAACAAAAACAAAAACAAAAACCAAGAAAAGATGTACAGAACTGTACAAAAAAGAACATGTCATAAGTCTGAGCAGCAGGTAGTAAATCCAAACAGCATACCTTCATCATAAGTTGGAAAAGTAATTGACTAGATAGGTTGTTAAATGAGGAATATCTATTTATCAATCATCTATCTATCATCTATCTAATGATATTTTATAAAGTAGGAAGTAATATTCGTCATTTCTATGTGAATTTTAGTTAACCAGGCAATTTACTGAGAAGTTAATCTTCTTGCTGTACTTATTGTCATACCTGTCATAAACCAGTAATTTTTTATTTATTTTTTAAGACAGTCTCTCTATGTAGCCCAGGCTGACCTTGAACTCACTATCTTCCTTCCTCTGCCTCCCACGTGCTGGGATTATAAGCATGAACACTACGCCTATCTATAAATCAGTGATTTTAAATATGTGAATCAAGACCTACTCTTTTTCATGGCTCTGAGTGAAAATTGTATCTGAGCCTTCTTAAGCATTTGATAAGCTCAGAACAAGAAATTAGGTCCCTAACTCTATTTCCTTCACTGTAATCAGATTATATGGATAATATAGAATGAGTTTCTCAATACCCTGAATTTAAGATTCCAAATTATTGATGTAACCAGCCAGTAAGCAACCAAACTGACACTAAACAAGAGTGCAATAAATTTGGCTACTATTAGGGCTAAATAACCAACTTGGTCTCTCCATGATTCTGTTTTTTTACTTTTATTTTTATTGCCTTTTTGAGATGGGGTTTCACTATGCAGTTCAGGCTGGCCCTCGAACTCACTTTGTAGCACAGGCTGACCTCGAACTCACAGCAGTCCTCCTACTTCAGCCTCCCAAGTGCTGGGATTACAGGCCTGCGCCACCATGCCCAGCCTTTCCCATGATTCTCAAACCATCTCAGTCTTCTAGAAGTGATTCTTTGTCTAGGCCTAACATACTTAAATTTACTGGGTTGGTTTCAGACTTAACAAGATAAATAGCTGTTGGCTTCCCTATGATTTGTCCCTAAAAGTATGTATCTAATTTATATCTATAAAACAGTTAAAATTACATGTTTCTTGATAAAATTAGACTCTGAAATTAACATGTTCAATGTTTGAATGACTAATCTGATTTTTGGTTGAGGAAGAACCTAAGATTATCAATAGATATCTATGGATGAGGGGTAAATAGCCTGGTAAATTATTTTGCTTACCTAAGCATGCCCAGGGTAGAGGGAATGATGACTCATTTCTCTCATGGAAAGAAAGGCCTAGTAGGGCCTGTATGTTCACAATGAAAATCCCACCATAGTATCTGGGGTGATTTCACAATCACTGGCCACTAAAATGCCCATCTATGCTCCAGCAGTGGGAAGTAAAAGATAAATTCCATTTGCCCAGATTAGGATTACAATTTAATTCTTTTAAAAATACAGGGTTAAAACTGGGCATGGTAGCACATGCCTATAATCCCAGCACTCAGGAGGCTGAGGCAGGAGGATCACTGCAAGTTCAAGGTCAGCGTGGGCTACATAGTGAATTTAAGACCAGCTTGAACTACATAGCAAGACCCTGTAAAAACACAGCAAAACAGTCAAACAAAAGACAGGACTAACTCAACCACATTACTTTAACTGTGACAGAAGGCTCAGCCTTCTGGAGAGAATCTAGACCTGGGTGAGTTAAATACATTTTCCTCTGCTAGGAACTCAGGCCTCATGAATCAGATCTACTTTTGAAAGGAAACATGAAGATAAATCAAGTACAAGAGGGACGTCTATTACCTGCTTCTCATATGTACCAGACACGGGTTTGCTCACATTGATGGCTTTGTATAAATGCATCCTGCAGTCCTGGGGAGAATCCTAAAAGGTGGGTCCTCTTATCTCTATTTCACAGTGGAGGAAGGTCAGGCAAATCTACAGATGGGGATCATACTCCATGGAGCTGGACCGCAACCACCCAGTGACCTGGTCAAAGCAGAGTTCAAAAAGGAAGGTTCTTAAATCTCACCAGACACTGAAATCAGGGAGTGAAGAGGCCATTCCATAAGAGAGGTTTTCGCCCTGAAACTGGGTGGGAAGGGATTTAATCCAACCCACTAATGTGGAGTAGATCAGATCTACGTTGGTAGAAGCCTATAAAGGAACCAAATGCTAGAGTAGAGGAGAAAGGTAGGGTATGACTGACAGGGTATCCTGTAGGTTGTCTTGTCTCATGTAGTGGTATCCAGCTCTTCTCTGGGGTGAATACCCCACCAATTCAACCAAAATCCCCAGGGTAAGGACTTTTCTTGCCATGCTAAAGAGATGCATGTCCTGTGAACAGAGAGCAGAGCAGTTCTTTGTTAGCTCCAGAAACCTGCTCCTCTGAGCAGGTCTTACACTATAGCAAGGAAAGGAGTGATCCTCTTTTTACGACTTGGTGAATTTCCAGCACCACAAACAAAACAAGACAAAACAAAACAAAAAAACAACCCATGTGAGATTGTCCTCACCCTGTACCCTTTGCTTCTACGGGCCCTCAGGCCAGCCATGGCCAGGTGCTCGCTGCTTTCAGCCCGCAGTGATGGGAAGCAAAGCATCCTTGCAGGAATGATGAAAGCACGCTGGTCTCAACGGGCCACAGTAGGACTGAGGGTGCAACTTGTTTAGTATGTGTGAGGCCCTGGGTTCCATCCACAGTTCCACACACAGAAAATGTTTTTAATTAAAAAAAATAAAAGCCAACACACTGGCTGAAGATTCTCTAGCCTGGAACATCCTGTAAGAATCTCTTGAGGGACTGATCAGCGCCTCAGCAGGATCGGGCCTGGAGAATCTTTACTTGGAGAAGCCTATTACGGATTCGGCTTTTCCTGGCCGCACAGTTGACGTAGTTTCCCCCAATTTACTCACATAACGACTACATGGTAAAAGCCGCTAGTAGGCAACACTGTTTCAGCAAATCAAATATTCCAGCAGAGAATGAGGCTTGTTCCCCTGGAAGGAATCAAATTCAACAAATCTGCAATGACTGAGGGCTGTGGAGAACCAACCTCAATAAGTCAGAAGTAATCTCGTGCAATGGCCCCAAGAAGCTGATGCAGGGAAAGCTGGTAGGGAAAGACCATTTGCATCTTTCTGTGTTCATGAAGCACACTCTCCCCACTGTTTACATTCTTGACTCAGCCTCCGGTCACTGCAAACAGGTAGAAAAGAAGGGGGAGCGGCCATGAGGGAAAGGGGGAGGGGAGAGAGGAGAATGGGGGGGAGATGAGCGCACACTGGGTAAGATGGAAAATAAGGTAGGTTTAATAGCTACAAAATGCTCAAATCCATTATTAAATTAAAGATAAGTCAATCTAATAACAATAAAATGAGATAAATGGTGCCTAATTAAAAAGTAGGCCAAGCATGGTGGCGCATGCTTATAATCCTAGCACTTGGGAGGCTGACACAGGGGGATCCCTGTGAGTTTGAGGCCAGCCTGAGCTACATAGTGAGTTCAAGACCAGCCTAAACTACACAGCAAGATGCTGTCTCAAAAAAAAAAGGAAAGAAAAAGATTTGAAAAGGGCTATAGAAAAGTTGAAGTCAGGAAGACAAAAAGATTTAAAACTAGAACATAATAGTTCCAATTAAGGTTAGGAGCTGGTAAAAGCAGAATAAAATATTTATTATTTTAAAAAAGACTGAGGACTCGTGAAGTAAAAGGCAAAGTATTGGAATGGAAAGCTAGACAAGATCAAGCTAAAATTCATGTAATAAAAATTAAGGTAAATGTGTTTTAAGAGGCACAAGAAAGTTTTAAAAAGTGAGATGAGAGAGAATTATAAAAACAAAAATTGAAAGTAACAGCAACATATGACTAGCCAGGCCAGGCAAGCAAAACTAAGAATGAGGAAGTTCTTTGGACAGCCCCGCTTTTCTCATTAAAAAGTTTTTTGACACATTTCCCTGTTAGTAGGGTTCTTAGTTGGTTCTGTGTTTGTTTACGCATGTCTCCATTCAATCGTTCTATAAATATTTCTTTCCCCAAGACCTGGGAATTCAATGGTATGAGTCAACAAGAGGACTTGGCTTGCTGCAGCTTATGGTCGAGCGGCAGTAGAAGAAAGTACAGACATTAAACAGATGATTTCACAGTTAAATCATTAATCAAACTGGGATGAGAGTTATGAAGAAGAAGAAGCAGCCCAGTGTGCAGGGGTCATGTCTATCCTAGGCACTGACTGCATACAAGCTGGGATGCCCTGTGGACATGCAGGTAGGTGAGTGTCAGGGCAGCCTCTGTGCATATACTTTTACTGAGAACTGAAGAGTATATTAATTAGGAATCAAATGACGATGGTAACAGGGGCAGCAGAGGCGAAGGTCCTGAAACAGGAAGGCTTTGGGTCGCAGTGGAACTAGCAGAAGACTGTGGCTAGAACTGACAGCACCAGCAAGGGAGAAGTGTAACACGTGGTTGGAGAAGACGGTTTGGATATGGTTTGTCCCCCAAAGGTTCCTGTGCTAGACTCTTGGTCCCCAGTGAGGTGACGGAAGCTTTAGGAGCTCAAGCCCAGAAGAAGGTAATTAGCTACTGACTTCTATCGCTTTATTGAAAGGAACGGGTAATGACTACTTATTTGATCAATCTCGCATGTCTCTATTTGTTTTCATGAGTAACCACTTTGAAGATATCAATATGTAATACAACAACCATTGTTAATTTCCTATCACCTTGTCTGAAATTCAGTATTGCTTGTATTGTTCTTGTGTTATTTTGTCAATGGATGTTTGTTTGTTAATATGTTTTTGTTCTTTTATGTTTAAAACAAAAACAGGAAGGTAATTAGGTCATGGGGGCCCATGACTGGATGAATGCTACTTTGGAAGAGTAAATTGGGTCTCATGGGAGTGAACTGCAGAAACCAGTTAGCTCTTAGGTGACTGAGCTACTGCCATTTTATGATAGAGGCAAGGAGGCCCCTCCCACTGTGCCAGTGCCGTGTTGTTTAAACTTCCAACCACAAAATTCATGAACCAAATAAACTTCTTTACTTATGAAGTATCCAGGCCCAGGTATTTGTGATGGCAGCACAAAACCCTTTGGGGCACTTAAAACAACAACCTAGTGTCTTATCTACTTGCCTACTTACTTTTTAGGAGGTGGGTAGCTTCCTTTGGGCGCCGGGACCATATCTCTCTTGAGCATCATTATATTCCTAGTGTCAACACAATGGAGACTCAGGGAACATTTTGACTGAATTAATAGCAAGTAATTTCCGTAGGGTTATGATCAAAGTCCAAGTCTTCTACACAACTTGTGCTTTGCCCAGGATGCCAAATGATTTTGTCAATAGTTAGCTCTGAGTCACAGCTGCTTGTGAAAATGGTAGACATTAGATGTCTCTCTCATGTTTGCTGTCTTTCACAAAGCATTGGTTACTTGTGAACATTTTGAGAACTACCTGCCCTGATAGCAGCTGGATGTCACTTCTGATTATTAGTGACAAATTTTTCCAGTGGAACGAGTTTCTGACTATATATTCATGTCCCCTAGCATTCATTTCTTGACGAGCTCACACATACAGTGGTAAGTTGTTTGCCCACTAACAATTTTCACAAGTCTCAGAAAAATCATAGTAACATTTGGTGTTATGGTTTGTGTCTGGATGTCCCCCAAAGCCTTGTACAGTCATGGGGGTGTGCTTTTTGGAGGCAGCTGAACCTAGAGTTTGTGATTGGTTTATTGTCTACTACTGGGACTGGCAGAGCTAGTGCTATATCTGTTCTAGGGTGGGTACCCTGCATAAAACATAATGGAGGGAAAGAGGCTCACTCCTCTTTTTTTGCCTCTTTTTGCTCTTGCTGCTTTTGCTGTCTTCTGTCGCCATGAACTGTTGCCCTCTGCCATGTGCCACCCTTCCTTGGAGCCAGCAGATTACGGACTGAAACCTCCACAAACTGTGAGCTAAATAAACCTTTCCTCCCTTAATTCTGGGCATCAAGGTATTTTGTCTCAGCAACGAGAGGAAAGGAACTAAGACACTCAGCTTATTAAGTTTTCTCTCCAAGCAGTGCCACATGCAGTGTATTTGACAGCTGAAGCATATCAGTTTTTAACACCTTACTGTTGTATAAGAAGGTTAAACTTAGCAATAGTTATGCCGTAATTAGGAATTTTAATTCTTCTCCTGAGTTTGTCTTTAGTTTTAAAATTAACAATGTAAAATGAGGAAAACATTTCAGTTTAAAAAGTGTGATGTTAAATTCAGTAAACTGTGTCATGCATGACTAAAGTGTGCACTTACCAAACAAAAATATCACACTTTGCATTTCGCATTCATTGTCACTGTCTTAAAATTCAAATACAAATTAAAAAAAATTTAGAGTGGTCACAGAGATTGTTAGAATTGAGGCATGTCAGATTTGGTTTCATTGTTCTTAGTCAATTGTCATGACTGTTTCTTTCAGCTCTATTTGTTTAAATGGGGAAATATGTAATACCCAAAAGGCTGGAGACTCAAACTACACCCGAAGCAAGCTCAAATGATTTGGAACCTTTGGGAAGTGATCCTCGCAAGACTTTTGTAGCTGCTGCTGCAGGGGTACAGGAGGATGGACAGAAAGGACAGACTGTGGAGAGCAGTAATCACTGTGTAACTGAGTTCTTCCAATTGAGCTCCAGGTAAAATGCAATGTTTGTTAAAAGAGGCTAATTTTTTGGGTTTTTTTTTTTTTCTGGTACCAGGAATCGAACTCACGACCTTCTGCTTGCCAGGCAGGCGCTGTGCTACTGAGCTAAATCCCCAACCCCAAAAGAGGCTAATTTTAAACTGACATAATTTACCTAAACTCCATAGCAACTACAGCTGTTGTCTAAAATTTAAACTCACATAATATTTGTTTTTTGGGAGAGTATTTTATCACTCACATTGGAACTCCCAGCAAAAACAAAAATCAGACCAGTGTTTTGAGTTCATTAATCCAGTTATTTTTCTCATGAAATCCTGTTAGAGGAGATCTGTTCCTTTACTGCCTGAACCTAGGGAGGACTCCCTATAGCCACCGGCCTTCGGTGTCCCGCTACTCCCAAACACCATAAACAAACTAAACAACAACAAAACCCATTCAAAAATGGTAGTTATAAGGGTCCCCCAAAGGACCCCTCCATACTTTATGAATGATTTCCAGAAGTTATTTTCCTAAAATAACACAGTTTGAGAGATAATGGAAAATCTCCAATGATCCTTATTTTAAAAAGGACTTTGACAAACAGTCTTACAGACTTATTCACTTATTTCTTAATAATGGACCCCTGAGCATTAAACGCTGGGTCAAAGGGTACACATTTTTAAGTCTTTTCAGCCTTTTATCACACATCAGTCTGACTTTTAAGCTGAAGAATAATCACTACTTCCTATCTTAAAAGTTTCCACTAAAATCACCACAGGAACTGTGCTTTGCTTTTTTTTTGTTTCTAAATGACTAAACTTAGAGAGTTTCTGAATTTGGAAGTTGTCTGGGAAGATCTGCGGTCAGCAGGAAGGATTCAGTGAGCCAGAGGAAACTGAGGCACCTCAGGATTGCCTGTCCCCCTCCTCCCCATTCCCAGCTGCCTGGACTCTCCTGCACCTCTTGGCAAATTCCTAATCACAGATCATACCCCTTTGAACAGCTACCCGAAATGGCTACAAAAAGCCAGGCAGGCTTTGTGTGAAATTGGGGGTGACTCATTAGTAGCCTGAGAGGAGTGGAACGAAACCTACAGGGCATCACAGTGAAGGACTTGGGCACTGGGGGTACCGGTGAAAGACTAGAAATACAACGGAGGGTGAAAGACTCAGAAATCCAACCTACCTATGTCAAAGTCTCCAGAGTAACAGTACTCTGTCTTATTCTTGCTTTGTCAGACAACTCTCTACTCACAGGACCTCAAACTCACAAGAACGTTGGTTTCATGTTATTACGGCTAGATGTGCTTTGCTGTGAACTTCAGGAGTCGGTCACACACTGCACAGGGACGGCTTTGGTTAACGACGGGCTGCATGTGTGATGGTGGCCCCAGAAGGTCTGCAGCCTAGTGATGTCACAGCCACCTAGTTTGTGCAGCATGCTCTATGATATTCACACAGTAAAGAGTCACCTACCAACACACCTTTCAGAAGGGAGCCCTGTCTTTAAGTGACACAAAATATACATTATGTCTAAATTAAAAAATTATGACAGTATAAGACACATTGCCATTAATACCCCTCAAAATGCTCAGCCTTGCTTGGAACACACTCAGCCCATCCCTCTTGTCACTTTCTGAAACAATTCTGGAAGGCCTCTTTTAGTGTCTTAACAAAGAGTAATTAAAAATAAAAAACAAAAAAACCCACTGCCGTCCAGTGGAAAGGCGGGCGCCTGGAGACACCAAGGTGTGTCCTCTTCATTTTACTCACCGGACCCGGCACTGTGACTTCTGGCTCTTCCCAAAGTCACAGTAACCGTGACAGATAAACATTCTGAATGGATTCAGGATATCAAGGCAGACAAGATAATGCAACTAAAGACTCACAAAGAGGACTGAGAACGGCTTCAGAAAGGGGCAAGAGCAATGGCAAGGGGCGGGCCTGGGCTACATGGTGAGACCCTGTCTCAAAAACCAAAAACAAAACAGGAGCTTTGAAAGGATAGTCCTACAACTGTTGAGTGGCTCCCGAGGCCACCACTGCGGCCTCCTTCTGCTGCTCCTGGTGCTGCTTGTGTGTTCGGTCCACACAAAAAGCCCAAGGAAGGAGTCAAGAGAGAGGACACCGATCCTATTAATTCGAAGGCGGCAGGGCGGGGTGTTTCTGTGGTGCAGTGGTGCAGTTTAAGATTAAGAGGCAGGGGGCTGGGGATTTAGCTCAGCGGCAAAGAGCCTGCCTGGCAAGCGCAAGGTCGTGAGTTTGGTTCCCGGTACCGGAGAAAAACCAAAAAATAAAAAATAAAAAATAAAAAAAAAGATTAAGAGGCACACACTGCTTAGGAAACCAGTGAAAGCCTGTTGTGAACTGCGGGGTTTTTCAGTGAGGCGGCTCAGATTCCGCGTCCACGGACAGCCAATCAATGAAACCGACACAACTGCACAGCTGGAAATGGAGGCTGAAGACGCAATGGACGTGTTCCAGAGGCGGACAGGAGGTGTCTACTGCAAAGGGAACCTGCAGCAACCCCACTCCAGAACTCTGTTCTTAAGACCAAGAATACATTCTCAGTTACAAACTGCAATTTGGTGCCACCACATCCTGACTGCTACAGTATAATTTTCTCTATTTTTCCACTGACCCCTCCCCCATTCCTTTATTGTACATAAAGTACCTGGTGTGCGGGCACAAGCATATTGCTTTTTTTTTTTTACTAAATGGCCAACAATATGTTTTGATTGACATCAAATGGAGATGGGATGAGGAATTACTGGTTCTGTGAAAATAATCCCTTTCTCCATTTGTGGCGTGCTCATCAGCTTCTCTCTATATTCCAGTAAGTTATTTTGCTCTCACTGTTTTAACAGAAAAGAAAACAACATAAAAATCCTTGTATACCTTGTTTGATTGGAGAATTTTAATGTTTTTCATTTATCATTGTAAAACCAAGGACAATTTCATAACTTTTTTGTATGTAGCTGTTACATGTAGGGCAATGTCTTTAAGTAGGAGTAAATTACTCTTTAAAAAAAAGAGCCAGGAGTGCTGTAATCCCAGCACTTGGGAGGCTGAGACAGGAGGATCGTTGGGAGTTCGAGGCCAGCCTGCACTGCATAAGTGGAGTCAAGGCCAGCCTGAACTGCATGGTGAGAATCTGTCTCAAAAAGACAAAAAAAAAAAAAAAAAAAAACAACCCAGATCGTTTTCCCTTTAAGTCAAGTGTCTTGTTGTTTAAATAAACTTGTTTAAAATGCAAAAAAAAAAACAAAAAACCTGTTTAGTGAAGTCACTGATTATTTCTTAATTGCCAAGTTCAGTAGATGGCTTAGTTTTTAACTTTTATATACTTAACATAATTGTCACTAACTTCTCTTAACTTTTCTTTTTTTTTTTTTTTGGTCTTTTCGAGACAGGGTCTTGCTATGCAGCTCAGGCTGGCCTGGAGCTCACTTTGTAGCCCAGGCTGGTTTTGAATTTGCAAGAATCCTCCTGCCTCAGCCTCCCAAGTGCTGGGATTACAGGCATGCGCTACCACATCCAGCTCCCTTAGCTTTTGGTAAACTCCTTTCCGTACCTTCCTCATAGCTAGTGTTTTCCAGTTTAGCAGAACTCAACTGTTCATTTCTCCTTTCCTCTCCTTTTGTTTCTTTTCTTGTGGTGCTGGTGATCAAACTTAGGGCCTCCTCATGTGCTAGGCAAGCACTCTGCCACTGAATTTCACCCTCAACACTGACACTTCCCTTGTCACCCTTGCCCCTCCCCCATCGTTGTTTTGTTTTTTGCTGTACTGAGGATTGAATCCCTCACCCCCATCCTGGCGCCTTGCCCATGGTAGGCAATGCTCTGGTCAGCCCTCCTTGCTCTTTGTGGTGTGCGTGGGAGTGTTGAGATATGGTCTCTATGCAGTCCAGGCTGGCCTCAAACTTGTAGCTATCCTCCTATCTCAGTCTCCTGAATGTTGGGATTATGGGCTTGCACCACCAAGCCCAGCCATCCTTCTTACTTATCAGCTTTGAAATAAATTCTTGCTAAACTGCCCAGGCTAGCCTGGAAAGTTGGATCCTCTTGCCTCAGCCTCTGAGTAGCAGGATTACAAACCTGTACTCCCATACACTAGTTTCAAACTAGTATTGATTTACAAATGGGGTCCCTGAAATAACGCGCACTCATTAAAACTGACAGCACTCTGCCCGGTAATTATGTCTGTGGTCCTAGCTACCTGGCAGGCTGAGGCAGGAGGATTCCTTGAGCCCTGGAGTCTGAAACTAGCCTGGGAAATGTAGTGAGAACATACCTTGGAGGGAAAAAAAACAGCACAAATGAATTAAAATATATAATCAAAATATAATATTACAATAAAAGATTAGAGAAAAAGAACAATGAGCGTGTTACAAGCAAGGGGCAGTATTTTGAGGGAGATTAATGGCAATGTGGTTTTTCACTACAATAAATTTTTTAAAAATTTTATCATTCACTCTCATTCACACCTGATACATATTATATATATAGTATTTATATATAGTATATAAATAGCAGTTTACATGGAAAAACAGGTAAATCTGTAACACTAATTTTTAAGTAAACATCTGAAACTACTGGATAACGGAATAATGCCAGAATCCATGCAAAGGGCTTAGACCATACCTACTGCACAGTAAGTACTGATTACATGTTAGTTGACATTATGCTTGGGAAACTTAGTTATTGCAGTGGGCATGGGCAAAGGGCAGCCACTGAATAGGTCATCACCACAACGTACCAACACAGTGGCTATTTGGAAGTCTTTAATATTGCTACCCTGAATGAACTTGGGATTCTCTTGCTAAGGGGGACAGGGAGAATGTGGACAGGGCTGTGAGCTAGAAAAAGCAGCACATTAGGGAGGGGGCCGCTGCTGAGGGTTTACGTTTTTTTTGTCCCTGTAATAGGCAGAGCCACTCTGAGTCAGACTACTTCTTATCTGCGATCTGTGCTTGGGTAACTTATTTCACTTGCAAAGCCCCAGTTCCCTCAAAGGCAAATAGAGATAATAATAGTGCTTAGCTTTTAGGGTTGCTGTGAGAAGTAAATGAGACATTAGCAGCTAGCATGGCACCTGGTCCTTAGCAGGGGTCCAGAAAATGTTTGTAATTATTATACATCTAGACTAGCTGAGGTTTCTGGTATTTATTTTTTCCCCAGATTAACTGAGTTATCTCTCTCACAACGGAACAGAAAGGAACCTGCTATAGAAACTAGCAGTTCATAATGAGGCACAGTTACCTAAGAAGGTCACCTTGGAAGAGATTTCAATGCAACTTTGTTATCTGTAGGTGGCAGACACAAGTCTTTTGCCATCTGTCTCCATAGCTGTCACTCTGCCCTCCCTGCTCTGTGTACAGTTGGGCTATTCCGTCAGTCCTAGTGCCCGCTACAAGTGGCAGCTGACAAGTGCCATTCTTGTTTCACAGGGTACTTGACAGCACTGTGGGCTCATGTTTTCACCCACTGCCAAGCTGCAGAGTTATCAGAATTCTCCTCTTGTTCTGTTCTAGCTTTGGTATTTATAAATATGAGGACAGACATAGCGAAGATTCAAGGTTAAGTCGGTTTTTAAAATTATGTGAAGGCTGAGTTCACAAGTGAAAGAGAAATAGTGGGCGGTGTGCCTGGCAGTGGAAACTGGGCAAGGAATGTCTTCACTGGCCGGGTTTACCGACCCTGGGACACACCTCACACCTCACTAAGTATCTGACACCTCGGGCTCTGCCCCTCAAGCTCTCAGGACCTTGGCAGCGAAGAACTTATACAGCCTAGGCGACTGCCGTTAGTCAAGCACTTCCTGCATCTGCTCTGAATGTAGGTCCCATCTCTAGCAATGTGACTGAGTCATCGTATTATTCTCCTAATCTTAGATCTCTCCTGACATTCCAGCTCCCTGTGAATCCTGTCCTAGGATCAGTGCTCCACCCTCCCAAACAGGAGTCTTCTGACTGCAATCCTTAGGGCTAGGATCTGGCTTCTTCATACCAAAATTTTCTGGTGTCCATAGTGTTTTGCCACAAGACTGTCATGATATTCTTAATTTCATGATCCCTCATGATTACTTTAAAATATATTTCTTTATCATACTTATCAAAGCTCATTTCAATTTGGTTCAAGAGTAATTTTAGACCAGGGGTACTTGTAGGTCCTGGCCCCTTTAAATTTGTCTTGCTAGTGCCTATCAACTTTCAATTTTGATATGAGCCCTTACCCAAATCTATCACTAGCTATAGCTATGACTCTGGGCAACTATCGTAACTGATAAGCTACAAACCAAATTACCTATAGGGACCAAGCAGGCAAGATAAATCTGTCAAACTAGCTGGGTATAGGATGTGTAGGAAACTGGATTTTTATAATCATGCAACCCTGGATAGTGACTGTCATGCTATTATAGGTAACTAAGTTAGGTTGAAATTAACGGGCAGTTAGACAGAGACAGGCTTTTGAGAAAGTCTAGTGCAAAAGATGAAAATAGAATACATCAAAACTGTGCCTGGAAGCCTATCTGAAGAAGGCAAGACTTCAAAATAAGGTGTAAGTGGCCAGACTTGCATACTTTAGGACCTGAAGTACGGAAGAATGGACACTTGAGATTATACTGTCATTGGTACCACTCAGTCCCTTAAGTCCAGAGAATATCTAGACCCATCCTTTCCCAAAATGTTCCAGTTTTAAGAGTCACAGATAAGTCACAGATAATAATGTCAGCGTTATATTCTTGCTATGTTCCTGCTTCCCTATTGGATCAATATTAGCTAAGCAACTATACTTGTAATCTTATTGATTGATTATAGTTTGACCCTCATTGTACCCACATTGTCACTTTGCTGTATAAATCACTCCTTGCTTCTCTCTTTTGCTTCTTGGTCATGAGGTGAGTGGTTCTTGTCTGCCACATGCCCAAAACAATGGGGCCAATTGATTATGAGCTGAAATCTCTACAGCTGTGAGCCAAAACAGACCTTTTCTCTTTATAAGTTGATTATTTTAGATGTTAGAGTAACAGAAAGCTAAGACAACAGTCCAATCTTTGCACTCCTGGTTTGGCCTGTGAATTGCCAGTCTTGTACTCTGGTTATCCATAAAAAAATTTTAGACTGAGGGGCCATGTAGAAAATTCTACTTTTCTGATTCCTTCCTGGAGAAAACAGTTTTTTCCCCTTTATTTCCAATAAGAGCTTTCTTAACCTCCTCTTTTTGGTTCATAACTTTATTCTTTGATGTTGTGAGGCCACAAGGTTGATTTATATAGAATTAACTGTTTCACTATCTTTAAGTGTGAATTAGGATTTTTTTAACCTGTGAGGAAAAAAAAAGGAAATTGATATGGGAAACCAACAGATTCTGTCAGCTCCTGAGGCAGTAGATTAGGGCATGGCCAGCTGGCTGGACAAATGGTTGTGAGCTGTCAATTATGGAAATCCAGGACATGTGCAGAAGAAGAGTTACAACCCTCCACCTGGGATCAGTCAGAAAGTACTATCTTGAGTTCTTCTCACAAGAACTCAAGCATGGTTTTGGTAGGATGGCCTAGATCTGATAGCAACCTGAAATGTGTGGGACACAAAGGATGGCCGCCATGACGCTCCTAGCCACTGCAAACTTCCTCAGTGGCCCTCTCTCTCTGTAAAACATACTTTTTTTCTGTCTTTAATTGGTCCACACTCACTCTGCATAGCCTATTTCTTTTATACCTTTAATACCTTTAATAAATGTAAAACCTCACTACCTTTTTCACTTGCCTTGACCAATGCTTTGTTCAGGACAGCATGAATCTAGAAAACATTTCTAGAAAGGAGCACTCCAGAACCTGGTAACACTTCCTCTGTTACTCCTCACCTTGATAAACCCCAGCCCTTTGTGGCTTCCTTCGAGTGGTGTTCTTTAGGATACTGGAAAAATACTGCCTTAGTAGGTTATTATCCCTCCTGTGCTGTCTATTCCTTTTATAGCTCCTAAGTGGCTCAGTAAGATTTCCAGAAAACTATTATAGCTCCAGCTTGGTTATGGACACTCTCAAAATCACTTTCTATGGCTTGTTAGTCTATTGATTGATTGATTGATTGATTGAGACTGGGTCTCACTGTGTATTCTAGGGTAGCCTTGAACTCACTCCATACCTCTGCCTGGCTTTGAACTTGTAGCAGTATTCCTACCTCAGCCTCCTTAGGACTAGGGTTAGAGATGTGCATCACCATGCTTGGTTTGCTACTCCATTTAACCTACTTGCCTTTTCATTAGAAAGTTCATAGATGTGTTTTCATTACCTGTTTTGTTTGTTTGTTTGTTTTTGTCTTTTTGAGACAGGGTCTCGCTATGCGGTTCAGGCTGGCCTTGAGCTCACTTAGTAGCCCAGGCTGGTTTCGAACTTGCAACAATCCTCCTACCTCAGCCTTCTAAGTGTCTGTTATTTTTTAATTAAAAATTTAAACTGATGCATAAAACATACAAATTATACCTATTAATGAGGTATGTCATATTTTGATATATGCATTGCATGATGTTTAATTGAGGTTTAACATTTATCTACTCAAATCTTTATCCTTTCTTTCCAGTAAAAATGTTCAATAGTCTTTCTTCTAGTTTTCTGAAATATCTATTACATTATTGTTATCTGTCAGTGTACTGTGCAATAGGCAGTTGACCATGTTCTCCTTCATGTACGGAATATGCCCTTCTCTCATCAGCTCTCAAGTGCTATCTGTTGGAAAAAAAGAACAGTGCAAATGTATTACAGTTGCCAAAGCAGCTATTAACATGGTTTTGCATTCACTCACCATTCCAGGCTTTGTATAAAGCATATCCCGAGAAGTTAAGGTTCAGAGTTTATGGGCTGAGTTGTTGGCAGATTTTTCTTAGAACCTCACTAATAATTGTTCGTTGAAACCCCTGCAATTTTGCAGAAACTGCAAATAACTCCCACAGTTGTTTTTTTGGTGGGAGGTTTGCAAGTAGCCAATCTGAGAACGTTATTCAGTTCTCCTTGCTGCTGATTGGCTACTGCCCTGTGACCCATGGGCAACTGCACTAGCATTTCCGCATCCTAACAGGTTGCTGTACCTCATGTAGCTATCTCCAATGTCCTTAGGCTTTGTTCTTCTGAAAGCCCAACATTTCTAAGATGCCGCCCACATGCCTTGAATCTTCTGAGGCTTTATTAATACAGTATTTTATTAAGTTATGTAACTGAGGGAGACATTGCTTTATTTAGGGTTTAACCTATAGAAGTTAGGAATTTATAGGCATATTTCTGGCCATACCTGAAGTTCTGGATGCTCTAGGAGCATGACTATTGTAAATTTCAGGGGTCCACTGTACCTGTCTGGTATGTACATGGTATGATAGATATCAGATACCAAAGTGAGCAACACAGACATCTCCCTTTGTGGTTAGTGCGTGTAAAAGGAGATGTCTAGAAGAATGTGCTTGGGTGGGGGTGTAGCTCTGTGGTAGAGTGCTTATCCAACATGTACAAGGCCCTGGGTTCAGTCCCCAGTACACAAAAAATCAAAATAAATTTTAAAAAAGAATGCACTTTACAATCCTTTAATGCTCTGAGACATCAGGATGAAATGAAAATGAAAATATCTTTAGTGAGAGAGGTGAGAAAGGTGAGTGGATGTTGTTAATGCTCCTTGGGAACCCCTCGGGCACCCTCATGCTCGCAATTCTCTGTCCCTCCCCGCTTCTACAGAAGAGTGCCCTTTGCTGGACAGCCTTGGCCAGAAAACCTCAGCCTAACTAGCAAGGAAAAATAAATGGGACTGCATGCTTGAAACTGTCTAGCAGGGCATGTTAGTGCTGAGAGGCGAGGCAAGCCTGAGCTCAGCCTAGACAGCTTAATGACTTAGTGAGACCTTGTCTCAAAATTGGAAAGAAAAGGGGAGGGGCTGGAGATATAGTTCAGTGAGAAGGCACTGGATTCAATCGCCAGTTGAAAAAGAAGATGAGACTCTGCTACGCTTTGAGCTGCAGAGTTGTAACTACGATGACCTGGAATGAAGACAGTCTCCAGCTATACGCACATTCCTGCTTGGTTTCTCTTTTGCCTCCAGCCAGATCTTTTTTTCATGCCTCTTTTATTTTTATTTATTTGTTTATTTTTTTCTGTCTTTTTTGAGACAAGATCTCACTGTGCAGTTCAGGCTGGCCTTGAGCTCAATTTGTAGCCCAGGCTGGTCTCAAACTCGCAATGACCCTCTTGCCTCAGCCTCCCGAGTGCTGGGATTACAGGTGTGTGCCACCACACCTGGCTTCATGACTCTTTTAATGAGAAAACTTCCTTAATAAGTCACTTAAGCAAGACTTTCCATTTCAGGTTCTGCTCCTAGAGTGAGTAGTGGATGTGGACTTTCTAGATGGGAGTAGTGTACCCTGAAGAGGTAGATTTCCAGTTAATCACATGGAAAGCTTCAAGGTGCTCCTTGTAATCTAGAGACATAAAAGCTTGACCCTCACTTGAGTTTGAGAAAAGTAAAGTGCACTGTAAGTGCTGTCTGAGACCCACAGTGGAGATCTAGAAGCAGCTACCTTAATGGGAAAGTCAGGAGATTGCTGCTCTGTAGAGATGATCCTGATCCCAAATGATGGGGAAATAAGGAATCTGTGAGTGTCTCTGGACCCATTTGGTCCCAGAAGAGCAGTGTGGGGTGTTAAAAAAAATTTAGCTGGGTGTGGTGGTGCTCACCTACAATCCCTGCTCTGCAGAGGCTGAGGCAGGAAGATTGCTGTAAGTTCGAGGCCAGCCTGAGCTACATAGTGACTTAAAGGCCAGCCTGAATTATACAGTGAGTGAGACTGTCTTAACTCCCCTCAGTTAAAAGGAAAGAGTAGCTATAGTGGTATAGGGACTACTGTAGAAGTGCCTTGCAGTGGGAAGAGTTTAGGCTTGGCTTTACAACAAGGACAAGTAGGGCTTCATAGCTATGCAACAGGATGGAAGTTGGGGGACAGAAAATTGCTAAAGAGGAAACATCAGGGGTAAGGGGGATTCTTGCTCAGGGCAGCTAGGGTAGAGTATCAAGTGTGGGGGATGTTTACCAAACTGACTTAGTAGGATTTGTGCTCAGATTGGAATTTCCAAGAACGGAGAGGGAAGGTCAAGTGTGGTCCTGGCTAGAAAAGACTCAAACGGGCCTGACTCAGGTTTGGTCAAAGGAGAGAGCCTTGGCAGGACTCTGCTTGCTTTAATATACTCTCTGAATGGGCCCAGAAACTGCAGCTAACAGAGGGAAGAGGTGCCTTCAGGGAGAAGAAAGTGTCGTAGATCACCATCAAATTCATTCCAAGTGTACCATTCCCCAGTAAACTACTTTGCCCACTGATTATTTTGAATATGGGTAGTTGAGAACCAGCCTACACAGGAAACATTTGCCTTTCTCTCAACTGCTTATAATAAAGTGTAAGTTTTCTCATTAAGAGAATTTTATCTTCATAAATGAAATTTTCTTAAATAAAAGTATTTGTCCCAGAAAGAGCTACTCTTAGACAACTTTTATCACCCTATAGACTCTGACTTGAATAGCCAGTCAAACTTTATCTACTACACAGCCATATCTGCTTCCTATAGAGCCCCACCCCTAAGCCCTAAACTCAGGATGAAAATAAATTTTTGGTCATCTAGTTCCTTCCTTGAGCCTCATATTTAGTGTATAGAGACAAAGCAAATTGTTTTTATCCTATGAGTCTGTCTCCTTTTGCTTTTTTGCCTTTTTTTTTTCTACTGGGAATCGAACTCAGGACCTTGTGCTTGCTAGGCAGGCACTTGTACCACTGAGCTATATCCCCAGCATGATTCTGTCTCCTAACAATTTGATTCCTAGACCGACCCCACAGCCTAGAAGGCCAAAAGGAGGGAATGTTGCCCCTTGACAGAAATCCAAATAAGACCAAACCATCCCAGGTCAAGGAAACTGCAAGAGCAAGGGACCCCACAAAAAACGCGGAAGACCCCATAAAGGCCTCATAAGAGAAAAATAATCAACTGTGATCACCTCTTGGTCCCAGTCAGGCTTTCACACTGTAATCATGGTAGATGTGGCCAAGTAACAGCATCACATCCCCCCCCCACTTTGACCCCAGCCGGAGAGAAATCACAAGTAGCACAGGTGAGGGAAGGAGAAGGAAGTGAGAGCAGGTGCACAGATTCCATCCCATGTTGGCGTTTGAGGCCGGGCAGTGCTAGAGAAGGGGTGAGGGGTAAGCTCTGACTGCAGGTTTGGACTTCTGATTATTCCCTGAGAAAGAGTGACTAAGGGTAGCCCTGGACCTTCTTCATGGACAGGAAAAGTTTTTCCCACTGAACAGAATTTAAAGTGATGGAAGGAGACAAAAATAATGTTCGGCTCACATTCCGTGGGTCATGCTCCTACAACATATGGTTACATAAGCACAGAGCAGCAGCGACTTCCCTGAGAGAAGCCCGTGCTAATTCTGTCAGCAGCATCCTCACTCCAGGCTCCCGGGATAAAAACGTCTGTGGATGAGATTCTGAAACAGCAGGTTCTGGAACTTTTTGATTGGCAAAGTGCCAGGTGAGTCAGAGCTGTGTAAGGCAATGAAATGAGTCACACCATCTTGTGCGTGTGCCTGCACGTGCATGCATGTGCGTGCACGTGTGAGTGTGTGCTGTATGAATATGCTGGCTTGAAAACAGAGAGAGCCCATCTCCATAGCTCCATAGCATAGTTGGAAATATGTGTGATGGTGCAATACATTCAGTCATTTTGGGGCACCTATCAGTACTCAGGGTTATAAACAATAAAACACAGACATCAATTGCAATGATACAATTTGCTTTGCGGTCGTCTTTCAGCACAAGGGAGGGGATAATTCTGACGAGGTGATGATTAAGGAAATTGTACGTTTGGGATCACTTGGGGTACCTTAAAATGCCATGTTCTACCTTTGAGAGATTCTGATTTGTTGGTCTGGCTTCCCGTCTAGGTACCAGGATTTTTTTAAGAACACACACAGACACATACACATGCACACACACACATATACACACGCATACACTCACACACCAGCTACATGTAGAAGCTATTTTTGCCCATTGCGTAAGTTAAATTTGCAAGTGGAGTTGGAATAAACAATAGATTTCTAAAAATTTTATACCACTGATACATTACTTTTTACCTATTTTTTAAAATTCCCTATATCAGTTTTCTCATTTTTGATTCTCCTCTTCCTCCTCCTCCTCCTTCTCCACCTCCTCATTCTACTTCTTTTTCTTTCTTCTTTTTTTTTTTTTTTACAGGGTCTTGCTATGTAGCCCAGACTGGCCTTAAACTTGTAGCAATCCTCCCAAATGCTAGGACTATAGGTATGCACCATCGGGCTGAGGTTCATTTCTTCTTCTCCTTCTCCTTCTCCTTTTCCTCCTCCCCCTCCTCCTCTTCCTCTTTCTCCTTCTCCTCCTCACCCCTTCATCCCTTAATCCACCATTTGTGATATCACACCTAATGCTATTATAGTTAACTATCATGCCACAGAACTTTGATAAGAAAGGACATGTCGATTTCTTTACGGGTAGATTGAGTAGCCTGATTTATATCCCCACTCTATTTGACAAGGTTTAATCCTCGACAGGGAAAATGCTTGATGTGTAACTAAGCCTGACGCTAGCGTCTCAGGACCCTCTTCAAACTTTTCCACACTCTGCCCCTCTCTCTTTCCACCAAGTGCCCAGGAACCTGCGATAAAGTGAGTTCTTTTTTTCTTTGTTTTTTTTTTCTGGTACCAGGAATCGAACTCACAACCTTGCACTTGCCAGGCAGGCGCTGTGCCGCTGAGCTAAATCCCCAGCCCCTAAAGTGAGTTCTTAACTACACTGAGAGGTTGGAAAATTAAGTCATAATCTGTTTTCAACAAGTGCTTTATTTTTAATTCTTTCTTCTATCCTATTTTGCCTTTTTTATTCCTGTCTTGCTCTTCTATGTATTTTTTTCTTTTCTTCCTTCCTCTTTCACCCTTTTCCCCAACCTACCCATGGGCACTGCCAAGAATCCCTAGGCACTGTTGGTCATAACAGTGCCTCCCAAGGGCACCAGAGCCCTCCAAGAGGTGCTAAGCCTGTCTGTTGCCCCCAGCCCAGAACAAGGGAGCCTACGACCATAAAGAATTAAGTCTTAAAAATCACAGGGGTGCCAGGTGAAAGGTATGTAGTCAATATTTATTTTTGAACACCCCCAAATTTTTGGGCATTGGTAATAAAACATGGTGCCTCTTGAGGTAACTATTTTAAAATGCACAACACTAATTCAGATGCCCCCCCAAAACACACATACCAAGCCTGGCCTACACACTGAGTTCAGAAGACAAAGAATTAACGTGGACATGCTTTGTCATTCCCTCTTTTCTCCTACACCAAAGAGAATTCTCACTTGATCTCTTTGGTTTCCTGACCCTCTCCCAAATAGGGCCTGGACCTCTTTGATGAATAACAGGGAGCCGGGGAGAGAGGAACTTCAGGCGGAGCTTCCCTGAGCGTTTGCGAGAGGTGAAGCAGCGGCCTCCGCACTGTGGGAGAGAGTTGGGAGGAGGAGGTATGGGAACGTGTGCTCCTCTTTGTGTCTTGCTGGAGCCTGAAAGTATTTACGAAACTCAAGTGAAGAACTTGGATTTTTTTTTAAACTTTGGCTAGGACACTGCCCTAAAGTTGGCAGAGTGATGGATCCATAAATTGAATAGGTGTTTGTTAAAACAACTATGCCCCTGATTTCTGATCTAGCTCATAAAACCCAGTCTGGGTTTTATCTTTACACCTAGTTCATCAGACTGGGGACAAACAGACATTTAGAGGTCTTCTGATTGGCTCTTGTCCAAAAGGTCTTCAGCACATGGAGCTCTAGCTGGTATTTCTTACTCGCCACAGATGGAAAGGGTTTCTTAAAAATTGCTCCAGAAAAATCCCCACCAACCTATACAGGAAGTGCTATATTCATAGTGTTATCATCTGTTACCATTATGTGTGTTAAAAATTAGAAGGCAAGTGGTTTTATTTTATTTTATTTTAATTTATTTTTGAGACAGGGTCTCACCGTGTAGTCCAGACTGGCCTTGAATTCACAGAGATCCTCCTGCTTCAGCCTCCCAAGTGCTAGGATCACAGGTGTGAGCCACCAGGTCCCGAGTGCAAGCAGTTTTAAACATGACCTTTTAATTATTAAAAAAAATACTGTACAAAAATCAACATCATATACCGTCTCCATTAGTCCAAAGGTTTGTTACTGAGAGGCCAGCTGCCAGAGCACTGACCGCGGCGCAGCTGCAGGGCAATGCAAGTGTTTTCCCGCACAGGGTGAACTGAGATCACTAATGCTGGTGAAGGAGACGGCAGATTGTCCCTGAGAGGGATCGTCCTCCCACCGCCCTGCTCTAGCATCTTCCCCAGACTTAGGTCTGCCTAGAAGCCTAGGGCGCTCTAGTCTTACAAGTGACCAAGAAAATTCCTAAGTAGGAAAGAACTCACCCTAAGATGAAAATGACAAATCCAGATTGGATTTCAGGACAATGAAGGATTCAAAAGAGAGGAGGGATTCGGAATTCCACAGAGTGTGCTGCTAAGGCTGACTGGAGATTCCGTTAGAAGGGTGCGGGCAGAGCGCCTATCCGCACCTCGTGCAGTTTATGCTGTTCTGGAGGTGACAGGAGGCAGCGCCTCTGACTCACACCTCCTGGCCCGTGGCATCTAGCACCTCTGCCAGCACTGACAGGGGACTGGGGGTCTTCGTGCCATTGGCCCTCTGATGGAGGCAGAGAAGTGAACCACCGAGCAAAGCGCAGAGGAGGGAGCAAGGGGTGGATGAGTGAGACACAGGGGAGGGACTCCCCTCAGGGCAGAGCCTTAGGCTCATCTTGGACTCTGTTTTACACCCCATTTGTGATCCACCCAATTATCCTGTTAAATTTCCTTTCCGGGACAACTACTTCTCAGTACCTGGTTGTCACCCTGCACCACCCATAACGGAGCCACCATCATCTCATTGAACTGCGCAGTAACCTCCCAAGCGGTCTCCTGGCTCCACCTCACCCCACTAGACTTCAGCCCCAGAGTCAGAGAGGCCCCTCGGCCAAGACATCCTCTCCCCAGAGGCTCTAATGGAGTCGCATGTCGCTCTCAGGGAAAAGTAGAGTCATGAGTGACCTTTCAGTCACTGCAGTGGTCTTGAGGGCTACAGACTATTTAATCCCCCACGCTCTGCCTTGGCCTCTCAATTCTGACCTCTTTCCTCCTGTCTACTCTCCCTCAGCTGCAATGGCCTCCTCGGCGTTCGTTAGACAGCCGGGAGCACTCCAGCCCTCAGACCTCTGCACCCAGCGCTCTCTTTAGATCCCTTTCTTCTTAGATGTCCACGTGGCTGTGTCTCCACTCTTCCTTCAGACGCCTGCCCAAGAATCGTCTTTACAGTGAGATGTTCCCGATTATCCTACTTAAACTGCACCCACCAAACCTGCACTGCTGGGGTTCTCCTCTGTGCTTTATTTTTATCCACAGCATTGATCACCATCATCTACTCTAGATATTTTACTTATTTTGTTTCCCTCTCTCCCTTTCTCTTAAATGAAAGCTGCATGATGGCAACAATTTTTTCCTGCTTATTGTAACTCTGATACCAGAAGAATGATACATATGATTATATATAAATATATGTGACATATATGCTATATTTTATATATACACATATTTGTCAAATAAGTCCAAATTCCTGAATTGCAAAAGACATTCTGAGCATTCATACATTATTTCATTTAGTCTTTACAACGACCTTATCAAATATGAGTATCAGAAGTTTTCACCCCCACTTCAGTGATTCACTAGGAGGATACACAAGATTTAGCATATAGTCTCACAAAAGACTCAGATTTATTACAGCAAAGAATATAAAGCAAAGTCAGTGAACAGAATAGGCACATGGGGAAAAGTTTAAAGGAAACCATGTTCACATTTCCAAGGACTTGTGACTATACACGTGAAACAGAGGCTGGTCACATCGACCCTCTCTGCCTAGCATGTACCAAAATTCCAGACCCTCAAAAGCAAAGTAGGTGCTCGGCAAAAACCAGTGTATTGCAGTTTAGGCTCTATGAAGTTATTTTTGTTACTTGGGGAATGGTGGGGACCTTCCCCAAATACAAGTTCCCAAACACTGGCTGAGATATAACCTTGTAATCAGGCCTTTTAGAAGATGGTAGTTTGGGGCCGCTATGTTCACATTGCTGCCCAGCAGGTATGTTTTTATCCCCTCTTTGTATATAAAAAAAAGGAGGCTTAGAGAAGTCAACCAGTTACTTAGCTAGCAAATGGTGGCACTGAGATAAAAAGACAGTAATTGTTGTTTTAGTCATTGTTATGGACCTCTTTTTAACTGAGGCTTGGGCTGAGAAATGCAAGTCACATTTAATAAAAGCAGAAAACTTTTTCATGCATGAAGAAAGAATAAAGAAAGGGTGTTATATGTGTGACTGCTTAGAAAATATCTAAAACCTACAAAAGTTCTTCGAGTCTTAATTTTCTCCAGATCCTGGAGCTAGTAGGAGAAGCTCACACAGGAAAACAAGACTTACTCTAGGTATTTTAGGCAGAAAGAAATTGACAGGGAATTTCCTATTGGCCGCCCTCTGTGGCTGCCTCATCTCTCGCGCCTGGGGCTGGGTGGACACATCCTGGAGGTAATGTCGGTTCCTGCTTTGGGGAGAATCAGAATTCTGCCTTCCCGCATTCCCTCCCTGCAGCTTGTGTCTGGTGCCAGTCACAGACAGTCCCAAAGGGGAACCTGTCACTTCCACTCAGACATCCTCCAGCAGAGTGCCAACTTGGCTGCAGGTTCTTTTCCTACTTGCTTGTGAATTCTGGTTACTACGCCATATATTTCAAGGGAAAAGAAAAGCAGGATCCTAATAGAAATATATGCTACCCCGCAAAAGTGTTTCTTCTGTGTGATGTTAGGAATCTGGCAATGATGGTGAAACAAAGGACAAGGTCAGCCACGTGGAGAGCAGCAACACCTCCTTGTTCTCAAGCTGCAGATGACAATATTTAAAAACTGCTTGACAGAAAAGATGGGTGCAGATTTGAAAGGACTGTTCTGGGTTTGCAGTGATTCTCACAGTGCACCGTTTCTCTCATCTTAGTCACCAAGCGACTTTGCAGGAACCAGTTTTCCTGGGTATCAGTTTCTCTTTCTCTTATGACCAGCCTTATGTTCGCTTTGCTACTCTGAGGTTCGCAATATCTTAAATCTGCCCTGTTTTCTACATGCAGATCATAAAATTGTGAGTGACATAAGGTTGAACTGGGCCGGGACAAAAATGACAGTATAACATTAAAGTTCAGTGTTATCTGTAGACTTAAGATGTAAAAAATATAGATCAAAATTAATTAGGCAATTTAGAGACTTAGTGAGACCCTGTCTCAAAATTTTAAAAAAGTTTTTTTTAAAAAAACAAAGGCTGGGGATATAGCTCAGTGCAAAGAGTCTTGGTTCAATCCTCAGTAGTAGGAGTTCTGTGTCAGGAACCAAAGTAAAGATTACATATTAGAACAAAAGATGCTCCTAACATCACTGTCCTTTGGGAAATACAAGAGTTTTACAGGCTGGGGGTGGTGGCACACGCCTATAATCCCAGAAATCTCCATCCAATTCGGGAGGCTGAGCCAGGAGGATCGTTGCGAGCTCGAGACCAGCCTGGGCTACAAAGTGAGCTCAAGGCCCGTCTGAACTGCATAATGAGACCCTGTCTCCAAAGAAAAGACCCAAGAGAAAGAGTTTTAGCGGTTCTCTATCAGGAAGAGGGGGCAGTGACCAAGTATATTATCTCTGACTGTGTCACAGCCCTGTATTGTAATGTTTCTCCTGGGATCCTGGTGCCCCTCTCTTGGCAATCCTCCCAGAATCTCCTCTGCACATTTCTCCCTGAAGCGCAAGGAGGTCTGCCTGGACAGGATTTCACATGACTTGTTCTGATTTTCCAAATTCTCTGATATAGATTTGCTGTGAGTTTCTGTTGTCACCACTGATTATCTTTAAAAAAATCAACTGACCTACTTTATTTCCAATTTCTCAGTTTTCAGAAATTCCAGTCACGAAGCATCATTTTCCTTTCTTCTTACATCCTACGGATTCACTTTTGTAGTGGGTTTGTGGCACTCCTGATGGAGGCATTTGTGACTGGCATTGGATCGTGTTGAGCTGTCAGCTGCAGGGAGTAGCTTCAAAGAGTGTGGGTGTCTTCAAACACTTGGGGCAAGCAGCCTCACAGCTCCATACTCAGTGGGGAAAACAGTGAGGAGGGAAGGAAGAGGCTGCTCACTGTGTGTAACTTTCAAGATGAAGAACAAGCAGAAGGGAGAGGAAACACACACACACACACACACACACACACAGATTGATTCTTCCAACACAGTACATGATTATTTGAAAGCAGGGAATAGAAACTGAGGGAGAAGAATGCAAAACATAGTAACAAAGAAAATAGAATTTGTACTAGGAAATCGCAATCAGCCACTTTGTATAGGACAATACATCTTTAAAATGCAATTGGCAGGTGAGAGAAGATCTACTTAGATTTGGGAAGAAGTCTTTGAGGATTGAAATGAAAAGGGCGCTAGAAATCTCCATCCAAATTCTGAAATAAACCGAATCTAATCTGTGCAGTTCAACCTTCTTATCCATTGTCTGGTTTCGCCCCATATTAATTTTTCAACAAATTACCCCAGACTCAGTGTTTTAAAAATAACAGAAATTTGTTCCTTCAGAGTTATGATGGCTAAAAGTCCAAAATAAGTACTAGTGGTTTCAAACAAGGTGACCATAGGGCCGCCCTCCCAGAGACTCTAGGAGAGATCTGTTCCTTATCTTTCCCAGCCTGGGGACTGCTGGTGTTCCTTAACTGTGGCCCCATTCCTCGGATTTCTCCTGGCATGATGATGTCACCTCCTCCTCACCTCTTCTCTCTGTCTTCCCTCTGTTTGGGTCAAATCTCACTCTGACTCCCCCTTGTAAGATAGATGTGATGGCCCATCACCCACTGTACTGCCTACTTGACCTAGCTGAATTTTACTCACCTCTAATCTTGTTCACCTTTGAGAACTGGAAGACTAGAAGTCAGAAGTCCCACTTCAAATAGGGTAGCCAAAACAAGTTGGATCTAAGATGGCCCCCGGAATGACTGCCAGACGACCTCTGATTTCATGACAGTTCTGTTTGCATGCTGAACCACACGCCCTTCAGCACCAAGACAGTTAACAATTGCCATGACAATGACAGGGGAAAAAAAATCATAAATGGAACAAAAAGAGGTACAGCCTGAATTTCCTGAAAATCTCCACCTATTCCCAGAAAATAATGAATATTCCTCCCCTTTATTTAGCCTCATTTCCTTTTTTTTTTTTTTTTTTTTTTTTTTTTATTGAGACAGGGTCTAACTCTATTGCCCAGGCTGGCCTCAAGCTTGTAATCCTGCTGTCTCCACTTCCTGTGGGCTGGCTTAACAGGTGTGAGCCACCCAGCCTAGCTTTCTTTGATCCTCTATCTATAGCTTCCCAGGGTAGAGGAGCTGACTTGTTAGCCAGTCTCTGCTTCTCCTCATTTTTGGCTAAGAGGTAAACCTTCTTTCACTGCTTCATCAGTGATGGTCTAGTTACTGGTTCTGTGATTCCAAGAGGGAAAAGGACCCAGCTTAGATTAAAGCAAAACAAAACAACAAACAAACAAACCCCAACTGGCCTTTAGGTCCCACCTGAATAATCTAGTTTCTTCTCTCCCTCCCCAGCTATTGCATTTCATTCCTGGAACAACCCAAGACTCCTTCTAGCTCTATTCTCCTTCATCTCTTCACAGAATCTCTCTGGTAGCCACAAGGAAGGCGGGACTTCCTGTACTCAGCAGGAAACACATCCTAACAGGCTATAGAATTAGAATACAGATTCAAATAGATGTTTCAAAAAAAGGAGTCAGAGTTCTTCAGAAAACTAAGGAAGACTAAAGGGGCAGTGTCATTGAAAAGGACTGTGATGTGTTTTCAAGGGCTTAAAACATTAGAGTTTTAGTGGCCTTTTTAATTTTTAGAAATTATAAATTTCTATTATTTTGGAGGGTGCTATGGTTTGTGTCTGGAGGTCTCCCCAAAGCTTTATGATGCGGTCATAAGGAGGCAGCTAAATCTAGAGTTTGTCATTGATTTGTGGTCCAATACTGGGTTGAAGGGTATGAGAGCTACACCAGCCCTAGGGTCGCCTGCATACAATGTAAGGGGCAGACAGAGCTCTAGCACTATCTCTCTCTCTCATTACTTCTACAAACTGTGAGCTAAATAAACTTTTCCTCCTTTAACTTTGGTTGTTGGGTATTTTGTCTCAGCAATGAGAAAAGTAACCAAGACAGAGAGGCGAATTTCCTCTTCACAATGCATTATTAAATCAGTACATAGTTACTGTTTATGGTATTTATCACATTTATCAGGTTTTTTGTCTTTGTGTTTTGAGATAGGGTCTCCAATACGTAGTTTAGGCTGGCCTTGAACTCACTATGGAGTCCAGGCTGGCCTCAAGCTCAGTGATCCTCTGGTCTCAGCCTCCAATTGCTAGGATAACAGGCATACACCACCATACTGGCCTATTTAATCACAATTCTATCTAAGAAATACATTTATATAATTTTTATGTTTAAATATTTTCTTTTGCCCTTACCCTGAAGCTCTGTAAGGGTAGAGGCTAGCTGTCTTGCTTGTTGCTTGGAAGTGTCATGCATATAGTAGATCTCAATAATTGATACAAAAATAAATAAATACTTGATAAATGAATGGATCAATTAATTAATATAGAATTGTGATTGTTTCTCTTTCCCAATGAGAGTTTTCTTTTGACCATAGCACTTAACTGTCAAATTAGATATGATTCTTGAAATGGGAATATTCCACATTTCTTCTTTTTTTTTTTTTTTTTTTTTTTGGTTTTTCTCCGGTACCGGGAATCTAACTCATGACCTTGCACTTGCCAGGCAGGTGCTGTGCCACTGAGCTAAATCCCCAGACCCCACATTTTTTCTTTTTTTCTTTTTTTTTTTCTGTTTTTTTGAGATAGGGTCTTGCTATATAGTCCAGGCTGGCCTTGAACTCACTGTGTAGTCCAAGCTGGCTTTGAACTGGTGAGGATCCTCTTGTCTCAGCCTCCCGAGAGCTGAGATTACAGGTGTATGCTAACACGCCTGGCTGTCACATATTTCTTTTTGAAGCAGGATTTCTGAACCTGAATACAATTAACTCTTGAGGCAGAATAATTCTTTGTTGTGGGGCCTGCTTTGTGTACTATGGGATATTTAGCGGCATCCTTGCCTCTATGTCCTTAACGCCAGTAGTAACACTCTCCTATACTGGTGTCAACCCTTTGTGCCTCTGGACATTGCCAAATACCTCCTCGGCGGCAAAAATGCCTTCCAGTTGAAAAACACTATTGGGGCTGGGGATTTAGCTCAGCGGCAAAGCGCCTGCCTGGCAAGTGCAAGGTCGTGAGTTCGGTTCCCGGTACCGGAGAAAAACCGAAAAAAAAAAAAAAAAAAAAAAAAACACTATTTTAAGGAAAAAGAGATATTTCTAAATCTGGGACAAGAGGCCCCTGGCAGGAAGGAGAACACGAAATCCTGGCACAGTGCTCTGTAAGCTGTGCATCTGAGGCAGCCTTTACTTAGGAGGCCCCACTACTCCCCACACATACTTACTATCTCAACTCTGTACTCTGAAAAATCCTGAGTTTTTCTAACTTCTGTGTTTTTTATGAGCTCTTTGCTCCTTGCCAGAAATACCTCTTTTAAAATTGCAGCCTTATCTCAAGGAAGAGGGAGAGGAATTGCATTCTTTGGTAATTCAGCAGGGCAGTTGCCTGAGACTGAAATGGATGGGGACGTGGACAAGATCACAAGATGGGAGCCGCTGGGACATGGCTCTGACAGGCGAGCTGCTCTGAGCGGTTGCTCATGGGGAGCTTCTGACAGCGCCCCACAGACAAGCAGTGAACTGCAGGGTGCAGTAACCAAGCTCACGACAGTCAGCTCTTCAGAAGGGAGGTGCTGGAGCTCGCTTAGGAATCGGGCTGCATTTTGTGTTTTCTTAGTTCTGAGTCTTTCTAAATAAAGCATCAGAGAAAGGAGTTTGAAGGAAATCGCTTTATTCTTGTTTTAAAAATTAATTGCAGCCGTCTTTGTGTCCTAAGGGAGGTGTAAAATTCTCCATAGAAGATGAAAAAATGAAACCTGTTCATTTTTTGAGGAATATTGGGGAATGGAGTTGCAAATTAAATACAAACTGAAACTCAGATGTACGAAACATACGTAGCTTTTTTATTTTCTGTCACAGACATAATCCCCATGAGCTCCCATTCTACTGGGTAGCAACCAAATGGTGGTGGTGGTGGGACATTGACTTTTTTAATTAATGGTGTATTTCAGTTAAATTCTGTGTTGCCGTTGGCTAAAATTCTATCGATTAAAAGTCTTCCTCCCTATTAGAGCTGGGTTTCTCCTTTCCCCCCTCCCCCCAGGATGGCACGTAGGTGTGGAAGAAGGCTCACACCCCAGGAGGGCTGGGGAGATGGGGAGGGGCTGTGCGGCACCTGCTCATGTGCTGTCTCCACAGCAGGTCACTCGTCCTAATCTTGGGTTCAGCTGGTTGGCACCCGCAGAGGAGTGATGGGTCTGGTCATCCGAGGATCCTGCTAGCGTGGCTGTTAATATCTGCAACTGGAGAGTGCGTGACCTGTTCTCCCGGCTTGTACAGGGACCTTTGTGACTCGCTTCACCTCACTCTCTAGTTGGTTGGTGCACATCTTTGGGTCTTTGGGAAGTCTGTCATTAATCCCGTGTTTATACTACATGGGGTTCTTTGCCCTCCACCCTCCACCCCATGACATCATGTGACAAATCCTTCAGCTTCAAGCTCACCCGCTTTCAGCAGTCATTGAAGGCATGCGAACACTGCTACCTTCTTCACAGGACATACACTAGACCCAGAGATGTCCAGAGCGCTACTTCCGGTGTCCCTGTGAATTATTTTGAGCTGATTATATTGAGAAACTGCAGACACAGAGAAGCTCTAAAAAGTAAAGATAGAAGCAGCATTTCGTAAGGAGCTAATGTCTATTGTGGAAATCTTCATTTGTCAGAGTGGCTTCTTCCCTATGCAGGCTCACCTTAGAGAAACTGTGGGTTCAGTTCCAGAACACTTGTGCAGGCTGGGCATGATAGTGTATGCCTGTGATCCCAGCACTCTGGAGGCTGAGGCAGGAAGATTGCTGTGAGTTCCAAGCCAGCCTGGGCTACCTACATAGCGAGTTCAAGGTCTGCCTATACTATCAAGGAAGACCCTGTCTCAAAACAAAAACAAAAGCAATACACTTGTGCAATAAAGCAAATGTCAAAGTGAATCACATACCTTTTTTGATTTGCCATTGCATATAAAGTAATGTTTATACTATACTGTAGTCTATTAGTGGTACAATAACATTATGTCTAAGAAACCAGTGTCTATACCATAATCAAAAAATACTTCACTGCTAGAAATGCTAACATCACCAGAACCTTTGGTGAATATAATCTTTTTGCTGGAAGAGAGAGTCTTGCCTGGATTCTGAGGCCTGCTGACGACCTCAGTGGGGGCTGCTGAAGGTTGTGGCAATCTCTCTCTCTTTTTTTGTTTGTTTGGTTTTGGCACCAGAAATTGAACTCAGGACCTTGTGCTTGCCAGCTAGGCACTGTGCCACTGAGCTATGTCCTTGTCCCAGCAATCTCTCAGACAAGATTGAAATTTGCTTCATTGATCAACTCTTCCTTTCACAAAAAACTTCTCTGGAGGAAGCAGTGCTATTGATAGCATTTTATCCACAGTAGAACGCATTTCAAAATTGGAGCCAGGCTTCCCAAACTCTGCCTCTGTCCTGTCAGCTAATTTTATGGAATATTCTGAATCCTTTGTTGTCACTTCAGCAGAAATCACCACGTCTTCACTGAGAATAGCTTCTATGTTAAGAAATCGCTTTCTTGGTCATCTGTAAGAAGCAACTTCCTGTTCATTAAAGTGTGAACATGACACAGTAGCACTGCAGGCACACCTTTAGATTAACCTCTAGCTCCAGTTCTCTTGCCCCGTCTGCCACAGCCGCAGTTCCTTCCTCCGCTGAAATCTTGAGCCCCTCAAAGCTGTCCTTGAGAGTTGCAATTAGCTTTCTGATCTTGTATTAATGATGATATTTTTACCTCCTCCCATGAATCATGAATGGTCTTAACGACATCTAGAATGGTAAGTCCTTTAAAGAAGGTATTCAATTTGCTTTGTCCAGACCCAAGAGAGGAATTACTGTCTATGGCCACTAAAGCTTTACACAGTGTGTTTCTTAAATAATAAGACTTGAAAGCTGAAATAACTCCTTGAGCCATGGGCTGCAGAACAGATGTTGTGTTAGCAGGTATTAAAACAACATTGATCTCATTGTACCTGTCCATCAGAGCTCCTGGGTGACTAGATGCACAGTCAGTGAACAGTAATATCTTGAAAGGAACTGTTTTTTCCCCTGAGTAGAAGGTCTCAAGAAGGTGCTTCCAATGCTCACTTAATCATGTTGTAAAAAGACATGTTGTCATCTTGGCTTTGCTGTTTCATTTTTAAGAGTACAAGTAGAGTAGATTTGTAAAACTCACATGGGCTTAGGATTTTCAGAATTGAGCATTAATTCCAGCTTAAAGTCACCTGCTGCTCCCTAACAAGAGAGTCAGCCTGTCTTTCAAAGTCAAATATTGATTTATGGTCCCCAGCTATGAAAGTCCAAGAGGTATTTTCTTCCACTGTAAACTGTCTTTTTTTGAAACAGGGTCTCCTTATGTAGTTGAGGCTGGACTTGAACTCACTACATAGCCCAGGCTGGCCTCAAACTCATACCAATCTTTCTGCCTCGGCATCCTGAGTGGTAGGATTATTGTGTGTGCCACCACACCCACTGGAATAATATATTATTATTTCGTCAACATTGAAAACCTGCTGTTTAGAATGGCCACCTTCATCAGTTATCTTAGCTACATTTCCTAAGTAACTTGCTGCAGCTTCTACGTCTGCACCTGCTACCTCGCCTTGCACATCTGTGTTGTAGAGAAGGCTTCTTTCCTTAAACCTAGAACCAACATTGGTTACATTTAAACTTTTCTTCTATGACTTCCTCACCCTCTTAGCTTTCACAGAATGGAAAGTTAAGGCAGGCCTTGCTTTTTTTTTTTTTCTTTTCCTGTGGCTGTTTTGTTTTGTTTTCTTGAGACAGGGTTTTGCTATGTAGCTCAGGCTGGCCTTGAACTCACTATGTAGTCCAGGCTGGCCTGGAACGCATGGTGCTCCTCCCTCAGCCTCCTGGGTGCTTGGGACTACAGGCATGTGCTACCACACCTGGCCAACAGCCTTGCTTTGGAATAGGTTTGGGCTTAATAGAATGTTGTAGTTGGATTGATCTTCCATCCAGACCATTAAGACTTCTTACCAGCAATAGAGCTGTTTTGTTTATTAGCATTCATGTGTAAAGTGCCCCTTTAAATCTCCTTCAAAACATTTCCTTTGCATTTACAGCTTCGCTGTTTGGCACAAGAGGCCCTGCGCTGAGTCTGTGATCATGACTTTCAGTATGTCCTTCGCTAAGCTTGATAATCTAGCTTTAGATTTGAAATGAGAGACATTTGACATTTCTTCTCACTTCAATACTTAGAGGTCATTGTAGGATTAGTGTTATGGCTGTGTCTAGATGCTCCCCCAAAGCCTCAAGCGGTCATAGGCGGGGCTTTCTCAGAGGTGGATGGATCTAGGGCGTGTGACACTGGAATTGATTTGTGGAGCAGTGCTAGGCTCAGGGCACTCGGATTAAGGGTGTGAGTGAGTGCTACCTGCCCTAAGTAATCTGGATAAGAAAAAGGGGCAGAAAGATGCTGTTGACGTCCCTTGTTGCTTTTGCTACCTTGTTCTTTGTGATGCCCCTCTGCATCTGTCTTGGTTACTTTTCTCTCATTGCTGGGACAAAATACCTGATGCCCAAAATTAAGGAAGGGAAGGTTTATTTCACTTACAGTTAGTGGAGGTTTTAGTCCCTACTTGGCAGATTACAAGGCAGAGTGGCACATGGCAGAGGGCTACAGCTCATGGAGGCAGAACACAGCAAAGCAACAAAACACACCAGGGAGGAAATGACCAGAATCAGCCTCTTGCTCTCCCTTACATATGCAAACTATCCACCCCAGGGCGGGTGTAGCTCTCACACCCATAATCAATCAAACTCTAAAAGCCTGCCCCATGACCGCATGAGGCTTTGGGGGGACACCCAGACACAAACCATAACAGCATCCAGGGCAGGAACCAGTGATTATGGACTGAAACCTTTCCTCCCTTAATGTGTGGCACTTCATCTTAGCACTGAGAAAAATAATTAACACAGTTATTGACTGGCATAATTTCAATATTGTTTTGTCTCAGCGAGTAGGGAGGTCAGAGAAGAGGACAGAGAGGAAGAGCAGGGAGAGAGTGGAGCAGTCAGAACATGTATTGATTAGTTCACTAACGGGACAGTGCCTGCCAGCACAAAGCAGTTATAGTACAATGGTGACACTGAAGATCACTAATTGCGGGTCACTGTAACAGATGTAACACTAAGTTTGAAATATAGTGAGAATTATGAAACTGTGACAGATATGAAATAAGCTCACGTTGGTAGAAAAATGGCATCAACAGATTGGCTCAACATGGGGTTGCATAAACCTTTAATTTGTAAAAAACAATGCAGTATGTTTCATTGTGAAGCACAATAAAACAAGGTCATGTTTCTGCCATGAAGAGAAGGATACTTGTAAGTCACTAGCAATTCAGTGGAACAGGTTCCAATTTGAATCTACAGAACAACACTTACCTTTTTTTTTTTGTCTTTCTTTGAGACAGGGTCTCACTAAGCAGTTCAGGCTGGGCTTAAGCTCACTTTGTGGCCCAGGCTGTTCTTGAATTCACAATGATCCTCCTGTCTCAGCCTCCCAAGTGCTGGGATTATAGACATGCACCACACCTGGCACATTAGCTATTTTTAGAGGCTTGATTCTTTCTTTGGGGTGGGGGTACCGGGAACTGAACTCAGGACCTTGCACTTGCCAGGCAGGCACTTATGCCACTGAGTTATACCCCTGGCATTAAAACTTACCTTTATTTGACATACTTTCCTTGGTGTCCCCCGATTTTTAGCCACTGCTTTCTTTTTTGGTTCATTTATAGATAATATCTAAGCCTAAACTCAAAGCCAACTCTGAGGTTTATTTACTCCCTGGGTATTTCCCACATATTTATGAAATATGCAGGTTAATAAACTTTTTTCTCTTGTTTCTCTTTTGCTCCTGGGGTCTCTTTCAGCTAAGGACTATGAAGGCCAATGTGTTAGGGTTCTCAACAGGGACAGAATCTATAGAAAATATATGTATAATTACGCAAGGGGATTTATTACATAGGCTTATACAATAGCAGTGGCCATCTGCATGCTAGAAAGCTGGAGGATCCACTAGCTGCTTGGCCCAAGAAGACGGAAGCTGCAGAGTGAGAAGGATCAAAAAGGCAGCAACAGTCCAAGGTCAAGTCTGGAAGCTCAGTGTCGAGTTGACAGTGTATCGGCACTGGAGCTGATGTCCAAAGGCAATGGTGAAGACCTTTTTGAAAACAGGAACACTTCCTTCTTTGGCTTTTTGCTCTGTCCAGGCTGTCAGCCTGTTGGCTGGAGTCACTCAGCTGAGGGGTGGGTCTTCTTTCTTCAGTTTAGTGATCTACGTGTCAGTCATCCACAGACACACCCAGAACTGTGCTCTACTCGTTTGCGAGGCATTTCTTAATCCATTTGCATTGACAAATCATGATTAGGCAGAAGAAAAAATTATTTTTCCTACCCTACAGATGACATAGAGAAAAAGGAGACACAGATGAACCCAGCCTTGCTGCCATCCCTGCCAAGGTGCCAGATATTTAAGGGAACCATGGGTTGTTCCAGCCTGCATGATTTGGATGTTTCTCACCCCAAATTCAAGTGTTGGAATTCAGTGGTCAGTGTGATGGTATTAAGAGAAAGTACCTTGAAGGGTTGATTAAGTCATAAGAGCTTCTTCCTTCACAACTGGGATAAAGGCCTTTATGAAAGAGGCTTCACGTAGCATTCAGCTCTTTTACCCCTCAACCCTTGCCAGGTGAGGACACAGCTTTTAAGACGCTGCTACAAGAGGGCACCATCTTGGAAGCGGAGCTGGGACTGTCCTGAGGCATCAGACTTGCTGGTTTCTTGATCTTAGACTTTCCAGCCACAAGAACTGTGAGAAAATGTTTTCTTTATTAACTGCCTAGTCTGCAGTATTTTGACGTAATAGCACAAACACTTAAACTGTAATCTGACTTTACCTGCATGAGAACCACCAAAACTAGGATTAGAGGTCCCATTCCACCCAGCTATTCCCCTTCTGGGTACTAACCATTGTTAGTCTCCTACTATCTTGTTTTGAAATGTTATACTATTGTTTTTTCCCCCCTTTTCTTTACAATTAAAAAAAAAGAACCCCCAAGAGTGACCAACAGAAGACCCTCTGACTGAACCCCCATCAACACAAACAAGTACGAGAAAGTGGTTTTAAGACAGCGTTAGGGTTCTTTGTTCTGTATCCATTAATAATTAGAAGAGCAGCACGGGGCCGGGTTATTATGCTTGGATCATGGCAGGGAAAGACACCCGGGAGTATTGTGCGCCAATTCTTAAATGTCTCCGTCCAGAAATGATAAGTAAAATGTGTGCTCACATTTCATTAGCCAGAGCATGTCACATCGCCGCAGCTAACTTTAAGGAAATTATGTTCCTGGTGGGCATGTGTGATTCTATCACCTTATCGCTAGCAGCAGGAAGGGCGGCTGGAGAAAGGAGCAGCTTGTAATGGTTTGTAGTGCCCGATCATGATTCATTAATTAGAATGAGGTCTACTCAGCTTTGAGTACCATCACAATGTTGTTTCAGGAACGAAGGAAGGAGTAGATTACAGGTTTGTCTTAAGGGGGAGGGAGTGACAGAGATCACAAGGACTGTCACCTGTGCCTTTAAGCCCACCGACTCTAGGCTCAGCAACCAACCTCAAATTCTCTCAGCCTCTTATTTTCAGTCTGTATGTTTTGAGTTTGGGCCTGGGATGAGTCTAAATAAGAAAAGGAAAGGGAGAAAGAAGAAACAGGAAGAAGAGGATAGATGAGGAGGAAAGTGGAGAGCGTACGCTTGGGAGTGAAATAAGAGAGCTTGAGTACTCCAGATGACTTCAGCACCTTCAGAACCTGTAGGGGGAAAAGAGAATTCATGCTTGCACAGAAATGTTCAAGGTAAAGACCAAAGGAAAGAGAATGGTTTAAAGTGGTGTAAGGAGCATGGCAGTCTGGGTGGTCTGTTTGAAAGAGAACAAGCAATGTTCCTGTGAAATTGCGCTTTAGAGAAGAAGGGTTGGAGGCCTGCGACGGAACACTCTGATCTAAGGCTCACCCCTTGTGCACCTCGCAGTAGTTCAGCTCTTTGTTCTCCCCTCTTTTATGCTGAAGTTCTCAACTCAGTCTGCAGGTACTTCCTTTTTAGTCAAAATCAAGTCCAAGACAGAAACTCCCATTGCCACTTCTGTATTAAGAGGAAGATAAAATTCTAAGAAAATTTTATTATTGCCAAAAGACTTTTTATATCTTATACTTTCAAGAACTTTATTTATACCTCATTTTACTTCCTAGGAAATCAAGGCTTATAGAGATTTATTTACCCAAGGTCTTGCAACGCATCTGCAACCAGAACTGTTTGCCTTTGCCTTTGTTGGTCCATTAATTGAACCCCAGTGATTCTCTGAATTTCTAGGATTTATTGGAGGTACTATTCTTTACTGAACCTGGGATTTAGAAATTTTCTGCCTAGATAGCTTGGCCAGCATTTGTTGTCTGACTCAGGAATACAACTTCTATTTCCTGCTTCTGATGGAACTGTCTTTAGTATCCTCCCACAAGTAAGTCGCTTTTGCTTTCTCTCTACTTTTATCCTTATCCAAATGTTCTCCACGGGCCTCCCACCAGTTATGGGTTTCCACATATTTTCTTGACTTGCAGCATCCATCTCTCTTCCCTCCATTCTGATCTGTTCCTTTTAACAAGTTTTGCCTACCTGCAACCCAGTCCCCTACGGTGATTCTATTTGCTCAGCTTTGCGATATCTGTTACTTCATTATACCTCGTTATAGCAAAGTCTCAAGTTGTTTTTACCTCTGCCCTGCTGCCTTTTCCACTCTGACTGCTCCAAATGGATGGAAATTATCATCACCTCTCTGATTGCTAGATCCATTACTCTTGTATTTCCTGGTTCCTTGAGGATTTGAGACTATTTGCTATTTTCTATCTGGCTCTGTTGGCTGGTGACTTAGAATTTCTCAATCAATTTTATCTATTTCTATACTAATGAATACTTTATTGCAGTACATGATGATAGTGAGAACTGCCACTAGTTACAGGTGCACTGGACACTGTGAACATCTGGGCAAAGTATTTTTCTTATATTATTGCCATTGTTCTCCTGAGAAGCCCTCACTGTTGGTGGTATTTTCTTTATTTTCCAGGCGGAAGAAATAGAGACCATATCACTGCTGTGTGGTATCCTTTACATTTTACTGAGAGCTTTAATCTGGATCCCTGGCAGTGCATTAATTTCTTTTCCTTTACTGTTTAATTTTACTTTCACAATAGTCCTACAAGTTATCTGGGCATTCTCATCCATACTTTTTCAAAGAAAGGGTTGCAACGCTATGAGATTAAATAATTTATGAAGCGTGACTAGATTTGAACTTGTCTCCTCTTTAGCTGCACTGGGCTGCGTGGGTCCCTTTCAGTGTCTCCGTCCTGCTTTCTCCCCTTGCCTGAATTCTCTTCCCCTCTGTCAGCACAACCCTTCCCCAGCTCCCCATACTTTTGCTTGAATATCACCTTTCTCATGAGGCCTTCCCTAACCCTCCCATTAAAATCACACCCCGTTCATTCTCTTCCTCACCCCTTCCCTCTTTTACTTTTGTCCATGATACAACACCCCATAACACAGCCCACATTTCAACTATTAGAATGCACATTCCAATGTGGCGGGACTGTTTGTCAGAGCTGCTCACGTAGTGGGTATGCATTTTCCGTATGTGTTGAGTGAGTGAATGAATAACTGTCTGCTTCCAAAGTCCGTTTCCTTTTCAGCACAATATACTCAGATGATTTGTGTTCTTGTCTTCTGTTTGCATGTGGGAAATACCTAAATTCAGGATGATCCAGGAAAAGAGAACACAAACCCAGCCTATGTGGAGTCTGGGAATTCTGCTAGTGGTTGTTCTTGCCTTTATCAAAGAAGGTTTATTATGTGCCTTCCTGTGTGTGACACTCTGCTGTGTGTTATGCAGAAAAAAATTAAGCAAGAATGTTTATCTCTGGCTGTGTTTCCCCCTCCAACTGGCTGCTGACTGGGAGAGTTAGCAATGGTTCAGATGAGCCAACGGAGCACACACTGTACCTACATGAACCCAAATCTGGGCATCAGTATTTATTGGGCAATCAGAAAGAAAAATCACAAACTTTCATTAGTAGATAGGATGAAGTTTGAAGTAATTCAAAGAAAATATTTCTGTACAAAATGTTTCTTAAGGGGCACTGCTGAGAGTTTATCTCATACACATCTCCCTCTAAATGCCATGCTTTATCTCATACACACCTCCCTCTGAATGTCGTGCTCTGATTTCTGGATACAATCACTTGACCAATGAAGTTGGTTATAATAACCAGAGAGCTGGAAAGATAACTTGTACTACTTCCCGTCACAGGGAAGAACCTGTTCTTCAGAGTGTCCTGCAGATCTTGAGCCTGGTACTAATTCATTTTTAAAAACCAATTTCATAACGTGATGTGATGCTACTATAAGCTGCTGGTAATTGGGGCGATCATCATTTAGCATTCCCTAAACACTCGAGGGGAGCACAGAGTTAGAGACTTTAACTAATCTACCTCTGCTTACCACTGTTCGCTTCCATGCATACACTCCAATCATATGTATAACAATCTATGTTATAGAAACATTGTATGTAAACCCAGGCTAGGTGTGGTCGTGCACACCTGTAATCCCAGCACTCTGGAGGCTGAGGCAGCAGGACTGCTGTGAGTTCAAGGCCAGCCTGGGCTACAAAGTAAGTTTAAAGCCAGCCTGAACAGCATAGTGAAAACTTGCCTTAAAAAGACAAAAAAAAAGGTAGGCCTATCAAAGTCACACAAACCTTGCTTGACAGATAGCAACAAATTCAGCTGCTGCTGATCACCCTCTTGTCTTTTAGCCTCACATCATTGCCATAAAGCCAGTCATTCGAAAAATTAAATTATGCCAATTAACATCTTACGTGAATAGGCACAAAAATATTTTCCTAACTTCTGTATCTCATAGAGCATCTCTTTCAATGCTTAGTAATCATATCTTCTCCCTCAGAGGATTTATTAAGAAGGAGATTTTTGGCCATGTGTGGTGCTGCATACCTGTAATCCCAGCACTTGGGAGTCTGAGGCAGGAGAATCGCTGGGAGTCTGAGGCCAGCCCAGGCTCCATAGTAAGTTCAAGGCCAGTCTGAACTACATAGCAAGACCCTGTCTCAAAAAAAAACCAGAGATTTTTTTTCCTCTGATGAACAGTATACCCAGTATTTAATATGTGTATGGCACAAATAATACATAATGTATTTTTTGGTAATTAAAAAAGGAAATAGTGACTTGAATCAATACTAACCTGTAAAAATTAGTTAACTGAACCTGTATGTTCTTTTATCATTAAAATAATCATCAACAAAAGTTTATGGTTTGAAATATTTTATTAAAAGTTATAAAATGAAGTTCTGAATCAGCTCTTGGTGAAAAGGAATGGTTTCAGACAAGTCATGTATACATTCTAGGCTTTATTTTCTTTTCCCTATCCGATGAAGAGCTGGGTTAGAAAACCATTTCCACAGTGTCTTCTGACTCCAAGTTCCCGTGATTATTACTTGGAAGACCCAAGAGGATGTAGTGTAAAACAGATGCTGCCCGTGAGGCTGTAACCCTCTCTGACAGCTCGCTGATGCTTCATCAGACAGAGCCCTGCAGCAGGGCCGCTCCTGACTTCCTGGCCTTCAGAAACTGTGTGAGATAATACATTTCCACTTCCTAAAATCTGCTAAATTTGGGGATAATTCATTATGCAGCAATAAATAGATAACTTTTCATCCAAAATTCTCCCCTTTCCTGTAGTTCACCATTCCCGGGGATTCTGTAATGTGTTTTGTAACAATAAGAAGACACAGGTTAGTGCCAGCACTTGCTTAACTGCCTGGTTTTAAAACTCAGCTTTAAAGCCGAGTGTGGTTGTGCACGCCTGTAATCCCAGCACTCAGGAGCCTGAGGCAGGAGGATCTTTGTGAGTTCAAGGCCAGCCTGTGGTGAGTTCAAGGTCAGCCTGTGGTGAGTTCAAGGTCAGCCTGAACTGCATAGTGAAACTCTGTCTCAAAAAGACAATAAATAAATAAAAATAAAATTCAGCTTTATGCAAGGCACAACTTTTATTTATTTATTTATTTATTTATTTATTTATTTATTTATTTTGCAGTACTGAGGATCGAACTCACCACCTTGCACTTATCAGGCAGGTGCTTATGTCACTGAGCTATATCTCCAGCCCAACAACTTTTAAAAAGGGTGACATTATGGTGTATTGTAGTAGATTTCTTACGATATCGATCTCTACTGTTTCAGAATTGCACCTTGCCTTTGTCAAATATTCCCCTTTCATGGCTGTTCAGCTGCTGCCTGGTTAATGCTATGCTTTCTTACTTGGTCATCCTATCAGTCATTTGACTGCATTACAGAAGCACATTCCCCATGTTTGTTTCTGTTTCAGCACTTCGATTTGTACATTTGCTCTTTATTTCATGACAAAATTATTTCTGAAGAATTTTAAACACTACTTTTATGTCTAAGAACTTTTAAAAGTTAAAATGTGGAATGCATGTACTTTAAGTGCTCTTTCCCACTTTAGGCAGTAATTTGTAAAGTTCTTGAAATAGTTCCTGGCATACAGGTGTTCAGTAAAACTATAATTTGTATGGACCTATAGATTGACACCGTATTACAAACATAAGGAAATATCTAACAAGAGAAAGTGCTTAATACCTAGAGATCAACTGAAGAAGCTTAGATTCTGCAATAAATGTCGAATTCAGAATAGCTTTCCTAATTCTCACTAAATAAATGAATTAAATAAATAAATAAATTCTCACTATTATAAATGAGTTATTTTAGTTGATGATATTTCTGTTTTTCTCTAGTGAAAAAGGAAAGTAGAAAGTAAACATAAAATGCGTTTTATTGTACCTGAGCAGAATTTTGAGAGCAAAAGATCTCTTATGACCTCATTATGACGAGACCTATCATGACTTGCATCACACATTAATCAGTTACGATTTTGAACTTATGAGGCCACTTGTACCCCACATACATGTAACTAATTTGACCCAATACTAGTTACACTTTTTGGAATAACAGCCACCCATAAACGTAATAGTTTAAGACAACAACTACTGATTAAGCTTAAACTAACCTTAAGGCAAGCTATTTCCTCTTTGCCATGTGATCAAACATAGATTTGAAGGATTAGGAACTGGAAGGGCCCTTTTGGGGGCTATCACTGTGCCCATCACAGATGTCTTATAGTCATGTTGATCTCTAGGTATTAAGCACTTTCTCTTGTTAGATATTTCCTTATGTTTGTAATACGGTGTCAATCTATAGGTCCATACAAATTATAGTTTTACTGAACACCTGTATGCCAGGAACTATTTCAAGAACTTTACAAATTACTGCCTAAAGTGGGAAAGAGCACTTAAAGTACATGCATTCCACATTTTAACTTTTAAAAGTTCTTAGACATAAAAGTAGTGTTTAAAATTCTTCAGAAATAATTTTGTCATGAAATAAAGAGCAAATGTACAAATCGAAGTGCTGAAACAGAAACAAACATGGGGAATGTGCTTTTGATAAAATATCAAAACTGAATTCCTCACTTAAATGAGCCTACTTGTCTCCAAGTCTTCCCCAATTTCAGTTAGCACCAGACTCATTTTTCTATTTAGTTGGTCCTTATTCTTATCTTGTCATCTCACACTCACTCCATTAGCAAACCCTGGAGTATCTATCTGTAAAATACACTCAGAACCTGATGATTTTCATCACTTCCAGTGCGACCACCACGGTCCAAGCTTCTCCACTGCACTGCCAGGTTATTAGCACAGCCTCACAGTACAGCTCCTCGGCTTCCACCCTAGGTTAACAGGAATGAATAGGCAGAGGATAGAGGACGTTTAGGGAAGCACAAAACAAAACCAAAAACAAAAACTCTCTGTGTGATATAATAATGGTGGACGCATGCTATTATTGTTGGAGCTCAGAAAATGATAACGCTAAATGTGGTGCTTGGACATGCTGAGCTACGGAAACAGTCTCGGAATCAAAGTCTCTCCATCTTTTCCACATTTCTTTCTCACGTGGAGGGAAGGGATCTCTGTAGGGTTCCTGTCGCTGGCTGAGGAACTTCCTTCTAAAAGAAATTCAATTGGCTTAAAGCTCCTCCCTGGGAATCTCATCAAATAACTAAGAAAGATTAATCATCTATGAAAAGAGAAGTCTAAAATCATCTCCATGCCCAGACAGACCTTTTATCTGCTCCTCTGGGCACCACGGAGGAATTATCTAGAAGGCTTTAACTATATAATAATACAACCTTTGTTTGTGGTGAATTTCATCCCAGGCTATCTGTTCTTTAGGCTCACTCATTTGTTCTAAAAATCATTTGTTACCCCCCCAAAAACTGTCTATAATGTTCATTTCCCCCTCCCCTATGCAGGAAGGTATATAAATGTGCCAGTTAAGCTTGATTGTCAACTTAACTCGACCGAGAGCCTCCTGGGAGTTGCTGGATTGTGGGGGCTATGAGTTCACAGCAAAATGGGCTATTAAGAGTTGGGCTGGGTTGGAGGAAGTGGGTCACAAGGGGTGGTAGAAGGGTCTGGCTGGAGGACAGCTGCTCACCCTACAACATCCAGGAAGCAGACAGTGAAGGGAGGGAGACGTACCCTTTCAAGTCATGCCCTCAGTGACCAACCTCTTTTGACCAGACCCTACCTCCTAGCACACACCCAGCTCTGAACTCTTCAGTGGATCAGTCCACTGATGCGTGTAATGTCCCTAAGATCCAGTCACCTTTCAAAAACTCTACCTCTGAACACATGAATCTTTTGGAGGATAGTCTAGATCTAAACCATAATGAGGTATGACCTTGGGAACTATATCTGGTTCTTCGCTCATTCCTCTCAGGGTCTTCCTTTGCTCCTCGATTCCCCAGTGCCATGAGTTCAGCAGTTTTCCTTCACCATGATTTTCCAACATGATGTTTCTGGCTTGAAGTCAGCTGACCAGGGACTGAAGCCTCTGAAATTGTGAGCCAAAAGAAACTTCTCCTTCTTTAATTTGCAGGTTTCAGGTATTTTGTTTCAGCAAGGGAGAAGCTGACAAATGCCAATAATGTTTCTGAATCTCAATGGGTTATTGGGTAAGCACTCTTCTGCGATACCCCTGTGTGCATTAATACATTTGTATGCATTTTTTTCTTGTTAATCTGTTGTCAGTTCATTTCTGTGAACCTTTGAAAGATGAGGGGAAATTTTTACTTCTAAGTTACATATTTATCTAAACCCTCATACAACACCATAAGTGAGCCTGACTATAAGCTATGAATTTTGGACATTAAGGATGTGTCAGTGTAGGGTCATCAATTATAATGAATATACACTTCAGGGGAAAGATACTGATATGCAGAAAGGTATGCATACCTAAGGACAGGTGGTATAAAGGAAATCTCTGCACCTTCCTCTCAATTCTGCTTTGAGTTTGAATCTGCTGTAATAAAAATATAGTCTCAAAACAAAAATAACAAGAACAGCAGCCTTCCCAAGATTTCTCCGCTTCATAAAAGCTAAGTCTGGTAACTTCTCCACTTTCCCGACCTCCTTTCCTGGTCCTTCACTCTGCTTGCTGCATTCCACACACAGGGCCTCTGGTTGGTCTGTAATACTCTAGAACCTTCCCTCAGGGTTTTTGCCCTTGGAAGTTCACTCTTGTTGTCATGTTTGTTCATTTTGAGTGTTATTTGCTTGAGTCTCTCCCTTGGCTCTCCCTCAGTGTTTGCTCAAAAGTGACCTTCTCAGTGAAGCTTTCCTTGCTTTAAATCATCCCTTACTTTAAATTGTATGTGTACATGCTGGGTGTGGTGGTGCACTGTGGTGATCCCAGCATTTGGGAGGCTGAGGCAGGAGAACTGCCAAGAGCTGGAGGCCAGGCTGGGCTACATAGTGAGTTCAAGGCCAGCCTGGACTACGTAATGAGACCCTGTCTCAAAAAAAAAAAAAAAAAATTAAATCCATCAATCACATGTATACATATGCACACAAGAGGTACGATAGAAAAATAAGGTGGATATTCAACAATTCTTAAACATTATTACAGTAAAATCACATTGCCATCAATGCCCCTCAAAAGACTGTCTCCTAACTTCAAACACACTTATCCATTGTTCTGGCCACTTTCTGAAGCACTTCTGGAAGTTTTATTTTGTTAGTTGCACTGTCACGGCTGCCCCATATTCTGGATCGATTCAAAATGTTTGCCTTTGATGGTCATTCTCACTTTGGGGGACAGCCAGAGACTGTGTGGTGCCAGACCTTGTGGCGTGAGGACGCGCTGTGATGTCTTCGTGCATTTGCCTTCTATTGGACAGCGCATTACTTAGGAAAAGCAAACTGGGAAAAAGTTGTGAAATAAAGCTTGAAAGCTGTTAGTATTTATTTTCTATTCACCCTCTTAAAACTCTGAAGAAATTGCATATTCTGTTTCAATAAAATGCATTTTAACATTCTCACAAATTATACCAGTCTTATCTGACCTCTATTTAAAAGAAAAGCTTTCCCAATTTATTATTATAAACATGGAAAACAAATATAATAAGTGATCCCTGACTGTATTCTACATTGAAATAAAAACTCCAAAATCCTGCAATGGGGGGCATTTTTAAGATAATGGAGAAAAATTGAATGTAAGCTATGTGTTAGATAATTTTTAATGTCCATTTGAATCTTCTTTGCTATGATAATAGTATTAGGGTCATAAAAGAGAATGGCCTTGATCTTAGGAACACATAGTGAAATATTTAGAGAGGGTGTCTCATTATGTCTGCAACATTCCTAAGTGTTTCAGCATTACAAAGAGACACATTGGTAGATAAGTAAGTACACAGACAAACAGAGAAAGTAAATGTGGCAAAAAGTTGGTTATCGGCACATCTAAGCAGTCCTAGACTTAAGCCTTGCAAGTCTAGGACAAAACTCCTTATCATGAGCCTTACATGCTTGCATTCGAAAGACTCAATTCTTTGAAGTAAACAATACAAGTATATTTGGCAGTATTTTTCTCCTTTTTTTAAATACTTTTCTAAAACCCCATTTGAGATGATTTATTTAAAAAATTTTTGCATTTGAATTCCTTGCACATATTTTAGCTGTAATTGTTTACCACATGATGAAAGAGTATTTACAAATATTGTTCTTTATGGGGGCCAATTCTATTGGTGTAGCAGGATACTGTTTCCAATTTTTTGCTTCCATCATTAATGCCAGGATGAATATGCTTGTGTTGTTTACTTCAAAGAATTGAGTCTTTCGAATGCAAGCAAGTAAGGCTCATGATGTGCAGTGGCAAAGTACTTTAAAGCAGTGTTGTTCATGACATTTATATAATGCTTGCCCATTTCTGAAAGAGTTTTATGGCAATCACTATGGATGGGCTTGCATAGGACTCATTCTAACTATTCTGGCTTTTGTCCTCCTCCTCCACCTTCGCCGGTATCTGTGGTAAAACACTCCCACCATAGCCGATGTCAAGCTACTGCAGTGACACCGCAGAGCAGGGCTGGGGAGCCAGCTCATGTGCACTTCTGAGAGCTGGTGGAAGCTGGCTCCAGCACAGCGCTGACCTTCCCTCCCTAAAAGCTCCATTTTTTACACAGTTGAAGCTACAGTTTTCACCAGTCACTTGCACATATGCGCAAACACTCGGATGATACGAGTTGCGAGCACAGATGGTGTCAGAACAGGGTGTCCTGAAGCCAGCCCTCTCCTGATCTGGCATCGTACTGTAGCAAGGATGGCAGCCATGGGAGGGACCGTGTTGCTTCTGCAGTCAGCAGCAGCGCCAACGCCGGCTTCCTGGCTCCGCATCTACGGAGGCTCTGGCAGCGGCTTCCCAGTCAGCTACAGCGAGCTTCTAGGGCCGGAATGTTGCTCCTACGAGCTCAGCCTGAAGCCTGCTGACTGCCGTCACAGGCCTCCCAAAAACCAGTGCTTTCTATGAAGTTCTTTCTTTTTTTCCCTTCTCTTTATTTTGCCCAGACTCATCTTGACCTTATGGGCTCAAACAAACCTCCTGCCTCAGCCTCCAGAGTAGCTGGACTATAGGTGAGCGCCACCATACCCAGTGAAATCCTTTCAGTCTTGTTCAATACAAGCCCCCAGCTCTGTACCCCTTACTACTTCCAGATGCCCAAAACTGTTCTCAGGTTAAAACTGCTAAAAATGTCCATGGTAGGAAAATTTACAATTTCTAAATAAAACTTTAATTTTGTTGTTGTTGTTGTTGCTGGTGGTGGTGGTACTAGGGATCAAATCCTGGGTTTTGCACATTCTAGGCAAGTACTCTACCACTGAGGTAGATCCCCAGTCCACAGCTTGAAGTTTTAAACATAACATATTGAATATACTTACACTTTTTGCCCTCTATTTAAAATTTGTTATAACCACATATAACATACATTTAAAGAATATCATGAGCTGGGCATGGTGGTGCACGCTTGTTATCCCAGCACTAGGGAGGCTGAGTCAGGAGGACCTCCATGAGTTTGGGCCACCTGGGCTACAAAGTGAGTTCAAGGACAATCTGCACTGCATAGTGAGACCCTCTCTCAAAAGACCAAAAAAAAAAAAAATTAGTATCTCCTAAGATAGCCTCAAGTCACATACAGCTGCCAGCCACAGCTATTCAAAATTTCCCATAAGGTAACTTATTATTTTTGGTAGTGTTCCAGTTACAAAGTTACATGGATTTTGCATATGGTCAACCCCAACCTCATTTTCCCACGCTTATCTTGTTAAAAGCATA
>NW_004955405.1:15472971-15524339 GCF_000276665.1 Chinchilla lanigera
TTAGAGATGAGTCCAGCATGCTCCAAAGTGTTGTTTTTGAATTACCTGTTTTAGAATCACTGGGGCCTTGGGGCAATGAACTTAAATCTTTAGAGGTAGAGACCAGGAACCTCAATTTTTATGACACCCTCCGAATGTACATCTGAACATCTGAGACTTACCAATCTAGGGTAAATTTCTACCTGATCAGAATGTTTACACACAACATCCCCCAAAATATGTCCTGAGCAAGCCAATCCAACATCCCAGAACCACTTGTTGCATGAACAGTGCAGGAGGGAAGCTCAGGAAAGAACATTTATGTTTAGATGGATCCAAATTCCAGAAAATTCTTTGTTACTGTTCTGCTACCTTAAGTAGAATATTGGAGGCCTGGGTCCTGGCCAGAGGGCAACTCTCGGCTTTCACACCTAGGAATACAACAGGGCCCCTCCATTATCTGTCGGCTGCTGGATGACCCCTGCACCATCTGAGAGGCCAAGAACTGCACATCCCAGCAGCGGGCCTTCCTCCTGCGCGGCCTAACCCTGAGATAATTTGGCTGCCTCCTCTAAGCTGCTACCCCTAGTTCTCTCTTAAGCAAGGTGAAACTTCTATAGCCACATTTGAAAGGAAAACTTTTCTTTCTAGATTTTTGCCAATCTAAGCAGCTGGTAAGAATAACTCCTCTTTTATTATAGATATGCTGGTAGAGATGGCCTTTCTTGGTTCGCTTCTGTAGGTGATGTTTTGGTTACTTTTCTTTGATTGCTGGGACAAAATACCTGATGCCCAAAATTAAGGAAGGAAAGGTTTATTTTGCTCATGCTTTGTGGAGATTTCAGTCCATACCTGGCTGGCTCCAAGGCAGGGTAGCACATGGTACAGGGCAACAGTTCATGGTAGCAGAAGACAGCAAAAAAAGCAAGAGCAAAAAGGGAGGAGCAGCAGAGAGCAAACCTCCCTTATATTGCATGCAGGCTCCCTGCCCCAAGGTGGTGTAGCACTCACACCCATAATCCCAGCAGTGGACCATGAATCAATCAAAAACTCTAGAACACGCCCCCCCATGACGATATAAGGCTTTTGGGGGACGCCCAGACACAAACCATAACAGGTGAGAAGTTGAACACTTTATAGAGGCAGAAAACACAGCCCATGATTTTCAAGAGTTTGAAGGCGGAAAGGACCTGCCATGAAATCACTTAGTTGAAGCCATAGCTGGAGTTTGGGAACTGAAAGGAAGAGGAAAGTCATTCAGAGTATTGAGGTAGCTCTAGATACATCACTTGCTTCTCTATTATAGTAGATAAATCCCAAAATATTAGAGGCTTAACATAATAATTTACCTTAGCCATGACACCAGCAGTCAGAGGAGGGCTGGGGATGCCATTTCACATGGTCCTTTGGGGATTCTATTAACATGTCCCACTATCTGAAAACCCTTTGCTTTTTTTGTCACTTAGGAGCAAAGAGAAATAATGTGACTCAAGCTATCTAAATTTCCGTCTCCTATCAGATTAGACAACTACATCCACCCAGCAGATAGAATGATACAGTGGCAAGCAATGGCGAGAAGTAGTTGTTAGCCAGTCATTTTCAAGATTGTAAGATACAAAAAAAAAAAAAAAAAAAAAAGCTTTATTTGGGTTTTTAGAAAGTGTACTTCAGGTGACAAAGATTTGGATAAAACTGAAAGTGTGTTTTTTTAAAACAAAGTGCTTGGATTCAAGAATGAAAAACACCTACAATGATGGATAGAAAAAGAGACAAAGTCCACGAATCTGTAACTGATCAGTCAACTTGTGGTCACAGCTGCAGACAGCTCCAGGCGCGGCTGCCAGCAGCTCCAATCAGTGTCAGGGTAAGTGTAATATGCCAAGTGAGCTTGAGGCTCCATTTTCTTAATTGACTGATTGATTGATTGATTGATTGATTGCAGTACTGGGGACTGAACCCAGAGCCTTTGCACTGAGCTACACATCCAACCATTTTTTATTTTTCATTCTGAAACAAGGTCTTGCTAAGTTGTTAAATGACCCCGGCTGGGCTTGAACTCAATATCCTCCTGCCTCAGTCCCTCAGAATGCTAGGATTGCAACCCCTGCCACCACCCTGGGGTTCAAGGCCCCATTTTACAATCTCTCTCCCTCTCCCTCTCTCTCTCTACAACGTGATTCCATCTGAGGCTGAATTTTCCATGACTTTAAATGTTTGATACCTGAACATGTAGACATGTAGGACATTGTTTTGCCTATGTTCCTTTCACAGAATTCAGGCATGTGGCCACACCTGACTTCCAGAAGCGGGGAAAGTGAAGTTTGTTTACCCAAGAGGAAAGAGAGATAGTGAAAGTATCTAATCTTCCTTCTGCTAACAGATTAGACATCTGCAGATTGTACAAGTATTTCTCATGGCCCCAGTTGTCAGTAGACACAGCAAGAGGCCTCTAGGGGTCTCAGTCTCTGGAGGCCTGCATGACCCACTATTCTGCCAGATGAGGCCAAGGATCTCCAGGGTTACCATGTTTTCTGTTGTGAAATGTATATTTAAGAATCCAGTTTTCCTCTGAGCCTAATGTACTTGGACTTGAGTGTTGGATGTCCATTCTTTGCTTATTTCCTTTTTCCCAGATCCTCAAACCTTTTGTCCCACCCAGTCTTGAACTGGGTTCCCTCTGGGCCCCTGAGGTCTTCATCCTGGGCTATATCTCACCAAGGGGCAGACACTCAAGTATATTGTTGCCTTTACTTCTCACTTGCTAGGCAGAAGTTTCTACCCTAGCTTGTTCATGGGTGCTCAGGAGGCCCATTAACCTAAGCCACTGGGTTGAGGTTTATAGGCTTCCCCATTATTATTTTCACCTATATTGTGGAATATCATATTTTACTTCAGAAGGAGAACTGAATTCTGCACATGCACAAGAAGACTGTCGTAGAACAAATGTACCTGTCTGAGCCTGTTTGGACGGCTACAACAAAATACAAACCGAGTAGCTTACAAACAATGGAAACTAATTTCTCACAGCTCTACAGGCTAAGAGGACTAAATTCAAGGTTCCGGCTGATTTAGCGTCTGGAGAGGGCCCATTTCTTGATCCTAAACGGTGCCTTTTTACTGGGTTCTCACATAGCGCAAAGGAAAGGAGCTGCCTGGACCTCTTTTATAAGGACACTAATGTCTACAAGGGCTGTGTTACGTGACTTAATGATTTCCCCACCTCCTGAAAGAGGCTAGGTTTCACCACATAGGTTGGGAGTGGAAGTGTGGCACAAACTTTCAGACCATAGCAATGCTCAAAGTATATAATTAATACTAATATGAAAGAAGGTCTCTAGACATATTCCAGTCTCTGTTCTTGTTTTTATACAGACTGTAAGAAATTATTTAGATGAAGAGCTGGAATTTTATATGAAGTTATTTATATGAAGACCTGGAAGACAAGGTGAATGTTCAACACCCCAGTAGGACAACATTGTCTTTAGCACCAATGTAAGACAGGGTCTGATATCAAAGATGTGTCCAGAATCCTGCCCGTATGTCTGCCTGTCTGGTGCACACCTGTAGGTCTGGGATCTGGCTTCCATGGGCACGTGCTAACCTTAGTATACCTAAGACATATTGCAATCTTCCAAAAGACTCCGACATTGTGTGCGGAATCAGGGAGAGGGAGATCGGCACATACCAACTTCCTTAAGCTGTCTCCCTGGATGTGTGGAAGTGTATGCCCAGTAGCCAGGCGGAGGGCTCCCTCATTTGGGATAGACAAGGGGGTTGGATGCGCTGGGAGTAGTAACTCAGCTGGGTCTGCCTTCAGTTGCTTGTTCAAGGAGAAAACCCAATCAAGTTGTTCTCAGATTACCAAGCAGGACACACACGCTGCAGCCCAGATTGTGTCCATTCTGTTTATGGAACACAGAGGAGGATATAAGAGTCTTACAATCTGGTGAGAAGTCAGAAATAGCTGAAATTAAAGAGCAAAAATGTGGGACTATACCATAAGAGACTTGTCTGAGAACAATTCACATTAAAGGCTTTCGTTGACAAAAAGTCCAATATGAATAAATACAATTTTGAAATAATAATAGTTCTAAATAGTAATGCATTCTGCTGTTGTTCTAGGATACAGGGATTCAGGACAGTTGATGAGAAAATAGCATAAGGCTTGAACATAGACTTAAATGCACAGAGCCAGGTGTAGTGGCACATGCTTGTAATCCCAGCACCCTGGGAGGCTGAGGCAGAAGAATCACAAACTGGAGCCCATCCCAGGCAACACAGTGATTTAGTGGAACCCGGTCTCAAAATTAAAAACAGTAAAGAGCTGGGGATGTAGCTCAGTGCAAAGGATGTGGGTTCAATCCCAAGTATAAAAGAAGAAAGAAAGAAAGAAAGAAAAAAAGAAAGAAAGAAAGAAAGAAAGAAAGAAAGAAAGAAAAAGAAAGGAAGGAATGAAGAAAAGAAGGAAGGAAGAAAAACAGAAAAAAAGAAAGAAAGAAAGAAAGAAAGAAAGAAAGAAAGAAAGAAAGAAGAAAGAAAGAAAGAAAGAAAGAAAGAAAGAAAGAAAGAAAGAAAGAAAGAAAGAAAGAAAGAGAGGAAGGGAGGGAGGGAGGAAGGAAGGAAGGGAGAAAAGACAAGACATACTTCAGCAGAGAAGAACACAGGCGCATTCCTGATGGAGACACTGGCATGACTAAGGAGCGAATGCCTCTGCTATAGTCAAAGTCAGGTCTGTTTGGCCAGTTTGGGAAATGTCTTCTGGTTATTGCCTCCCTCCATCACAGAAAACAAAAATAAACCATCATCACTGTTCCGATGTGAATATTTGTGCCTCCTCAAAATCCGTGTTTATTACATCACTAGTCAACAGAGCCACAGTGTGGAATCAGCCTAGGTGTCTCTCAGCTGATGAGTACATAGAGCGTATGGACACACACACCATGGAATTCTGTTCAACTGTAAAAATGAATGAAACCCTGTCACTGCTGCAACACGAAACTGAAGATCATTGCATTAAGCGAAATAAGCCAGGCACAGAAAGACAATGCTACATGTTCTCATCCCCCATACATGGAATCTAAAATAAAGTTGAGTGTAAAGTGGTGGCTACCAGGGGCTGGGACGGTAGTGGGGAGAGGGTGGGAAGACAGAGAAGTTGACCAATGGTTCCAAGATTATGTTAGACAGGAACGGAAAGGTTTGGGGTGCTGTTGCACAGTAGAGTGACTACAGATAACAATAATGTACTATATATTTCAAAAAGCTAGAAGAAATGAATTTGAATGTTTTTGCTATAAATAAATATTTGTGAAGATAAATATGTTTAACCTAATTCAACACATTATAGATGGGTATCAAAAGTCACATGGTACCCTATATATGTATAATTTTTGTGTTCTTATGTACAGTATCAGTTAAAAAATATAAAAAAAATACCACTTTGGACTTCAAACTGAGAGTCCCTGGGTATCCTCTGAAGTTTTCTTACCTACATTAAAGGATGGAACCTATAGGAAACATTCAGTTGTTGTGAACTCTTTCTCCAGACAACTTTTTTTTTTTTTTTTTTTTTTTTTGCAGCACCCTGAGCTACATCCTTACCCTATGTGATTTTTTTGAGACAGGGTCTCCCTAAGTGGCTAAACTGCCCAGGCTGGGTTTCCACTTGTGATCTTTCTGCCTCGACCTCCAAGAGGGCTGGGATTACAGGGATGTTTCACCATGTCCAATTCACAACTCTTTGCTTCATTTGTTTGATTGGTTTTTTGAGACAAGGTCTCCCTATATAGTTCAGGCAGGTCTTGAACTCACTGGATAGCCCAGGCTGGCCTCTAACTCATGGTGATTCTCCTAACTCAGCCTCCCAAGTGCTGGGATTACAGGCATGCACCACCACACCCAGCTTCCCTGATATCTTATCAACAGAAAATGTGCCAGAAGAGATGACTAAAGCTGACACCACACTCAGAATGCAGACACACTTCATCCCAAGCCATTATCTGTTTTTCTGATCCATTCATCTTCCCTACAAATTATTGCTCGTCCTCTAAAATTGCCTGTATCTGCCCTCTGAAGAGGACAGATAAGCTTCTAAGCCCCTTGGGTTATTGAGTACTGCTTTTTCATTCTTGCCACACTCCCATGCAAGTAATAAGGTGGTAAATCTTTTCTCCTGTTAATCCATTAGCAGCTGATTTCAGCAGACTCACTATGGAGCCTTTAGAGGGAAGAGGGGAATTTCTCTTCACTCATACACCAGATAATGAAAACCAGCAGCCATCAACCTACATCATGAAGGGAAGAGGTCATCTTATAGAAAGATAAAGGCTTCTATTCTCAGGCATGTTTTGCCTTGTGGTCAAATTGATATAGAGGAAATGCTAGATGTCAGATACATCAAGTTCATGTTCTCCAAAGTCAGACAATAAATTCTGAGGAATAAAGGAGGTTAAAAATGGGAAAATTTATTGGAGAAAAGGAATGGGGAATAGAAATAGCTCCTGAAAGACAGGAGGGGTCCTGAAAGGATTGCCAACAAGCTCATCTCTTACAGGAAATCTTATAGAGCAAAATCATGAGGTGGGTACAACGTGGGTCAAAGTTATGATCAGCCAATAAGATTGAAAGTGTAATTGCTTAGGTAATATTGATCCAGTGGTAGCAAGGACTTACGGGTGACCTTATCAGCCTTGGTTGATAATCTATAGTTTTAGTGGTTTTAGTTTTAGTCTTGGTCTCAGTGGGTGGGAGAGGGTGGCCCTCCCCTAATGAGATAATGGGAAATCTCAAAAGGGTGACACCAATAATCCCAAACTTCTTTTCATCCCTTGCAGAAGCATGTAAATCTGGCCACTGTGACTTTAATTTTCAGATGTGCCTTCAGCCACAATTCTGGTGCATTCTCATCCTCTACACTGACTTCCTGCAGGGCCCAGCCCTCTCTGACTGCCTACCATATTTCTACCTAACTTAGCTGCCTGTAATAAAATGAGCTCCTTTGGACATGGTGCTTCTTTATTGTTGCTCAGAGGACATCTGGAAAGATCATTGCAAATTGGGACTGTCAAGATATCACCTCCAAAAACAAACAAACAAACAAAACAAAAAAGATATCACCTCCTATGTGTTTAACGTCTTGGACAGGGGTTTAATTCATACTGTGGAGCTGGGTTCCGTGCTCAGAGTCATAATAAGATTACCTGACTTTCTGTGTTCGTGTGTTAATTCATCACTTCTGCAGTTCATGGAGTTACATAAAATAATCAGCTAAGCCTCTGATTGAATTACGACAATGACAAAAGCAGTGAAATAAAAGAGGGTCAGCACAAATTAATTCCCTTGTTTAAGAGTTAAAGCTAGAAGCTGGGCATGGTGGTACATGCCTGTAATCCTAACACTTGAGAGGCCAAGGCAGGAGGATTGTTGTGAGTTCAAGACCAGCCTGGGCTACAAAATGAGCTCAAGGCCAGCCTGAACTGCATAGCAAGACCCTGTCTCAAAAAGACAAGAAAAAAAAAGAATTAAAGCTAGAGAGCTTGTGAACCCTGGACATGATCATTAACATCAGAATTTATAAATCATAGTCAAACAGTGGATGATAGCTATGCTATAAGGCAAACAGTCCAAGATTCTCAGGACTTAAATGTTACCTTAAATATTATTAGTTCCAGGGGTCACAGACTGACCTTGGGCCAAGTGTAGTATATAGACACATGTAGCCTGTAGTTTTAAAATTGTAATTTGACAGCACATTTAAGGATTAGTAGGTTTACCTTAGAATGATTCTTGGTTTATCTTTAAAAAATAGTAAGATTTCTCAACACAGAACCCACATTTCTTCCTGAAATCATTTATTGGTGCTAAATAAAAATTGTGCTCACCAGCAGGAATAAACACAAGCTCCCTATTTTGTGTCCAGGGTAAAGAGCATTTATCATGATGCTATAACTGTTTTACTCAGCGTTCAGGGGAAAGTGAAGGACTTCTTTCTTTTGTCTTCTTCTCGCATCTGTATTTGTGCTGTAAGACCTGGATGAAGATCTAATCTGACAGCCCTCAGCTCTTGATGCAAGTCCCCGTGTGAGTTCTCCCATCTATGCTCATCCTGGGGTTTCTACCCTCCTTGACGATGCCAACCCGCTTTAACCTGCTCTCAGGAGAAAGTTCTTAACTTTGAACTGAAACGTTTGTTACCTTTTTGTGGTGAGGCTGGGGAGTTCAGGTATGCAGTTTGGGAATTATTTCAGTACCGAAATGCTGGCATGCACTTTGTCCATTCTGTGAGGATATATAATAGGCTGGCTTTTTATTAGAGAATGACGACCTAATGAGTGCTGGTACTGAACTAAGACAGGGACCTTCAGGGGGAAAAAGATGGAGGGCTTCTCAGGCCTTGCTCCATTCCCTGTGCCCCGGGCTGGTGAAGACATTTTCCTTTGTCCTCTGTCAGCAATGTTTGCAATGCACCCTTTACCCCTACTCTAACTTCAGGGGCCAGTTGTCACTAAAAGTGAGAACAGCCACCAAATCCATAGGCTGTACAGAGCAGAGATTCCCTAAAACATGAAGAAGATTCTAAAACATTCCATACTCACCACCCAGTGGGAAACTCTCAGACCCTGGCCCACCCCAGCGGCACGTAAAATCCTGTCTCTTCTGTGTGTTCACAGGCCAGTGTGTCTTCTCATCAGAGCTCGGCTGGCTTCAGCTCTTCTCCTCGAGCTAGATTCCCTTCTGCTTTTCTCTTTCTTCTCAATTAAAGCTTTTGCTCTGCTTCCCTGCTCTGGCCTCGGTGTTAGCGAGTTCTCACCTGCCTCCTGCATCAGTGTCCATGGGAGTAAGCTTTTGATCATACTTTGGATTCTGAAATCTTGTTAGAAAGGTGATATATTCTGCGATAGTAATAGCGCATTGTGATCTATAGGAATAAAGAAAAGAAGGAAGGGCACTCGAATCGTTTTCAGTTTTAGATATTTACAAGCAACAAGGAGGGCAGTTTGAGGGCGGAGGGGCACTGGCAGGGAGCTGGAGTCTGGCCTTCCCGGGGTGAGATTGCGCGGGAGCCAACATTCAGCTTAGAGGTTTCCTCCCTTGCCCTCCCTGTCCCACCCGGCCCTGTTTCTTCTGAGCAAGCCTTGGAGGGTGACTTCAGTCAGTGATTTCTGCAACTAGATCGTGTTTAACGTGACTTAACTTCCTGGGGGCGGGGGCAGGTGCGTGGGGTGTTTTCTGTTTGCATAACTCCGTGGAGGGTCTCTGCTCCACTCTGCTAAGGAGGAAGAGGAGGGTCCTGTTTTACTTTGCTCCACTTGCCCTTGCCGAAGACCTTGGCAAAGGATCCAAGCAAACTCGAGAGCACAACCGCTCTGAGGCGCGACCTCGGCAGATGAGTGTGCTGGGGTGGCAGAGGGAGACCCCAACCGGGCCGGGGATCCTGGCTGCCAGGCTGCTGAAGCACATTTATCCATGGATGGCAGCCACCTTCAACCATGTCACCTTCAACGACGCGGCCGACCCGGAGCGCCCCTCCCCCTGTGTTTCTGGCCGTCCAAACCTCCCCCTCGAGCGCTGCACCCCACGAACTACATCAGCTCTTTCACTTACAACTCAAGGCCACAGACTTGCTTAGTGCTGATTATTTTATTCTCTCTTCAGGATGGATGAAACTATCCAAGCCTTATATCCGAAAATGTTTCTCAGATCCGTCTGGGCATATTTACAACGTCAAGAGTCAGGGCCGGATTAAGCTGTGACTAAAGACGGATGCCCGCAGACGGGACGCGATTCCGAGCCGTCTCCAAACAGAAACACAGCATCTAAAGCCGGGAAGGTGAGCAGGGAGGCTGACTGTGTGCCCTTCAAGCTGCCGCAGGGATTTTATGTTCAGTTCAAAGGCTGCTCCTGAAGAACAATTTCAGTTATGTTTCCTATATCTCTCCTTTTTTCAAATAGGATTTAAATAATTATATCCCTCCTTTTTTTCAAACAGGATTTAAATAATTGTTCACACTGAAAAATAATTCAAAGCTGGTAAAAGGAACAGAAATTTGCTGGTTTTGTCCTGGGTGGCATACTTTTCACATCGTAAAGACGTGAAAACACCAGCAAGCTGCAAATTTATGCACTACGGTATTTTCTGAAATTTTCAACTGTTAAAATGTTTATTATGCTTGTAATTTCCATAAGCACTCTATAGCATGATTTTATGTCTAACGTTGTGTGTAGCAGGTTCATTCTGCATAGTTTTCATTCAAGATTATATTTAAGATCTAAACATGTTACATATGCATCTGGTCCATGGATTAATGATCAACTTCCATTATTACAACTGCATGATGACCTACTTTTTTTTTTTTCTTTTGGTTTTTTTCTTATACCAGGAATCGAACTCACGACGTTGCACATGCCAGGCAGGCACTTTGCCGCTGAGCTAAATCCCTAGTCCCCATGATGACCTATTGATTGAGTCCCTTACATGATGCTTTATTATTTCTCATATTATGAAGCATTGTATTTACTAGCAAAGAACTGAAAATGAAATCATGTCTGCAAACAGAGAAACCGAGTAAATGATGATACATATCAGAATACATGGAGCTGCTGTGAAGAGTGAGATGAAGGCATTAATTTAGAAAAATGCTTCTGATATATTGCTAAGCGTCCTGAATAATTTATTTTAAGAATCTAAAGAAAAAAACCCCTGTGCCCTGTATATACATTAGGCATGCATATGTAAGTTCACACAAAGGTGGAAAAACTTACCCAGTCAGCTCAAAAGAAAGCCAGTAAACAAAATGTTGACATTTGAAGAAACTAGATGGGGAAGGAAGAGACAACGCATTTTTACTTTATATGTTTCTGTACTGTTTGATTTAGCATGTGTTATCTTTATATTTTAAAATGATAATTGTAAAAGAGTAACACACTTTTTGCTTCCAACTCTTCTTCCTAGATGATTGGTATTAAAGTGTCTTCTTCTAAGCATCCCTCCCTTCTTATCGCCCTGCAACATGTTCCTGAAAGTCCAAGCTAATTCATTTTTGTGCCAGATGATAAACTAATTCACACTCAAGTGTGAATGATCAATGTGATTTAAACTGTTTTCCAGGGACATTTGACTTTTTAAAAAGAGCCTTGGACAAGATGTAAGCTGTAACTATATTTATTTTTTCTAATTTCAGACAGGGCAGGATGACTAGGGTGGATGCTTTAGGGAACAAGGTCTTTCTGATATGTGTCACTCTTGGGCATACCACAGACTACCTGTATCATTATGTGTGGTCAGTACCAGTCAGAGGAGGGACGCCTAGACAGCCTCTTACAGTTGCAGTTTCAGTAAGTACCTTGCACTCTGTACTGAAAACTCGAAAGTTTCCATGGGTATGTCGCCTTACTGCAACTGAAGATAGAAAAGCTACATTTCATTTTCTGGACTGCAAAGATAAGAGAGGGTTATTTTCTCCATGTGGACTGGGCAGAGGGACTTATTCTGCAAGGACAGAACGGCTTGGACCAGTCTCAGTGTGAGGCTGCTTATTAAAAAAGCTGGCAATAGCTGTTCTCAAACAAAGGGCTGTTATCCAGAATATATAAAGAACTAAAAAAAAAATCAGACTTCCCAAATTTATAGACCCAATCTGAAAATGGGCATCTGAGATGGATGAATGCACACTTCTCAGATGAAGAAGTAGAAGTGGCAAATAAATGTATGAAAAAATGTTCAACATCATTGGTCAGTCAAAAGATGCAAATTAAAACAACACTGAGATTCCATCTCACTCCAGAAAGAATGGCTATTATCAACAAATCAACCAGTAACAAATGCTGGAGGGGCTGTGAGGAAAAAGAACCCTTCTCCACTGTGGGTTGGGGTGTAGACTGGTACAATCACTGTGGAAATCGGTGTGGATATTCCTCAAAAAACTAGGATTAGAGGTCCCATTCAACCCTATTCTCCTTCTTGGTATCTTCCTGAAAGAATTAAAAAGCATCATACCACAGAGATACATGCACCCAGGGTTATAGCGGCACAGTCTATAATAGCCAGATCTTGGAAACAACCCCAATGCCCATCAACTGATGAGTGGATAGAGAAGATGATTTTTTTAATACAATGGAGTACTATTTGGCCATAAAGAAGGATAAGCTTGAGATAGTTCTAGCTAAGTGGATGCACCTTAGGACATATTCTTAAGTGAAATAAACCAGACATGTATGTAAATTCCACATTGTTTCTCTGGTGTGAGAAACTGAAAGTGTGAATAAGGACTAAAATGTATAATAGATATTGGGGACTAGGAAGAAAATATTCAAATGGGAAGGAGAACTAGGGATGGGGGAAGGCAGGAAGGGAAAGATATTTTAGTATATGTGCTGTTGCAGCGAGCACAAGGAAGGGAATAAAATAAAATGGTGAGAAGAAGGAAAAAAGGGAACAAATGGGGTGGGAAAGAGGGTGGGAAATGCGGTGGGAAGGAGGGGTAGAAGGGAGAGGAGGGGAATGAGAAAAAAAAGAAGCAAGTGTGTCATGCACAGGTACAAATTCCCTGTGATGAATGTGATCATTATATTTACCTAAATGCATACCAATAAATGTATACCAATAAATGTAATTAAGTTTTTAAAAAGCTGGCAGTGTTACTGAAGGTTCTCGCCATCCAACCTCTGAGCTCCTGAAGCCGTGGTTCCTGCTTGTGCTACCACCAATGTACCGGACATGTGCAGCAGCATATGCCCATCCACATACCTAAGAGCGGCTCCACAGAACATTCCTGTCAGCTCCTGATGCTCAGCACCCTCATTTGGGGACTTTTAGCTGTGATGAAGGTGTATAAAGATGATTTACTTATTTGTCTTTTTGACACAAGTTCTCGCTATGCAGTTCAGGTTGGCCTTGAGCTCACTTTGTAGCCCAGGCTGGTCTTGAACTCACAACGACCCTCTTGCCTCGGCCTCCTAATTGCTGAGATTACAGCTGTGTACCACTACCACACCCAGCAAGATGATTCTATCTACATGCAAAGTGAGATATTAAAAAATTTCAACATCTTCAAAATGTTCTAAGACATTATATTAGACACTTACTAATTCAGAATCTATAGTCTGTCGAGGGAGCATTCTTTATGTCAACAGTAATAATAATTTCCAGGAAATTTCATCAGTGCAATGCTCAGAATATTGTCTCTGCAGAGATGAATGTATGACACATTTTTAGTGTCATTATCCACATATTATCTGGGGGAGGACAAGGAGGTCTCCATAGTCTACTTAACACCGCATTTGCTTCTTAATGGCAAAGTGACGTGTGAACTTTGAGAGAAACTGCAAGAAACAGCAAGAGAGAAACTGTCAGACTCAGACTGCTTCAGAAAAAATAACTCCGGTACTCTCCCTCGGCTCTGGCGACAGGTCTTCGTGACAGCCAGCCTGCCCACCGCCCCCCACGGCCCTAGTGGTCCTCTGCTTACTCTGCTTTGCTCTCTGTGAGTGGACACACCCATCCTTTCCTTCTTGCTGTCTTGACTTTTTCTGGATCCCACTGACCTAAACTGAGATTACTGGCTCCTGCTAATGTGGACCCGAATACAAGCAAATGTTACTCTGTGCTGAACTGTGTTTGTCTTTTCCTAGTTGGTCTGAAGAGCCAGCTGTTCTGGCCCCTCCCTGATCCCTGCTGAAGACCTCTCAACTTCCCAACCCACTATCTCCTACCCTCCTAGTGGACAAAAGTTACAGACCAATCAGAAGAGAGGCGTGTGCCTTTAGCATTAAACAGTGCTTTATCTCCTTACCTTTCGCATATTGTGGAGGACCACCTGGATGGCTCTCCTTGAAAGAAGAGCATTTGTCTCCCTTTTGGCTAAGCCTGGCCCTAATTCCGTGTATTGACATGTACAGAGCTGGCTAGGATATTTCTTTACCCCGTCAATTGGCTTTAAGCAACACAAGTGGGTCGAGCCGGGGTGCTGATGTGTAACCTTTAAAGCAATGCAACAGGTCAGTGATGCCCCGCCTGCAGCTCCCAGCTAGTATGCGCGAGATAGGCCCAGACTGAAGCTGGAGAAAGAGCCCTGATGTCTCCGGGCACGAAGGCCCCACCTCAGAGCAGAAGCACCGACCCCAAAACACAAGACACTTCCTCAAACTGTGTTATGCAGATTGCTCTTTCTGCAGCTCTCTCTCTGCACATTGCAGAGAACTATCTCCTTTCCTACCCAGACCAGCTCACAGCACTCACGTACTTCCCGCCATTCTCACAGTCACTCATCTCCAGCCACTCCCTTCTTTGCCAATTAATAAAACCTGGGTTTGGCCCTGGGTTGAGGCCTTTGTTCCGGTTAGTCGTTGTTCTGACTGCACTTAGGACCCCCATGGCTCCCCACAACTACACACACGTGTTTGCTATTTTTGTCATGGGTTGCACTGGAAGTGGTAGATTTGAATTACTTATTAGAATTCCAATATCTTCTCCCTGGGATTACAAATGTGGACTCCTCCCGACCGCGATGCGAGGCTGGCAGAAGGGCTGTCTATGACACATCAAATTCTGAGTACTAATTAGCCAGCTCACTTCCTAGCATAAGACAGGGACACCACAGGGACTATGTCACTTCTCAGAAGCCTTTTTATTCTCCTTAATCCTCAAAATACCAGAGTTTTTGGTTTTCAGTAAAGGAAGAGGTAATTTAAACTGCTTAAAAGACAGAAATGGAGGCTCAGGAGAGGGATATAGGTTGTTAGTAACCCCTCCGCCAAAGTTTAAGCATTTTAAGATTGTACATATATGTCTCATTTTTTTAAAAAAATTAGGATTCTTAATAGATATTGTGAATTGGGAAGAAACTTCAAAAGAAAAGGTAAAGTGTGATGGGGAAAGGGGAAAGGAAGAAAGAGAAAAAGAAAAATATATATTTATGTACAAGATGGTTAAGTTAGTTATGCAGTTAGTTTCTCTTTGTTCACTGAAAAGAAAGGTTTGTGCTGATACTGTTTGGACAAGATACCATGCCTGCATCTTGTACTCTGAACAGCTGTTGTGGAAACACCAATACACAATGTATTAATTATTGTAATTGTCCTGTTTTGAAACTCTGTTTATTGTTATTTTTATTTTTTTCTCTTTAAAACAAAAACATTAGGATTCTCTAAGGCAGCTCTGTCCAACAGAAACATAGTACAAGCCACATATAATTTTAGTGTTTTAGGAGTCATATAAAGTAAGTAAAAAGAAGCCAGTGGAATTAATTTTAACAATTGTATTTCCATTCTGCTGCCCTTCCTATTCAGTCCATCTTGAAACCCCACTTAACCCTCACAAATGGGGAAGAAACACATAAGAAGGAAATGCTAATACAGACTTTGGTGAGGCTGGGTAGACGGTGATACAGCATGATACAAGAAGTGACCCCGCAGGGCGCAGGAGGTTTCCAGCCTGCGTAGTGGCTGTTCTGGCTCTGTAACACAGGAGGGAGAGGGAGTCTAGCTGTACTTCTGCATAGATCTGTTATTGCACAGATATGTCTTATATTAAATAAAAGAATTATTCAGAGCTCTAGGAGAACAATTGATGAAAATTCTGTATACTGTTCCTAAAAAAGCTGCCCTCAAGATGTGGTTTTATAATGTACTTGAATCTTGCTGTGGATTTACATACTGAATTAGGAGTTTTCACATTTAGATCTCTCTGACTGCAGACTGGATGTCTTGGTGCAACTTAAGAAATTTAATGCACTTGTGAGCAGATGGGAAGTTAACTTCGGAAAGTGTATCTTGCTGCCTTCCTGCTTGCCGTGGTGGGGGGTCACAAAGGGCACAGCATAAAAAACACTAACTTCAGGGCCTACGTGGTTCATTTAGATTTTTTAAAATAATGAAAGGGCACAAGGAAGGAGACATGCAGTGCTGGCGATGATGGGGTAGAACAACATTTTAACAAGTTGAGTTTAAAGATCTAATGGGCTCTCATTAGATCTTAATGACTGAACGGCAGCATCCCATCCATGAAGTATGAAAGTGCTCCACTAGGCACGGCAGAGCGGCTGGTTTCTGCAAGGCAGCTCGAGCAGAAACAAGGAAATAGCATACTGATAGCATAAAAGGAAGATCGGTTAACGTCAGACTACTTTCCTTGCATAGGTTAAAGCAAAGAGGATTTCCTTATGCTGGTTCAAATTGATTAGGTCTCTTGGGATTGGTCCCTGGGCCTCTCCTATTTTTGGGAAAACTGACCTATTTCTAAATTTGGTTTCATTGCGTGGCATCTAGCGCGACGGACTCCATTCTGGCTCTCTGGTCTGTTAGGTCTAATGCAGGCACTCAATCCAGAACAACGGCCTGCCATGCAGTCTTTACCAGTGGTGATTATTACAGGTGAATATCAAAAGGCGCTTGTGAATTTCCTGGACATTCTCTGGGTACCGTCCATCTCTTGGAAGAGAGAGGGACTATTATTATCAGAAGAAGTGTTCTAAATAGCAGCTTCTGAGTTGCACCTTATTCCCCAGATCTCCTTTCAAGAGCTGGTGAGTGTGAAGCCCCTTGAGAACGACAGACAGGGTGGAAGCTGAAGGGAGGGAAGTGTTCCTCAGCTCCAAGAGATTACGGTACCTTTGTAGATTTCAGAATCAAGTAGTGTGATGCTCCCAGTTTTTTTGGTTTCTGTTCTAAGTGGTTCATTTTTCTTCATCACTTTCAGATTGCTTTGGCTATGCAAAGTCTTACGTGGTTCAACATGAATTCTAGGATTGTTTTTCCTATTTCTGTGGGAGATGTCATTGGAGTTTTGATGAAGATTGCACTGAGTCCAGAGATCACTTTGGATAATGGGAATATTTTAATAATTTTAATTCTCCTAACTCATAAGCATAGGGTTTTGCTGTAGTCAGGGTTCACAAGGGAAAAGATTTAATACAGGATGAATAATTTGTAGGATTATTTTATAATGTTCACCCAAAGAGTCAAATGCAAAAGAGTGCAGGAGACCTGTCCAAATGTAGCAGAAGATGCACCCCCTCCCCAGTATACTTCAGTCTGTTAGTTGCCCAGGTGATAGTTCCTGTTCCACTTCCTGTTATTTTGTTTCCTAGAAATGGCTGGTCACTATGATGCGTGTTGTAAGAACCAATCCCCAGTTGACAAGCCATCTGCCTCTGTATTTCCTGATTGCTTTTCCCATGTAAGCCCTAGGCCACCAGAGATCAGGGTCTGAAGTTTTGGGAATCATCCCGATCAGTGCCCGTCAATGTAAAATAAACCTGCCTCCAAATCCCGGATGTCGTTTCAGTGTTTCTGTTTGCCATTGCACACCCTGGCGACTGAAAGAATTTATCTGAAGGCCTGGATCCCACAGCAACATCCTGCACAAGTCCAGCTGAAGACCTAGAGCCCACAACAATGTCTCATGAAAGCCTGTAACAAGAATATGTAATGGGAAGGCCCAAAGATCAGTGGTGGAAGCTAGAAAGTCTGCACCAGTGGGGTGAACAATCTGTCCCAGCAGGCTGAGGGATCTGCACAGGCGCCAGGAAGTGATGCTGAAGGTACAGATTAGAGCTGCCCCAAAAAGAACCACAGCCATCCTCAGCTTCAGCGAGGACCCAAGCTCTTCTGATGACAACAGCAAAGTTTATATCAGGAAAGGCAGTATGAGGAGCTTCTCCAGCGGAGTCAACAGCACACCATCTTCCCCTCCAGTTCTCCTTTTATGCTGTTGGCAGCAATCCTAAGGTGGACCCTCCACACCCAGCGCCATGCTAATTCAGTTCAGCTGGGTACTACAAGTTGCCCTTTAGTTAAATCACCACAATCTACCCCTGGTCAACTTGGGTTGACCAAGTTGCTGGAACAAAATATCTGACACTCAAATTAAAGGGGGGAGGGTTTATTTAGCTCACAGTTTGTGGAGATTTCAGTCTGTAATCAGATTGCTCCAAGGCAGGGTGGCACAGTTCATGGCAGCAGAAGACAGCAAGAGCAACAAGAGAGGGCCAAAGGGGGAAACAAACCTCTCTTTACCCCCTTTATGTTATCCGGACTACTGGATTAGAGTGGTCCCACTCCAGTCCTGATCCACCAATCATTCACCTTTCATCTCAGCACCCTTAATCCGAGCATTGCACTGTGAATCAATTAGAAGCTCTAGATTCCGCTGCCTCATAAAAAGGCCCATCTAAAAGTGCACATGGCTTTGGAGGGACATCTAGACACAAACCATAGCAGGTATCTTGCCAGTTATCTACATCTTCAATTTCTTTCATCAGTGTTTTATAGCTTTGGTTAAATTTATTCCTAAGTGTTTTTTAAATGATGTTAGAAATGGCAATGTTTTCTCAAAGTCTTTTTCAGATAATTTATTAATGTATAGACATGGAACTAAATTTTGTACATTGTTTTATATCTGGCAACCTCACTGAATTTGTTAGTTTGTTTTTGAGACAGGGTCTTGCTACATAGTTGAGGCTGGCCTTGAACTCACTGTGTAGTCCAGACTGGCCTCAAACTTGCTGTCATCCTCCTGCCTCAGGCTCCCAAGTGCTGGGATTACAGACATGTGCCACCCTGCCTGGCTATCTGTTAGTTTTAACAGGTTTTCGTTGTTGTTAGGTGTGTGACTTTTTTTTTTTTTTTTTCCTTTTTTGGTAGAATCTCCAGGGTTTTCTATGTGTAAGAACATGTCAAGTGCAAGCAGAGATAATTTTCCCTTTATGAGGAGACCGAAGTAATTTCTACTCCTTCTGACCCTTAACAGTGATAACAAAGACAGTGATGGTAATAATAACACTTATTGAGAGTATGCTATACAACAGGTGCTGTTCTCGGCACTTTAGGGGGAACATTATAAAAAATCCTTGTAATAAGTCTCTGATGGGCACTGGCACTCTTCTCACTTGCTCAAGGCCACTCATCGGTGAGCAGCAAAGCTGAAGTAGGCAGGAGTGCCGGAAGAACACACACTTGTGCTGAGAGGCACCAGTTCTGTTCCTGATTAGGAAATTGAACTCCAAGGGCCTCTATGACTTTACACAAAAGTTCAGAGTGGCCAAGGCCATTCAAAATAAGTGTGCTAAAGACTGTAGAGAATTATGTAGTAATATTGGTAAGTGAAATATGATTATGAACACAGATTAAAAATACTTTTTTTTTTTTTTTTTTTTTTTAGTAAAATTCCAGTTAGGAAAATAGAATGGATCAGTTACAAATTACAGTTGGATCACACGATGTGTTGGGAACAAGATTCTCAAGAGACTCAGCTCCTAGCCATGCAGTCTCTTTCACATTCAAGGCCAACCACAGAGACTCCTTCTCACACACATCCTTCTTACATCTCACATCTCTCGCGAGAAAGCTGGCCCACTCCCATTGCAAACACTCACATGATCAGGTCAGGCTCACCAAGGATGACTGCCCCTTAAGGAGAGCTGTGCCCCTGAATCTGATCTAATTATAGGGCTGCTTATTCCATTACATTCACATTTTACACTTCAAGGGCAGGAGATTATACAGAATGTCTATACCAGGAAGGTGGGAATCTTGGAAACAATCTGAGAGAAAGAAAAAGTCCTAAAAAGCAGCCAGAAGAAAAAGGAGCTGTTGGTCTGGGGATATAGCTCAGTGGCACAAGTGCCTGCCTGGCAAGTGAAAGGTCCTGAGTTCAATTCCCAGTACCAAAAAAAAAAAAAAAAAAAAAAAAAAACAAAACAAACAACAAAAAAACACCACAAGAAAAAGAACCTGTTATCTACAGAAGAAAAAAGTTACAATTCCCTACAGGCTTTCATAAATGGTTAATGTTGATTTAACAATGTCATCCTGAATTTTGGCAGCAACCTGGACAGGCAGCAGTTCTTAATAGGGACCTCTTTTAGGAAGCCTGAGGTTTCCAGGGCTCTTTTCACTGAGGCAAGCATTTAATATGGACAGAAGTTCTCTCCATAGTCTGTAAATGCTTTGGCTCAAGGCTACACTTCTGATGCCATGTAGGGATGAAAATAAAAACTGAAAACATTACACAAAAAATTCAAAAGGAGGGTTTGCAAAACAATGGTCCATGAATATGGTTTTTCTTTTTTGGTGGTGGTGATACTTGAACTCAGGGCCTTGTGCATGTTAGGTAGGATAATTTCACAGGTTATTTCCTCCAACTCAGGATGCTCTGAAATAAGTCCACGTTGCTGGAACTGTGTGGCTCTGAATGACCACAAAATATTTCTCTAATCACTCCTACTTTGCTGTTTACACCCTATTGCACAGGTGGATTGCACACACCTTTCAATTTCTTGGGCGTGGGCTTTCCCCAGGCAATGCCAAGCTGATGTGTTCTGCAGCTCTGCACTCCAACAACTGCCCACCTGTGTTCAGTGTTGTGAACGTATGTAGGTACTTTCTCATGATCCACATTAATGATTTTCCCTTTCAGATGAGTGGTGGTAGGGAAATATAGAGCTTTATCACCAACACAAGTAGGTTTAGGGCTAAGGTTTACATCACACATTATATTAAAAAAATTATCAAGATTTCAGTTGCTTCAACATCAGCAGAAATGCTTTTTGGTTTTTTTTGGGTACTGGGAATGGAAATCAGGACCTCGCACTTGCCAGGCAGGCACTTGCGCCACTGAGCTATATTCCTGGCCCACTTTTTGTTTTTTTGAGACAAGCCTTTGCTAGATAGCCCATGCCAGCCTTGAGCTCTTACTCCTCCCTGCCCACCTCTCCCCAGTGCTGGAATTACAGGCATGCACAATCACGTCTGGCGGGAACGCGCTCCTCTAGATATGTTACTCCGTGGTAGTGCCTTCATGAGACTATTACCACTGGCTTGGTTAAACCCTGGTCTAAGTGACGTGACGATATTCTGCACATGTGACGAACATCTTGCAGACCTACACAAGTAGTTTAAGGTCTTAAAAGCAAAAACCAAGATTTCCTGGAAAAGAATGAATTCCGTCTGAAGTCTGTAACACAGAAATTCTGCCTGAGTTTTCAGCCTGCCAGCCTGCCTTACAATCTTCAGGTTGTCGCATAATTATGTGAGACACTTCCTCAGAACAAATCCCTTTTCCATATTGTAAGGAAATCCAAGTGGCTATTGAATGTAAAACTATTTATTTAGACATAGCCTAAGGATTATGTTTTTTGGAGAGAACCCTACTACATTAACTTTCTGAATATTCACATTGCTTTCAGCGTTGAATTCTTATAGCAAATTATAGCTTGCCTCATGATCTACAAACTAATGGTATATGCTCACTTCTTCACTGTCAAATCCACATAATTAAAATTCAACCATGAAACAACAAGAACAAAATCCAATTATAATCTGCACCATTTGTCCCTTCCAGTGTTTTCCTATTTTTCATTAGTTCTTGGTCATCATTTCGGTGGAAATCTTCTGTGACTTGCTGCTCTGTTTTTTAAGCCAGATATTGTTTTGTCCCTGGTATTGTATTTTTCATTAAGGCAGACGCCAGGATCTGGGTCCTGTAATAACTTTACTTAATGCATTATTTATTACAATAGATACTTCTTTCTGTCACTGTTACCTATAAGGGCAGCTTTAACTTTTTTCAAAAAATGAAATTAAACCCAAAGTTTAAAATAAAAAAGCACACACAATAGACATGATGGTGAGGAGTAGATGCGGTGAGACGTGGCTAGTGGTTAGAATTGTTTTTGCCACTAAATAAATGTGGTCTACGCAATGACAGAAAGGCTTCTGCTTTTCACAGTATTTTGTATTTTATAATCACAGAGAGAGGATTGTGGACCTGTACCTGCCTCCTGCTGAAATGTCACCACACATTTTGAAATGTATTTGTCCTTATTTGACGAAGCATTAAGACAGAGTGTTCTCTGGAAGGAGAGCACTTCTCGCCACCCACTTTTGTTGCATGTGGAACATTAGTAAGGCGTCAGTGATCTCATCCTCTCGGCTTGACTTTCTTGGCTGAGGTTCCAGAGAGGCAGCCAGAGCATCCAGATCCTCTGGGCAGAGCCGACTGGGGAGCTTGCTCTGGCCCTCACAGCTCTTTGCTGGCCCATCATTTTAAATCCTGGACAACCCGGATGCCCAGAGGGAATGCCTTTCAGTACAAATCCCATCCATATGCTACAAAAGCTTCCCTCACCCGTGAGGGCCTCTGCTCCCCAATGCTGGTCCCCAGTGAAGACGCCCTGTTGGTCCCCCGAATCTATAAGAGAGAGGTCGATGGCGAAAAACCCTGTGCATCTGAACTCTGTCCTGAAGTAAAATATATGCTCAGAAATTGATGTTGGGCAAGGAAGCCTGTTCTGTTTAGCTGGGCTCTGCCCAAAGCTCCAGTGCACTCTTCCTACCTAATTTTATGATGTGCAAGTTGGACAGGATGTTTTGCCTAGATTATAGTGAGCACTTCGGCCTTTGCATCCAGCTGTTTCCCAGAAAAAGCAAAGGTATCCAAGAGCCTACGGCACAGCCGTTCTCTTTCCTGGCAAGGGTGAAATGAGAGGACACACGGAAGAGGGAGGAGCATTGAATGTCTTCCCGTCAACAGCTTTCCTGATTTTTGTCTTTGACCAGTTATCCAGTAGACATAATATCCCACCCAGTTTTTCTGGCCTTTTTGGAAAAGTGCCCAAAGAGTCACAAGAACCTTTTAGCAAAACAGATCAACGTAAAGCCGTCCATGAAGCCTGTACTCCCTAGAAACCTGGTTAAGTGACTCTTCATCAGCCATATTTGAGGGAAGAGCGAAAGTAGCGCGAGGGCGGAACCCTGAGCTGCTCCTGGCCAACACAGCGGAGGTTTCACTAAGTGCCGGCTGCGTACACGAAAATGGAGCGTTCTTCTCTAGCATATGTGTTCCCGAAGCAAGCACACAGCAAGACTTCTCAGAATCAATTTCATCTCTTGCTACAGATTACAGCACACAGAATGCCGCTTGAACCACTTGTTTACTTACAACTTTGGAGAAAAGAAATCTCTCCAGCCGTGAACTGTGGATAAGTGCGGTAGTAAAGGTATGAATGTAATATACTGCATTTGGAAACATGAGATTCAAATAAAACCCGGCTGTTTCACTTGTGTTCTCTCTCTCTTTCTCTCTCTGTCTCTGTCTCTGTCTCTGTCTGTCTGTCTGTCTGTCTGTCTCTCTTTCTCTCTCTCTGCTTTAAGAAGCAGATGAAAGACATTGAAGATGTTAGCGCTATCAGTTATATTTGGTCTCAGAGCACACTCTGTAGTGGAGGTCACCCTCGAATAACAAAGAACAACCGCATAAAATCCTTATTCTCATCTGACTTTCTGAATTAGAATCTTGATCTGATGTACTCATCATCAGTGTTATTTTCAGAATCATTTAAACCTTAGATCTAATTACAGAGTAAAATGCCAGTACTGATGCTACTTTCTCCTGTCATCCTCTGTAGAACACATCTCTTTGGGGGATTTTGGGGTTTTTTGAGACTGGGACTTGCTATGCAGTTCAGACTGGTCTTGACCTCACTATGTAACCCAGACTGACCTCAAACTCCTGGGAGTCCTCCTGCCTCAGCCTCCTGAGTGCTAGGATTACAGGCATGCAACACCACACCCAACGTGTAGGATACATCTTTTGGCCTGAATTTGTCTTTATTCATGGCACTTAAGCCATCTTGGTGCATACTCTGGATCTGGCTGGAAGCAAATTTATTTTAATATATGGTCATATCAGGTCTATTTTCAACTCTCATTAGAAACTCGCTGGGAATGTTAACTGAATTTTTTGTTTTTGTTTTTGTTTTTGTTTTTGTTTTTTTTCTGGTACCGGGAATCAAACTCATGACCTTGCGCTCACCAGACATGCGCTGTGCCGCTGAGCTAAATTCCCAGCCCTTGAATTTGTTAACGTTAACAAATTCAGTTAATTTGTTAATGTTAACTACATTTGTTAATTTGGGAATGTTAACCATTTGTTAACTGAAATTCTATCCATGGCCAGATGCAGCGGTACACACCTGTAATCCCAGAGTTCATGGAGGTTGAGGCAGGAGGACTGCAAATTCAAGCACAGCCTGGACAACTTAGCAAGGCCTTGTCTCAAAAAGTAAGAAGGACTTGGGATGTTGCTCAATGCTAAGGCCCAGGATTCAACCCCCAGTGTCACAAAAAACAAAAACAAAAAGAAAACAAAAAATTTCATCATTGATTAGCCAATGATACTGTTTTAATTTCATGAGAGTAGTCTGAAACACTACCCTCTCTGCAGTTAATACAAAATCTGTTTTTACAATTGATATAAATGAAGCCTACATACCTTCCATGAATACTTTACTTTCAGCTTTCTACCTAGATCCAAGAGCCTACCAGGATATGCTCAAGCCTAATTTGATAATATCAACTCCATTTTGCAGATAAGAAAACTGAGGTACAATAAATGTTCACACAAATATAAAACTAGAATTTGAACTTAGAGAACTTGCAGATAGAAACTGTAGCTACTGTGCAGAACTGCTTCTTACAAATGAGCCTCCCTTTGCAAGGACTGGAAGTCTTCCATGACCTGGCCCCCACACCACCTTGGTGTCATTTTCTTCCGTGCTCACTCCATGCCTGTCAAACTGAACTCCTTGCTATTCCTTGAATATTTCTAACACATCCCCACTTCCGCGCATCAGAGACCTGCACTCACAGCCCTGTACCCTCGAATATCCTCTTGATTTTCCTCTGCACTTGTTTTGGTCCATAATCCAATGTTACATCAACAAATTCATCTTCTCTGATCTCTCTATCAATAAACGAATCCTTTTGCCCTCTATCTCCTTTTCTTTAATCTCTAATCTCCATTTATGTTTTCAGGGCACTTTTAAAATATTATGTAACTATGATATGTTTGTGTTTTGTGTAGACCAGTCAATGCAAGAACAATAAAAACGCCGCAGCTTGGAGAATTGGACGGTTGCATTGACTGCTATGTGAACAGCTCCTAGGAGAAGCCTGGCACATAGGAAGCACTCAGTGAGTATCTGCTGGATGGAAAGTTAATTAATTAAGATTAGGGTACTGCTTGTCCTATCAGTATTTCCAGCTCCAATCATATTAACTTATGATTTTCGTATTTTTTTTTTACCTGTAACTCCAAAGATTTCTTATGTCATTTGTTAACGTAGCTAAGGATTCTGGGTCTAACCTTCAAACTGCTTGACTGGGAAAAATTCATATTAGTTAATAGTCATTGCACTCACAAATGCTAGTATTTATTAAGGACTTAACAGCCTTCAAGCACCGAACTAAGCACTTCACATGGCTTATCTCATTTTATTGGCACAATAGCACCTTTGATTTTTAATAGTAAGGAAGTATGCACAGTATTTATATATGTGAGCCCTGGCTCAACTAGCTACCCAAACATAAATCCTGCGTGCACCAGTGTCCCCTGTGTGGCCCTCTGTGTTTCTTATTTCTTTTTTCTTTTTGGTCTTTTTGAGACAAGGTCTCGCTGTGAAGTTCAGGCTGGCCTTGAGCTCACTTTGTAGCACAGGCTGGTCTCGAACTTGCAACGATCCTCCTACCTCATCCTCCTGAGTGCTGGGATTACAGGCATGCATCACCCTGCCTGGCATTGTTTCTCATTTCTAAAGGGGTTAGGATATTAACTGTTCATAGGTGATAGAGTTATTCTGAGGATGAAATGGAATCATGCAGGTGAAACACTTGCCATAGAGTTTGTTCCACAGTAAACAGTTAAAACTCTGCTTGTTCCAAATCAGGAAATTAAGGCTGAAGGTAATCCTGTGCCTTGCACAAAGTCATGGATAACTTTTTTTTTTTTTTAAACCACAGTTGGATTTTAGACCTGAAACTGTTTAGCACAAGAATTTTTTCAAGTAAACACTATTTTTGCCTTTTTTAGTGTACCTTTTTGCTCAGAGGCCCTCCAGAAAGTACATACAAGGTAGGAAAATGATATCAACCTTTTGGACTAGGATTCTCTTTAAAGATATTAGAAGGCAGTGTTTGAAGGAAATATGTGGAGTTATTGTGGGCTTGTAAATAAAACTAGGCTTGGTGACAGTGACCTTGGTGGCCATAGGTATTTACCTGGCTCTCTCACAAAAACTGATCATTCTTCCTTTTGTTTTTTTGGTACTGGGAATCGAACTCAGGACCTCATGCTTGCCAGGCAGCCGCTGTGCCACTGAGCTGTATCCCTGGCCCCTCATTCTTTCATATGATAGATGGGAAAATAATTTTTCTGAAGAAATCTCAGAAGACCTTGATGGTTTAGGCTGTGCAAAGATTTCTTAGGGCATAAAGAACACTAGCTACAAGCAAAATGATAAATTCAACTTCACAAAATTAGGAATTGTTTCTTACCAAAAGCCACCTTTAAGTGAAAAGGAAAGCCATAGAGTGGGGAAAGATATTTGCGACACTTACAGCTAGGAAAGGATTCTTATCCAGAATATATAAACTACCCCACAAATCAGCAAGAAAACGCCGGGCAACTGAATAGAATAGTGGATAAAAGATACAGACACATACTTCAGAAAGGAGGTTTAAAATGGCCAACAAAATATGCGTATTTGTTCATAAACCCATCAAACATATGGAATTGTCAGTTAACGTCCAAAGTCAGAAAAATCAGCTACTCTGCTGTCAGAGAGAATCAGGTGCAGAGAAGACAGGAGCCACCTCTCCAGGAATTATCCTACTGAAATACACAATGCAGGCAAGAGCAAGGCACAAAGTGTACATCGTAGTGACATAGTTTAATCCTAAGTAAAAGCAATGAGGAGGCTTCAGAGAAGGTGACCATGCGCTGTGTCCTGACGGATGAGCAAACGGTGGGCTGGTGACTTGCACCTCTCGACTAGAGGGACCTTGCAGGTGGCACAGTTGGTAGTGGGGGGAAGGGGCACAGCAGAGCAAGTCCGCGCAGTTCTCCCAGAGTGAAACCTTCCCAGTGACGGCTGAGACGGGGAGTGGGAACACCAGGGCTTCTCTGGGAGTTCTCAGAGAGAAGAGCGGCCAAGGCGTTCCTCTTCCGCTTATTTTTCTCCATCCCAGTGGAATACACACTGCACCTGTTCTGGCTCCTTTTCTGGTCTCTTCCTGCTTCCTTCCTGTTTTTCAACCAGGCTGTTTTATGTGTGCTGGCCACTGAAATAAAGACTCCGCTCAGTTGTTCTGCATTTTCCTCAGGAGACAGAGCTGAGCTGTTCTCATCACCACCCGATTTCTCTCTGCAGGTGGTCAGCCTACAGAAACCTTAGGACAGGTAGACTGGGCACTGTTTCAGTTGACTCATCCTAGCTGTGAGACACAAACTGTCACTCCCTTAAAAGGTTTCAGTGTTGGGCTTCACAGAAATAATGGAAATAGTGTCAAGCAGTTAGCAGGACGTTCACAGCAGCCCTTTCATCTGCGATGGTGAGGGCGCCTGAGGTCAGCCTCCTTTGCGCATTGCACTTCAAGGCACAATAGCGTCTCTGTTCTCCGTGAAACAGCAAGCCCTCCTGGATCCATTCAGTTAAGGAATTTACGAAACAAAACAAAACAAGTCCCCCTAGATGAGCACTAAAAGAAGTAACAGCCAAGTGACTCTTAAGTGGAATTGAAACACATCCTCCGCAATGCAGAACTAAGCACGGTAGAGTGAGACTATGGATGTGTTTCGCTCCAATCCATTCTGGATTATAAGAGCTTTTTTTCTTTTGGTATTTCTTTTCTTTCTTTTTTCCCTTTCCTTCCCTCTTTCCTGCTTTCTTCCTTGTGTATTATCATGTTCATCTCACAGGAACTCCATTCCCCAAAATTCAGTATGATCTTATGGAGGGTGGTGGGGAATGGGAAAAACTACAAAGATCTAGCAAAAATTTGAAATGGAAAAGAGAAAATTAAAAAAATTCAAGAAAGTGGCCTGGCTTTTCCAACAAACTTTCCAAACAGCCCTTTGGTCAATGTCCTCTCTTGCCTCTGATATGGTGACACCTGCTCGCCCAGGTGGGTCTTACAGCCTGCCAGATGGGGATGGAGATTCTAGGTGAGTGAGACTGAACATTTCCTGCCAGGCCCATAGGCTCCTTCCTCCCTGCCTATAGGTGGCAGTATGGAAGGCAGGAGCATGTCCATCATTGAAGGAGGAGAACTTCTAGGAATTTGGTTCTTGCAGCCTAAACACTGCAAGAAAGGGAAGAGTTGAAATATGTGCTATTTTACATTAATAGTGTAAAATTTTAATAATAAATTTAACATGCACAGAAAATGAGTTATTGCTCCCATTTTCCTGTGTAAGACCTGAATCTGTGTTCAGCATCAGCAAATCATCCTAACAACCTCTGAGAGACTCACTAGAAGTAGTATTCCCAGGCATAGCATGGATAGCGCCGTGTCACAAGTCAGGATGTAGCCAGCACAAAATAACTCGTGCTAGGGTCCCGTAAGAGCCAAAGGATCTGTACGGTTGCTACACAAATGACTTGAGAAGAGCCATGATGTTGTGATAATGGCAGCCTTATCGTTTTCTTGCAGTGGGAAATAGAAATTAGTCAGAAACAGCATATGCAACAATAAAGAGCGTGAAGAGATAGTTCTCAGGCCAAAACAGGAGCAGATGGATCTTGGACATTATGAAAAATCTTTTCATGTGCAGACTGGATACAAAACAACTATGACTAACAGTATTCTACCCATGTTCTAACTCTTTATCAGTCATCTTTCATGGGCACATAGCTAGGGTAGTGCATTTTGTAAGTCAATTTGTCCTGTAGTTAGGGATCTTCCAAACATTTACCCAAAGATTGAGCAGGGATACCCCTGCTAAGACATATACCATGTCTTATTTGATCTGTTGTAATGACTCCCTAATAGATCTCTCTGTCTTTTAATCCTGTTATTTCTAGAGCATCTCTGCAACTGTCAAGGAGTGCTCTTCTAAAATGGAATTCTGAGCCTAGTGTGGTGGCACACACCTGTAGGCCCAGTACTCTTGCAGATTGAGGCAGGAGGATCCCAAGTTTGAGCATAGCCTAGGCAATTTACCAACCAGTAAGACCCTGTTTCAAAAAAAACAGAGGCTGATGATGTAGCTCAGTGCAGAGGCCCTGGGTTCAATCCTAACTAATACATACATACATACATAAAGTAAAAATATGATAAGGATTTCAACTGGTAACTCATCAATATGTAGGGAACCAATTCAAAATTCCTCAACTTGGTATTAATCTCCCTTATGATCTGGCCTCTTCTTGTCCCTTTTCCCCTCTTCTCCTACACTTCCCTCTAGCTGCTCTGTGTTCTCACCACACCATCGGTAGTTTTCAAAACCCTCAGTGCGCTTAAGTGTTCTTCCCTTTCTTGGTGTGTTAGTTCACTTTCTACCAGAACAGATGCCTGAAATAATCCACTTATAAAGAGAAAGGGTTGTTTGTCTTCTAGCTTTGGAGATTTTAGTCTATAATACTTGGCCCTGTTGCTGTGGGCAATGTAGCTGATCATGGTGGGAGAGTGTGGAGCAAAACCACTCATTTTGTGGCCAGGGATTGAGCAAACAAGGGGTAGGGACTGGGATCCCACTCCTACCCCAACTCCACCTTCCCAGTGACCCGAAGTCCTCCCACTAGGCTCCACCTCCTAAAGGCTCCACTGCTTCCCAGTCATGCCATGCTGAAGAAGAGGCCTTCACCCCATGGGCTGTGGGGGACTTAAGATCCAAACTTTAGTACTCAGATTTCCCTTACCAGCACTTGATTTCCTAAATAATTCCTGCATCTCTGGCAAGGTTCTCTCAGCTTCCTGCCACCATCCTGAAAATGCCTTCTTCCACCTGAGCTCTCCTAGGAAGAGGGAAAGCAAGAGGATTCAGTATGGCTAGAAAGAAGACAGAGAAGATAGAACTGAAGGCAAGGAATGTAGGGTTCCGTTCACAGAAACTCCCAAGACAACTTGATTCTGAGAATAGTAGGAAGCCATTGGACTCTTCCTTCCTATGGCCCAACAAGTAAAATTTGCCTCCTCATATTCATACCCTTATGTAATCCCTCCCTGCTCTTAATCTGGGTTGGTTCTGTGACCCTCTTAACCAACAGAAAAAGACAGGAGACATTATGCCTTTTCACGTCTAAGTCATCAGAAAGCGTGGCCACTTCTGCTTTTGTGCTTGGGAAACCCCTGAGTGCTATTTAAGAACTATGTGTGGAGGCGAGATGAAAAGGGAAATCTGCGGGCATGGTGGCGCACTCCTGTAACCTGAGCACTCAAGAGGCTGAGGAAGGAGGGTTACCGCAGATTCGAGGTCAGCCCGGGCTACAGAGTGAGTTTAAGTCCAGCCTGAATTACAGAGGAGACCCTGTCTTTAAAAAGGGGGTGGGAATGACCCCCAAGACCATACGGTGAGAGCAAGAGGCCCGTCATCAGTAGCCCAGCTGAGTTCAGCTTCTAATTATCCTCGCCAAGGGGCCAAACATGAGAATGAAGCATCTGGGTCCCCCAAATCCACCCACAGTTGCATGAGAGTCCTGTGAGACAACCATCTGAGCCTACTCAACCTGCAATCATGATAAATGATAAAAGTTTGAACCATGCTACTCCATTAACTGGAAAGATAACCAAATGAAGACTCAATAGAGAAGAGTGGACCTTAGCATGAAGCATCTATGAGAGAATGTTAGGTGGAGGATATGAAGCAGCCACTGTAGAAAACTCTACATTTGGCATCGTGACACAGGGCTCCAGCCTGGACAGGTAGGCAGAGTACAATTGCAGCCATCCAACCAGATGGTGCACACACTTACTTGTTCACCCGGACAAACTTGCCCACTTTCTATCACATTCACGCAGCTCAATCTCCCTTGATCAAGAGAGATAAAAGTAAAAAATTCAGCGTGACCTCTATTCACAGCTGGGACAGGCAGTAAGATAAGGCCGCCATCCAGCTGGCAAGAATGTGTGGACCGGAAGCCAATGTCTGATTAAATGGTATAGCAGAAATGGCCGGAACTGATCACCAGTTCGTCCTTCACTCTTCTGGTCAAGGGCACAGATTCCATCCCAGTTCATTTGGCTCTATTCCATGGCCACAGACTAAACCTTCACCCCAGCCAGCTGTCCAAATTGGATGTCCTCCATTAGCCTTGGAAAAGCCAGAATGAGACACAGTGTCCAGCTCACAGCTTTTTTCGGGGAAATGCTGCGGTGCGAGTCCATCTGTAACCGCAGCATTGTTAGAACAATGACAGAGTTCTAAAACTCACCCACTTATCTCCTTTCTCTCTATGTGCCATTCTGTTTGAATTCCTTATTTCTTTTAATAGAACCTTTGGTCTCTGCAGTCCCTCAGGTTTCACACTGGAACATCACTGTCATTATCTTTCCTTTCTCTCCCCCTTCTCCCAAGCTGCGGCCAGATATCATTTCCGAAGCCTCTCTAAGCTCCTCCCCTCTTTCCTGTTTCTATAGGTTTAGTTTGATGAAGGTTCCACTATTCCTTAATGAGTATTGCAGCTTCCACTCTTTTCTCCCTGCTTCAATCCAACGTTCACATTTCTGCAAGAAAGTTTTCAGAAAATACAATCTGAGAATGTTATTTTCCAACTCACAGTTCATCGGTGGTTCTCTAATACCTGCAGCAGACGCAAGCTCAAGTATTTCCAGGTCATTCAAGCATGTGGCGTGACCGAGCATAAGATAATGGAGTTGCTCGGCCGCTCCCCAAGTGGAGAGCGTGGTACGTGCTAAAGGCATTTACATCCTATATTTTTTTAACTGCTGGTCTGACCAAGCAAAGGTATAGAAGGCTACAAAATAAAGGCCAGAGCTTTCCAGAACTAGATTCCCATTTAGTTTTCCAGACCCAGAGCTTCCAATGTGTTTACAGTCACCGTGTAACGCACGGAAGGCACATACGTGGCCTTGGGGCCACCATGCTTCCACAGTCGATCATGCCCTGAACAGTAGTCCTGGTTCCTGTTGGGCTCCGGAGCCTTCTTAACACACTACTTCAGAAAGCAGCCACAGGCAGGGTATGGCTGATCCACCCCTTCACACCTGCTTCCCACTGTGTGCTGGCTCATGTCTGGTTACTTCCAGCCCAGACTGAATCCCCCAAGCTCACTGCACTGTGCTTAGCGTGCACACCAGTATACTTCTGCATTTTCAAATGAACGGCCTGATGTTCTTCTCTGGCCCACTCTCCGGGCTACTTTCTAGGCTGTTGTGCTGTAAGCTAAGTCTCATTTTAGTTGAATTGCCCTGCTGATCACTACAGGTCACAGCAGGAGACTGAACTTAGTCCTGGTGATTTGCTCCAGACAGGGCTTTGGGGGAGGGTCCCATCTTAGCTGAAGCAGCTTGCATGAAAAGCCTCCGAACCCCACGTCTCTCCTCCCCGCCTCTGCTGTGGTAAATGCTGGCAGCTGATCACTGATACCTGAGCCCTTCCAAAGCCACTGTCTTAGGTGGACTCCCTCACACATAGCTGGCCTGTAGTAGCCAGTATTCAGGGGTCCTTCATTAACATCTGGTGATTGGTTCAAGCTCACTAGAGGCACCGTCATTGGGGTCGCCAATTGGGTTCGGCTCAATGGTGTCTGAAGGCTGTTGGAAATGTATGCCGCCACACCAGAGTGTGTGATGAGATTTCCTCTCCAAGGAGCGCTGTCTGTGTGGATGTACATTGCTTCAGTGACTTAAGGTCAGCTTTACTTTTTATTACTCACTCATGGCCGAAAATCTCAGTTTCCTTCTTTCTTTGGCAAGACTTCTTTCTCCTAAAGCAACTGATTTTATTCTTTGTGCTAAGGAAGAAACGTAAGACATATGCAATAACATCACATTGATTAGCTCAAAAACTCAAGGAAGGGGAAGCAGAGGAAGAGCCATTTATTTTACAACATATTTAATGAAGTCAGTTTGTCTCCATTTATGATTCTCTTAGGATGTCCTCTGCCTGGTACCTGGCGCAGTAGATCACATCTGCTCAGTGTGGATATTATGTCCTAATGACAGCTTGAATGCAGCAAAATTTGACATGATGCAGGGGCGGCTTCATGTGTCATCTTAACTGCTACTCCGATTGCCTATACCGGTTAACATGCCTCTTGCGAAAGCTTCAGAACAGTGGGGTCCTAGAGCAGCCATAGCTAATGACGCAGCAGGTGTGAGAGTAAAGGCATAGTATCCTCAATGCGGTGCCACAGGGCGGCGCTCAGACCTCAAAGGCCCTCACGGCTTTAGCTGAGCAAGTGTCTTTTGTCTGTTAAGAATTCCTGTGAATGGGATTTAATTTTATTTATCTATTTTTACTCAGAAATCAACTCTACTCTGGACTGAATATTTGTGCTACTCTGAAATTCATGTTAATCCCCTAATTCCCAATGTGATCGCATTTGGAGATGGGACCTTTGGACCACATGAGGATAGGAACCTTAGGAATTAGATTAGGGCCCCGACAAGGTGACATGACAGATATATTTTCTGTCCCTATCATAGGAAGACACAGCAAGAAGTGGCCATCATCCATGAGGAGAAAACTTGTTAGACATTGAATCTGCCAGCGCACTGATTCTGAACTTCCAGCACCACGAAAGATAAATACGTACAAGCCACCCAGTCGACAGTAGTTTGTTATAGCAGGCTGAACAAATGAAGATAAACTCCCACAAGTGATATCTGAAGAGAAGGAATGAAGTAAAATACATGCTAGGGACCACTTGCCAAAGGCGCTTTTCCAAGGAGAGTGATTATTTCCATCTATAAAGAAGTGGAGGGAGAACAATGTTCTTGTGGGAATCTCCCCTCTGACTAGGAATGTTGGTTTTTATTTTTAAGACAAAGACACTAATGAGATAGTGTTGGTAACTGGGGTGGCTTCATGAGAAAAGCCGAGCTTGTTGGAAATGAGCCCTTAGAACTGGTCAGTTTCACCAAAAGATTCCATCACTGAGAATCCACCCCACTGTGCCCATAGGGTCCACCCAGCCTGGCATGGTCAGGCTTCCATCTGACCTCTGCTCTGCCTCAGGGTATGTCCGCTTTCCAGGAGGAGGCCTTGGTGGAAGATGCTTATTAGCCTCAAGGGCCCAGAGCACACCAGGTTGCATCTTATGAAAACTCATGAAAGATTTTTAAAATATTTTTTAGTAATCATTTGTCTAAACTTAATTGAAGTGATCACTTTTTATGGAGATGTATACAATTTTGCCAACAAAAAATACTATATGAAGTCCTACCTATACATCTCCACAGCTGTTTGTTTGGTCACCCCCAGGATAACTCTGCTGATGGGATATACCACTCTTATGTTGACAGGATATACCACTCCTATGTTGACGGGATACACCACTCCTAAGGAGCCGTGCCTACAATCGCCTCTCTCCCCGGTCAGAGACAGGGACTTATGCTATTTAATAAATTCTTTGCAAAACAATGAGATTGTACCTAGCAAGTATGTTAGAAAACTGACAAAATTATATCTTCCTGATCATTGTAGGGATTTTAGCTTTTTTCATGGTTAAAATTTTATTAAGGAATTATCTGGGCACATTAGCTCATGCCTATAACCCCGACACTATGGAAAGCTGAGGCAGGAGGATCCCAAGTCCAGCCTGATCAACCTAATGACTTAGTGAGACTCTGTCTCAAAATTTTTAAAAAAGGAGGAGGAAGAGGAAGAGGAAGAAAGGAAGAGGAAGATATAGCTCAATGCAAAGGCCTTGGGATCCTGGGCTCAATTCCCAGTACTGAAAAATAATTAAAGAAAAGAAAAGAAATAGAAATGCTCAAGAAAGGCTTTGATGAAAAAAAAAAAAAAAAAAAAAAAAAAAAAAAAAAAAAAAAAAAAAAAAAAAAAAAAAAACTAAGAAAAACCTGGAGACAGTTGTTACATATAATAGCTTACATAATTTGCCTGGCAGTAATAGTTAATCTCTTGATACTATTAATTTCATTAAAGCCAGCTTTTATATTCATCATCATTCAATTTATTTCTGGCAAATATTTAGATTCTGAATTGCTGCCCTATATAAAGTTATGGTATATCTCCTGTTTTCAATCTTGTCCCTTTTCTCCTAAATGTTGCGGTAAACGGCAAGCCATCGCATAAGGTGTTTGATGTTGACTGAGTTAGCATGAGTCCTAGGCTGTAAATAAATCATAAATGTACCATCATTCATGAATTATTCATTTTGTTTGTGCTTCCTGTAGAACACTGTACCTTAAAATCAAATCTGAGCTACTGTAATCTTAGGTACAATAGTTTCAGATCATTAAAATAACTGGTTATTCCGCTTTGTGGCAAGATGTTAAACATCTATGTCCTCATAAAGGTTCTTAACGCCTGGGAGAAAGAGCAGTCTGCCCTATACTGAGTAATGCCACAGAAACCATGAGCAGCTAAAAGAAATGGTCCTAATATAGTGGAGGTACATGTTTCTAATAGGGCTTTTTCCTTTTTTAGAAATGGAAAAGACCCATACCTAGCTTACTAAGTACCCTACAGTACCCTAAGTACCCTTACTTCATTCAGAAGTTGGGTGAAACAGATGAAACATATTTTTCCAAAGAAACAAGATGCGTGGTTCTGTTCCCAAGCTCGCACAGGCTATTAACTCCCAAGTTACCATCAATATGGGACTAATGCTAATCCAGAAAGTCACCAGACATAGAAGTCTACTTCCGTGCAAGTGTGTTTGGGATACCAACGCAGAATTTGGAAGATCAGCTCATTCATTACTCCTTTGTTCCTGTCTTTCACAGCTATTAAGTTGCATAGTCCTGAGTCTGTTCCAGACAGGAAAACAAGAAGCTTATGGTGTGGGTGCGCACTGTGTGGGAAGCTGGTTCTTAATTCTAGGGGTCGACTCATTCAAAATCATGTTTCCTGTGTGTTTGCTGTGCATAGAGTTTGTAGCAAGGTAGTCTATTCCTTTAGTTCTTAAAGGGGTCTTAGAATCACCCTGAGATTCGCATTAGCAGGTGTGCAGAAGGCCCGAGTGGAGCTTCTGGCCAGCATATTCCCTGAGCACCCTTCCTCTGTCCTAGTCCCAGGCACTCTCCCAACAGGCAGAGGAAGGGCAGGTTCTCCTGCTCACGGGGCTCCATTAATACCTGATTTTAAACTCAAAATTCCTCTCTTGTCTGATGTTCCTGGAAACACTACCTTCTCCTCCTCTGGAAACATTTTCTAATTCTTGCTGATAGGGCCAAGAGCCACACAGAACAAGACCAGACCTTCTGACACAGGAATCTTTATTGGGCGTGAAAACGACACCATGGGCTGCCCAGCGGACTAGGACAGCCCCGAGCTGAGCAAAGCCTGGGGTGTGTAAGCTATTTTCAGGGGAGGGTGTCCGCAGGCCAGAACATTTTCCGGGGGGTGGGTGTCTGTGGGTCAGAACAGCCCAAGCGGGGTGGGGGTCATTAGTCAGAGTTGAACATCTGGTTCTGCCAAGGCGGAGGAGGGCGGGTTGGCTTTTGTTGAGGGGAATTGCAGGGGAACAGGTGAAGAGGAAGGAGTTTTTACTATTGAGAGTTGAAGTCTCCCGCGGGAGGGGGCGTGGTTTGCCTTATGACATCACCTGTCACCCATGAAAAAGTGAATGCTGACCCACAATTAGAGAGATTTTTGATTTTTTTTCTCTAGTCTCTCTTTTTCCCTTTCAATCTCTCCCTTTCTCTTTCCCTTCCCTCTCTCTCCCTCCCTCCCTCCCTCAATTGTTCCAAATGGAAAGGTCCTAGAGAGGCTTGATACCCAAGGAGCCGCGCAAGCCCCACCTGTGTTTCAGAGGATGGCCTTCTCCAGGCTTCTGCAAGAGGTGAGCCTTGCTGGTTTGAATCAGAAGTTGTCTGCTGTTTGCTCTTTCCTGAACATGCTGAGGATTAAACCCAAGCCTCACACATGCGAAATAAGTGCTCTACTGCTGAGATACATCCCTAGCCCCAGAAGTTGTCTACTGTTCTGTCATAGAAGTCTGGGTGATGTCCTTAAGGCCAGAGGGTGGAAAAAGATGGACTCAGGACTATGCGACTGAAAAAGTGGGTCAAGAATCACACCAGGCATCCTGAATCATGTGCAGGCCCTGGCAGACTCCAAACAGTTAATTCATCTACTTGTTCTGTTTCGTTATCAAACACTTGCTGCATGGGGAGGGCTGTGTAGGGCTGTGTAGGGCTCTGAGGGTTACAGAGAAGAAAGACTTGGTTTGGCCCTGAAGGAACAGTGTAGTAGGAGATAGTCATGGAAGTGAATGCTCACAAACTAAACACAGTGGGTACAAAGCAGGTATGCACCTGAAACTAACTAAATACAGTGGTGGTACAGCAGGTATGACCATGAAACCAAGACAGAGATCCTTAGCTCTGTTCAGCTATTCCTTGCTTTGAGGGAGGGGGTAAAATTCTATTTTAAGAGGAGGCAAATTACAGCCAGGAGCACTCCAGGATTCTAGCTCCAGGGCACGATGTGTGTCCGTTTGTCTTCAATTTCCTCACAGTAACGTGATAGGGATGAAGAGGGTACCTCTGGGGTCCTTGTCAAGGGAGGAGAACATTTGACCTGGGCTGAATTCTAACCCGGCCCTACAGTACCTCAGTTTAGCAGTTGTTCTCTGGGCTTCTGTTCCCTAACTATTAAATGGGACAAAGAATCCCTACCTTTCAAGATTGACAGGAAGTCAATACAGATTAAACGTTCTAGTTCTTCCTTCTTTTCACTCATGCCTATGATTCTGTGAATATACATCTCCAGTCACAAAAATTTTAGGTCAGATCATGATGAATCTCCCCGTGCAGCCTCCACAGTTTATGCATGAATGTCTTTTCCAATGTAATTGCAGGCTAGGGATTCTCAGACTTTTGCTTTGGTGCTTTTGTGTACATTATGCCTGCTAATATCAGGGGTATAAATCAGGGACCATTTTTAAAAAGCTAAAGTATATTGAGTATCTACTATGTGGATTAAGGATTGTACACAGGTTTCTGTTACCTGTAATCTCACCATAGGTTTATAAGATAATTACTCTTACTATTCCCACTTTAAAAATATGGGAAATGAGATGACTGTACTTACTTCTCAGGCTATACAGCATTTGAAAGGGCCAGGGTCTAAAATAAGTCCATTCGACCTCAGAGCCCATGCAGCAGGGCACCCTGCATCTATAGGAAGCTCTTCCCCGGCTGGGGAGGAGATGCTTTCTTTCCCATTGGAGGTAACAAGGATCGTTTCTAAGTAAGATGGGAAAGTTCTAGTGTTGGGGGTTTCTATAAAGCTAAGAAAAAGCAGAAAGAAGCTTCAAATATGCTTGCTTGTTGGGTGAACATGTTCTGCTGAAGAAAACAGAAAATCTGAAAAAGTATAAGGGCATCATAGGATGGAAAAAGCAGATGTCCAGGATTGTTCCAGAAGGCTCCACCAGAACTGGGGAATGGGAATTTAAAAGAGCCAGTTAGGGCTAACAAAAACTGGTGTCAGGTTGTGCAGCCTTCCCCATGAAGGGATAAACTCCTTCTTACTAGAGGTAATTCAAATTGAAGAGGGCAATGGGGAGAGGATGCACAGCAGAAAGACCAAAACACCACACACACACACACACACACACACACACACACACACCACACACACACACACACACACACACACACACACAAATGCACACAAGTACACACACATACACCCACATACAGGCACTGGATCTAGCCGATGGAAGTTTAAAACTTGCCTCTGCCAAGGGGTGATTTACAACACTGTCATGGCCATGTAGGTTGATTAAAAATAGTTTATTGGGTCTTAAATATTAATATAGTGAAAATCTTTCACACTGGCTGTTGCATAGGGCCTTTACTGAACGTCCAAGTGTGCTCCATCCCACTACTGGCAAGCCTGATGTCCAGGACCTCTCCTAGGCCCTCTCCGCACCCCACCCTGCTGCTCCCCAAGTTACTGCCAGGTGAGTAGCTGGCACAGAAGCAGACCTCCAGGAGCCTCCATGTCTGAGTCAAAGTCTGTCCTCATTAGCTGGTATCTTGAGAACTTGTGGTTAAAATTTTTCATCTTAGTTCTGGCTCTCCCCTCACTCCCTACCACACTGGCTGGAGACAGAATCGTTAACTTTCTGGCCTCGGTTTCCTTCCCATGTAAATGAGAAGTGAGATTACCACCTAACTTGCTGATGGGATGTGAGAATTAAATGAGAGTATAAATTAAATTTCTGGCGTAGAGAAGGAGCTATTATTATTATTATTATTATTATTATTATTTGTTTTCTGAGACAGGGTCTTGCTTTGTAGCCCCATATTTGCAGCAATCTGGCCTCACATTCGCAGCCATCCTGCCTCAGCCTCTCGAGTGCTGGGATTACAGGTGTGAGCCAGAACACCTGGCTAGAGAAGGGGCTCTTATTAAATGAGGTCGTCCTTGCAAGGCATTCAGCACTATGCATACAATGAGTACTGTGTAGATACTAAGCATCGTCATTAGTATTATCTAGTGGTTATTATTAATATCACAGTAAGTCCCTGGCTTATGAACGAGTTCTGTTCCTGGAGAACATCTGTAAATTAGATTCATTTGGACAAAGCCTTATGCACCTTTGACAGAAGTATACAGTGGATTTATGTGCTTTGCACTTCCTGGCAGTCCCCTCCACATCGCCACTGCTTTTCCTCTTGCTCTGGGCTCTGACTGAGCGTTATCCCACCGCACACTATCGGCTGTGCAGTGAGCACACCGCAGTGACCATTTCTGGCCGACATATGAACTACTTTTGTGATCTGTTCACATCTATGATCTTCATAATATTATGTCTGTTACGTCTGTGAAAGTGCAAAACTCAAATGTTCCTAAACCAAGGACTTACTGTACGGATGTCTTCTAGTAAATCTCCCACTGACTGGGAGGTGAAAACAAATGACATCAGGGGCTGGGGACTTAGCTCAGCAGCAAAGCGCCTGCCTGGCAAGTGCAAGGTCGTGAGTTCAGTTCCCGGTACCAGAGGAAAAAAAAAAAAAGAAAACAAATGACATGTGCTAACTCAGAAAACTCTGTACCTGTATGGCAGGTGACCTTCCACACCTCTGATACAGGAATCTGATGAGCTATCAGAGAATGTGTTCATGGAAATATTCACTCAAGCTTGTAACTCATGTTTTTCTGTTACTAACGGCTTTTCCACATGCATCTGCACACTCAGGCAGGGTTGGCCATTAGAGGGCCAAATAAATACTGTCTATCTCTACAAGAGCAGGCTTGGGAAAGCTCTGATTGTGTCCAGATGGCTTTTGCTATTTTTGTGTATCTGTCCAGCCCCCAGGATTACAACTATGTCATCAGCATGGAATCAGGCCAGAAAAAGGAGAATTCAGGTCCTTTTTTTTGCATAGCCTTGTAATTTGCACATGCCATTTAGGACCTTGTAGAGAAAACTGGAACGATCTTCATTTGCCTTTGCTCTACTCCACGTGATTAGCAATCATGTGCCTCTGGAACTCCCGCGTACCACAGCCAGGCAGCATTCTGCACTGGTAACTATGCTGATGGAACAATACCCTCCTAATCAGGTGCCTCTGTTCAATATAAATGTCCAAAAGTAAATAAATTCTACACGAGCTCATATCAAAGAAATCTAGCTACTATATTTCCTAATCTTGTCTTTTGTAGCCCAAGCTCTATCGTCCTGCTTTCTGCAAATTCCCAAGACATCTTGCTAATTTGTCACTGGCCAATTCACTGTCTCCCACAGGAAACTGATCTTTCAAAGCCTACTCTGTTTTAGAATTCAGAATTGTGTGGATTTTTAGAAAGGTACTATGGTACCTAAACTGTTTTTTCAATAACATACCCAACTGGGTCTGGAAAGTACCCATAATTTATAAAAATATAGTCCTATTCAACTAAATGGGATAAAGACCCTAGGTAATCTCTTAACATTTCAGATCAGATTTTGCCTGATCTGAATGTAGATTTCCACAAATTTGTAAGGATATTTTTTTACATCATTTTTCCTTTTGAAATTATAAATAAAGGACTATGGACTTGTAATAACAATTTGGTTGAACAGACAGCTTTGTGGGGGAAACAACTTTTCCCTTATATGTTTTCTTCTAAGTCAAATAGAGGGCCCGGCATGGTGGTTCACACTCGTGATCCCAGCACTCAGGAGCGTGAGGCAGGAGGATCTTTATGAATTTGAAGCCATTTGGGGCTACATAGTGAGACTCTGCCTCAAAAAAAGAAAAGAAGTTTCAAATGGAGTCTTGTTGGTTACCTCCCGGCCCTGTGCTCAGGGAGGAGAGAATTGGAATTACTTTTCCTGGGGAAAATAAACTGGGAACTCATCACCATTTTCTATTGGAAGAGAATAGGTAAGTGGCTTTGCTATGGTCTTCTGCCTAATTTAATTACAAATTGCTCTTTTTGCCTCAAAATTTATTACTGCTCTTAATAATGGTAATGATATTTTGACCTCTTTTACTTTCACTTTTTTTTTTTTTTTTTGAGACAAGATCTCGTTATGTAGCGCAGGTTGGCCTTGGACTCACTGTGTAGCCCAGTCTGGTCTCGAACCCATGGCGATCCTCCTGCCTCAGCCTCCGGAGTGCTGAGATTACAGGCATGCACCACCACACCCAGGCTCACTTTGTTTCGTTATTTGGTTGGTTTAAAACTTAAGTGAGAAGAAGTCTTACTGTTCTGAGACTCTAACCTTTGGCTGAAAACTGAGAAATTAAAACAGAATTTTGATTGAAAGAAATATACCTGTGAAAAGGATTTAAGTAACTTTAGAATTTAGATTGAGATGTGTGGACAGGGTCTTTGACATTATTGATTTGGGTTTCCCTTAAGGCAGACAAGTTTCAACAGTTATGGTTTTAACTAAGTCTTCTGGGCACAAGAATTTAAGGAAACTATCAGTTTGTTTGTTTTTTTTTAAACCTTAGGGTTGTTTGTTTGGGGTTTTTTTGTTTTTGTTTTTGTTTTTTTGAGACAGGATCTCACTATGTAGCTCAGGCTGGCCTCAAACTTGTGATGATCCTTGTGCCTCAGCCTCTTGAGTGATAGGACCATAGGTTTGCACCACCACACCTGGCTCTAACCTTAGATCTACCCAGGTACCTGGATCCCCAGTCCAGGCTAACTCCTTTCCCCTTTTATTGTGCTTGTATTTTTGGACACATTTCTTCACTGTTTTTAATCTGTTCGTATAGTTGGCCTCTTCTATGGTACTTGGGCTGTTTTGAGAGCTGGGGTCATTGAATCCCAGTATCTACCATAGAGTCTGATATTTAGTGGACACTTAAATGTTTGCTGAATGAATGAAGAGACACTGCTGTGCAGTCTCCCGGAGAACAGACTTTCATCCTGGCCATGCGTGCTGTAAACTCCAGCCTCACAAGGTGACACCACGCAGGGAAAAAGAATTCAGACCACCAAGGTGAAGAGTGATGACCACTGAAATTTTATGGCCTGCTGCCCTGGTTTTAGGAACAGATAAATTAAAAATAAGATGAAAGAAAGGGACTGAGGGAACAAGTATCACCAGGCCTGTGAGTGGCATGTTTTCTTTTGTCTTTTTTTTTTTTTTACAGATGACAGAAAGTAGCCAAAATTATTCAAAATAACTCATAGCCTCATCAAATGTTATTTTTAAAAGGAAGAAAGTAGCGTAGAAGGAGCCTGAGAACACGTGTGAGGGTGTGTATGAGTGAAGAGGGCGTGGGAACTTGCAGTGGAACAGGACAGCTTGCTCAGAATGACAAAGAAACTGCCGGGTGTGGTGGCACATTTGGGAAACTGAGGCAGGAGGATTGTTTCAAATTTGAGGCCAGCCTGGATAATCCATCTCAAAAATAAAAACACCCCCCCAAAAAACAACCAGCACCAACAACTACAACAAAAAAGAATGGCTAAGAAACAGAGACAGAGAAAGGAAGGGGAAGGGATCTAGGGGTCCACAGAGCACACAGCATGAGAATAGGAGGTTTCTCATTATCGCAGATGGAGTAGAAGCTTTCAGAACAAAAAGCAGTAAAACAATAACTTCAAAGAGGTTAAACAAACATCCCTACCTGCCTTTGAATGAGGGCCTGGTTCTTGATAAGAGGCTACAGTGATGAGACACACGAGGCACTTCAAGGGGTCCCAGGGATTAGAACTTTTTTCTTGAAATTTCAAGGCCTTTCTCTGGTGAGTGGGAACACCCAGGTCTAGCAGTGTCAATTATATAGGGTGCAGTAAGGAAGAAATTATTACAGCAAAGGGGCCACATTTCACAGAGGACATTGTAGGACTCCAGAAGTGTATTTCAAGTTTGGAGCAAAAAGCATTTTGGAATTTTGCAGAAAAAGTATCTGAGTTGTAGACAACAGTGTTTAAGGGTCCTGGATACTGTGGGCTCCTTCTAGAAATTCTTTTCAGGTTCTTGTTCTGAAAAAAGATTTGAACAAGAAACTTGCAAGAGGTGGTACAGTTTTATATTAATGAAAGATAGGAAAAGAAGTATGCTTTGCAAGATTAGAGTAGACCACCACTGAAAGAGCTTACAGTGGCCATGAGGTTAGGGGTGGCTATCTTTTCTATCCTCCAATCTGACTTCAGATCTAGGCCATCTTATCAAAAACCTGCTTGATCTCATGCCAGAAGAATTGATGATAACATTTTCTGACTGGTCTCAGTTGCAGGGCTTGAGTACTGTCTTCTGCACAGTGTCCTGTACCTCTGTGATTGGCAGGTACCTCTACTTGCCCAAATGGCTGGCTATACCCTAATCTATCTCAGATGAGATCGGGCATGTTCAGGGTGCTATGGCCATAGACTGACCTCCTATCTTAACAGTAGTCTTCACTCACCTGCAGTTTGTCTTTCCATGTTTTCAGTTACCTAGAGTCAACTGTGTGAAACTGTTAAATGGAAAATGCCAGAAACAAAAATATGATGTTTTAAACTGTTCACTGTTCTGACTAATGTGAGAAAATCTCATGCTGTCCTACTCTGTCCAGCTTAATGTGAATCATTACTTTGTCCTGTATAGCCATGCTATATATGTGTGGGGAACTGCACAGACTGAGTCAAAGCCTGGAAAGTCTGAGGTCACCTGAGGACATGAACCTACTGTCTAATGCAGGCACAGAGTGGGATATGCTATATAAGGATTGAGAACTGTGCGTGTGCTGGTTAGGCCAGTGTAAAAGAATGTAAATACGTGATAACAGCATGTATAAGAACAAAACAAGAAAGACACAGGCTGCTCTTGCTCTGCTCTGCTCCCTGCTGCCTGCTGTTGTTGCTGATGTCATGCACACAAATGTTCTTTAACCTGGGAACCTCACCCACGAAAACCTCCTTTGGGCCCCCCGAGTGGGCCGACAATATGCCACCTGCCAGTTAGTCACTTTGTACCCTTTTGGTTATCAGATTGACTCTCAAGATATCAAATACTTGTGCTTAAATGATTGTTATTGTACTTATCCATGGCTCAAAACTATAAGAGTAATGGTGCTGACAATTTATGGGTAAGAAAAGCTGCAAAGCAATTCCTTTAATGAAAAGGTGAAAACTCTAGACTTAAGAAGGAAATAAAATACCATATGCAGAGGTTGCAAGGATCTATGATAAGAATTATTAAATTTTATTAATCATCACATTATTAAATTTTCTTATCTGTGAAATTGTGAAGAAGGAGAAAGGAATTTGTGCTAGTTTTGCCACCACACCTCACATTATTAAAGTTACGACTACATTGTATGAGAAATGTTTAGTTAGTATGAAACATTTATATGTGCATTAAATTTGTATATGCATATAAGAAAAATAATACAGAGTCTGTCAGTCTCCACAGCTTCAAAAATCCACTAGGGGGAAAAAATCCACTGGGGGGGTGGTCACAGAATGCATCTCTTGTAGGTAAGTGGGCCTATTGTTCACCTTAAATTTAATCTTGGCCAGAGTGTGACTAATTTGAAGATGACCTGAGAAATAAATTGCAAAATTTCCCTAAATATGGAAACTTAAGGATTCTGTTTGATGACTAAACCTGTGGTTTCAATGACTAAACAACAGGAAGAACAGAGGCAAAGGAAATGAGAGAGAGAAAGAGAAAAAAGAAAGGGAGGGTTGAGACTAGAAGGGAACAAACAGGAAAATATTTGAGATGATGGATTATTGTTGGAAAAGAAAGGAAGTAGAATTTGAGAGGGTTCAGTAGTTTTGTTACAAGTAGATAAGGCTTGATATTCTTCAGTGTCTGTGGGACTGAGGGGACTATAGCCTATGGGACATCTCAAGCTTGAAATGAGGTGGTTTGTCCAAAATGTAAATTCCAGGGTGCAAGTGCCTTACCCTGATTTGTAGTCATCCCTAAGGTAGGAGCACATACCTGTGAACAAGAGCTTCAGCTCAGACTGATGCAGATGGTCTCCACATGGACCACTCTGAGAAATATAGGCATAGAGTCAGGATTCTGTCTTAATGATTACAAGAAAAACATGTTGTGAATGCAACCGTAAGCATATCCTCCAAGTCAGAGGGTTAAGTCATAGGCCTCTGCAGAGTTTGCCTTTGGGTCCCATCCACAACTTTCTGCCCATTTCTGTATCCTATCTTGTAATGAGCACCCCCAAACCTTCTCACTACTTAGATATCAATGAAGTCTGTGGCAGAGCATAAAAGCTATTTTCTCTCATGTGAACCGTTATTCTAGCATACTGTGGAACTGGGTTTGTTCGTCTGTTTTCCCCCACGGAGGTGTAGGAATTACATACATTTCTGGGTTCAGCAAGGCAGAAAGCACCAAAAAGTTGACCAGTACTTGAGTATGAGGCAGCTTCATTTCTGCACTGTAAAAACAAACAAACAAATCTCCCAGCTGGGTGTGGTTGCACACATCCGCAATCCCAGCACTGGGGAGGCTGAAGGAGGAGGATTGCAAGTTTAAGGCCTGCTGGGCTATGTTACGTGGTGCTGTCTCAAAAATCCAAACAAACAAATAAACAAACAGAAGTTCCCAAATAGTCGGAAATGTAATTATTTATACCAACACTTACCATCAAACAAATTAAGTCTTCCCACATAGTCCAAATATAATTATTTATACCAGCAACTGTTATATAATAAATTGAAGTGGCCAAGAAAAGACCTATAATAAGTGCCAAAGAAAAGTCACTCAAGAGGCTGCAGAACATACACATGGCCCTAAAGGGAGTGGGACCCAGACAACCTGTCTACTCCCACTGGTGTTCATAATATGTATTTAGAGATGAAGTCCATTTCCTTTTGTCAAAAATAGGTTTCTTTAATTAATATTCTTTTAATAGTATGTCCAAAGAAATAAATGGATCTGAAGGCAATTTAGTTTAACAGATATTTCTGGCTGTCACCGGCTAGCCTGGGCTCTTAGCTACATGTAAACGGAAATCATACATGGGCCAGGTTTAAGGCTGAAAGAAAATAAAAGTTTATTATAGGAAAGAAACAGACACAGAAAGCAGGAACGGCCACTCTCCAGACAAAGCAACTGGCTATTCCATAGATAGTCGAGTGTGTAAAGGAGGCATTTATGAAAATGTGGTTCTTTATGCCAGGAAGTGCATGAGCTTGCTCCAGAAGTACAATTGCAAGCAATCACCTTGAGGAGTCACCGAGCCCACCCCTTACAGGAAAAAGCCCAGTTCTCTATTCATGTCCGCTTGCTACATGACTCGCTTACCAATTTTACCTGAACAATTCTCATTGGCTGACCATAGTATTGTCCCACCTCAGGCCCACCTTGTGATTTCTGATTTTTCCCCACCTTGGACCCACCTCACCTCATAGTTTTGCTCTATAAAAATCCTTGAGAAAGACAGGTTTTTCTGGGCAAACACTCAGGTCCCCTTCTATCTCTCTCAGACAGAAGTTTCTTTCCCTCAATAACTACATTCTGCTCTTAACTTCCATTGTTCCTAAAATTCATTCTTTGCTTTTATAGAAAATGAACTTGTCCCAGATATCATTCAGGTTGGGAGTTTCTTTCCCATATATCACTGTTGCAAAATAGCTCAGACAAGTGGATTCCTCCTTGAGATAGGAATGTGTTTTGTTCTCAGTATGTTTCAGCTCTCCCCACACCCAAAATGATCAGACTCATCAGTCCTTTGCCTCAGGGAAGTGTGGAGAAGGACATTCTATAGTATTTCAATGTATTACCTTTTGGGACTTTGAGCCTGACCAAGCCATATGATTGTTTGATTCTGGAGGAAGTCTAGCAAAAGCATTAGTGTCAAAGGAAATGACAGCAGGATCTTAGTCCCAGTGGAAAGCCCTGGGACAACACTAGATGCTTTGCTGAGATATGTCCAAAGGAATGATAACACGATGGCTAACTAAGTCAAAGTCCAGTTCCTGTGATAATTAAGCTGTGTTGTCCTCACTAATCCTGTTAATGATTCCTCCCACTTCCCTGTTGCTGCTTTTTGAGTGTATCCCAACAAAAGGCTAAAGAAAATTGTAATCAAGGCTGCAGTCCCCTGATCCCATAACTTTGTTGGTAGGTTTTTCAGTGCAAGTAAAAACAGAACAAAGTAAAAAATGCCTTTATTGCAGGCATGGAGAAAAATCACAGCAGAAAGGAGGGATGTGGAGCTTCTGAAGGCCTGGCCAGGGGAGCAAAGGCTGTATAGGGCCAGGCTGGGGGTGGGGTTTAGGGGATAGTCTGTGCTATTTGACGGGCAGTGATTGGACAGGGGGTGGGAAGAGGGAAACAGGATGCTGTAAAAAAAGGAAGTAGAAAGTTGTAATATGACCAGGGAGGAGGAAGGCGCAGCCTGCCACAAGGCCTCCAGTGGGCTGTCCATATTGGCTCCCCACCATGATGACTTAGCAGAATTTTTATTCAGGCAGAAAACCCATCTTTTGTCTCTCTTGTTTTTCTTTACATCCACCACACCTTGCTCTCAGGACCTGTCACCCCAGACCATACATCAACAGGGAAGTTTGTGTTTTAGGGAAGAAAGTAAAAAGACAGGAAGAAAATTACCTCTTCTATCTTTTGTGGAAGGATTTATGATTTTCTGTGTGAAAATACTAGGTATACAGAAAAAACAGGCAAAAAGAGAAGAGTACCTTTGAGAGCCAGGAGATTAGAGAGCTTTCCCCAAATGGAAAAGGAATAGAACTCAGCTGGATCCATGAGTATCTGGAACTTCCTCTTCCTCTTAAGAGCACTATAAATGGGTGAAAAGAGCTTGGAGGGAAAGAACTAAGGCTCAGAGAGAGGATATATTCCAGCCAATGGGCTCTCTTCAAGCAATCACAAAGTCCTAGCTGAGGACAAATGATGAGCTAGAAGCTGAAGGCCCTAACTGTCATTACCCAGATTCAGTTGGATACCCTTCAGGTTGCTTAATTCTCATTCATCTCTAGAGAAGATTGTATTTTCCACTAATATGAAGGGGCTGGGACTTCAGATAGAGACAGTACATGTTTTAATTGACATGTATTGACCTTGTGAGCTTGCTGTTGAAAATCACTGTTAGGCTAGACCCTGCATAGCGATTGAGACCACCAGGGCAGGCAGGATTGAAGTAAAGAGCAATATCTTTATTTCAGGCTGGGTGCAGCCTGGGCCAAGGGCCAGAAAGCCATTGGCCCTGAACAAAGGAAGGGATTCTACTTTATAGACTACTTTGGGTATGGGAACGGGGAAATCCCACTGAGGAAGGTGGAAAATTTAAGTTTCTCAGGGGTGATTGGTGGGTCTCGTGCCTCTTGGGGAGGGAAGTGCAGGAGGACATTGGCATGTTGCTGATTTGTAGCATGGCATTCTATAGACCTATGAGGTTTCCTGTAAGCCTGAGAACTAGGCCTGGGAACCATCCTGGTAAACAGATTTACTTCAGTCTCTCAAGGTGAGTGAGGGGCTTTCTGTTTGAATAGACTGGTTGTCTGTCAGAGGTTTTCTCCTCATGTTGGGCGAGGTACAGTGTGAGGGACATAACAATCATGCCCATCACAGTAAGAAAAGAAACAACCAAATTGCAACTGTTTTCATAAATGTGACACAAGAGATGCATGTTAAGAGGTTGAGAAAAAGAAATCGTAAGATAAGGGTCACCAGTAAATTACTTTATGGAGGAGCTAGGATGTGAGATAGATTTTGAATGATATGTAAAATTTCAATCAGCAGCACAGATGGATGGATCGGCATCCTGGTGCAGAAGGTATTTTATTCAGTTAGCCAATGAATGAGACAGCTAGCTAGGGGAAGGGCCTGAGATGGTTGGGCAATCAGCCATACTGGGAATTACAATTAGAACAGACAGCAAAGTAAGACTTTGGGCCAGGAACAGACTTCCTTAGGCAGCATGGGACACAGCCTACTCACTACTAAAGGGAGGTGTAGCCGGTTCCCACCTAAGTTTCTGAATTTCTAGAAATTATAATGCAAATTAACCAGTTTTTTTTCTAAGGTCCCAGTTTCCAGGAAACTCTACACATTGAAGAATTGGGTTAGAAGCCTGAGGTCCAATTGGTTATTTTAAAGACACAGAACAACCTGTTATACGTGGCCACTAAACAACTGAGCTGCTTATCTATAATTACCTCTGGATAGAGAGGCCACGCACCACCACACACCATTTGGGACCCCTCCCGGAAACCCAGGAGCTATACATTCTACTTTCAGTAAAACTCTGCTAACCTCCTACCTGGGTTAACAACTTCATTCTTTGATGTTTGTGGAACCGTGAGTCCAGCACTCACATTATCACCAGGGAAAAGCAACAGTGTCAGCAGCTACATGGAGTCGGGGAAAAGGGCTTGACTTGACTGCAGTTGTCCACAGAAGGTGCTACAAGGATATCAGAGAGGAGAAAGGCAATTGAGCAGGCTTGAGTGAGAGCTGCTTGCATTTATTTTGTCAACAACAAGAATACATTGGCACTTTTAGCTGCATGTTATGGCGCACTCAGGCGGCTGAGGCAGGAGAACTGTAGGAGTTTGAGGCCAGTTTAAACTATATAATGAGTTCAAGATCAGAATGGACTGCAGTATGACCCTCTCTCAAAAAATTAAAGACAGGGAATACATTGGCACTTTTTATGGAGCGCTACTGTAACTGGCACAGAAAATTAAACTAAACATTAGGTTTTTTTTTTTTCCTTTAGAGACAAGCAACTTTTGCAAACTTTCTTAGATCTAGGGCATAAATGCCACTCCCTTCTCTTCTCAGCTCAGATGAATGGATAGAATGCAGTTGCCAGCCTTAAGCAGTTGGGACTGTTTCCTTTCCACAGGAAAGGGAGAGCCCTGAAGGTATCTGAGAACCGTAAAACAAGCCCGGAAATGTGATTACCTGTTTCACTCCTGTGCCTTACGATAGAAGACCCTCACACCCCTGCACACAGTGAGACGGTTATTTGAGGCAAATGAGGCCCCTCCAGCTCCTCAAATTCCCGGTAGCAGGTAGGACCTTAGGCCCCTCTAAAAGCAGCCTGGAACAAAGGGCCCATGGGTCCTGTGATGGGTTTTCACCCATACAAAATTCTGCCAAGCCATCATGGCAGCGATCCAACATGGCGTGGGGCTCAAAAAGACAATGTGTCCCACTCAGACTGACTTCCGCCTTCTTCCTCTTCCCACCTGACCTCTTCTTCCCGTTTTCTTTTGCACATGCGCGTCTACCCTTTCCTAGTCCTTGCCTGTAAAGTCACCTAAACCTCTCCGATCACCTCCACCTCCAACCTAGCCCAATCTATTCTTTGTTTCCCAACCTCCCCCTTCAGAGGGTCCTTGCATCTCTTTAGCAGCCCTCCTGTGCCCGGCAATAAAGGCTTTCTTTACTTGTGTTCTTTACCTTTGTTTACCTTTTTTCTGTCTCTCACTCCCACCAAATCTAACATCCTCCATCCTTCTTTTTGGTACCGGGAATCAAACTCGCACCAAACCTAACATAAAGTCTTCTGCCCTGTGTATGTCAGTAATAGTTCCCAGCAGAGATAAGAATGCCTTCACAAAGCCATGCTTAGCGGGAGCACGGAGATCTGCATTCTAGCCTTAATTGGTTATTACGCAGGTTAATAGCCTGAACTGGTCCTTTAACTAGGGCTGTGTCTCAGATTTTTTACCATCAAAATGAGAATTGGTTCAGATCACTATTTGCTAGAATACAATATTATTAGCTATATCCTTATGTTGTACATTTGATCTCTAGATTTACTCATTCTAAGTAACTATTTTCGTACCCTTTGGCCTTTGGCTTCCCATTTCCCACTCCTGTTGTGCTCTTTTCTTCTATGTATTCAATCTTTTCTGTTTGTGATGTTTCATTTTAGATTCCACATATAACTGAGATCATGTAGTGTTTTCCTTTCTGTGTCTGGCTTATTTCGCCTAGTGCAGTGTTTTCTGCCTTTCTTTTCTAAGGATGAATATAATTCGATTATATATATATATATATATATATATATATATA
>NW_004955405.1:15524439-15609667 GCF_000276665.1 Chinchilla lanigera
ATTCATTGATGTGTTAAGGGACACCTAGGTTGTTTTGATATCTTGAATATTGTGAATAATGCTGAAATGAATGTGGAGGTACAGGTAGCTTTAGGTGATGATTTCACTTCATTTAGTTATACACCCAGAAGAAGCATTGCTAGATCATGTGGTAGCTCTGTTTTTAGTTTTTTGAGAAAACTCTATACTACTTTCCATAATAGTGCATTAATTTATATTTCCAGCAATAGTGTTTAGAGGTTCCCTTTTTCCCTCACCCTCATAACACTTGTTCCGTCTTATCTGTTTGATAATTATTCTAACAGGTGTGGAGTGAGAGCTCATTGTGGGTTTGATTTTTATTTTTCTCATAACTGGTGATGTTCTCTTGAAGGAATGTGTTCTACTTCCTCACGCCTTCTATCTTTTGAAGGATTTTTTTTTTAACCAATAGTCACTTGTGAAAAAACTGATTCATTTCCTATATGAGCTCTCCTTTTCTTCAACTGGACTAATATTATTGCCCAAAACAGCTCAAATACACTTGGTGTAAGAAAATATGCAATAGCTACTAGAATATTACATTAAGAAAAACAATATGTAGACATTATTACAAGCATTTTGAAATGTCAAATTCGAGGTTGGACACCACTGGACTAGTTGGTTTTTAAGGTTCCTGCTAATGCTTTCTGTATCCATAAAGAAGTTTAGAGTTTCTACTGTGTGTTTTTGGTGCATTCATTCATGTGACCTGCCCTCATGGGCAGCAGTCTAATGTAAAAAGGAAGATAAAATGAAGAGAGGAAGCAGTTAGAGACCTAATAAGCACTAGACCAAGCAGCTGAACATTCAATACAATGGACAATCAGAAAAGAGGTCAGTGTGGGCTGGAGTAGTCAGAAACAATCTGTGTTTTGAGGAGATGATTCTTTAATTATGGTTTTGCTTTAAGTAGCCTGTGAGAGTGAGGGCATTCGAGGGTTGAATAAGAGAACTTCATCATGGGAGTCAAAGAAAAGAAAGACCAATAGGAGAGAATGAATGCTCTTACTTTCCTAACTGGAGGAGGTGTCTGCACTTACAGACTGAGAGAATAAAATACAGTGTTTGGTGCTCTAAATCATTTTTCTCTTTCCAGTTCCACTTCTAGCCACAACCATCCCTTGAAAGTGCTGTGCACCAGTCATCTCAGAGGATGGCAGCCCATCCATGGAGTTTCTTAAGCCCCTAACCCAAGTCACCTTGATTTCGCTTTTACCCAACTATTCCTTCAAAGAGTCCTACAGACTCCAGCTCTAGAATTTCCACATTACCTTTGTAAAATGCATATCTGATTGTTCTTACTTTCCTGCTTAAAATATTTAATGGCTCTCAGTCAGCCACAGAATATAGTGGACACCTCTCACTCTGGCACACCAGGCTTTTCATGATGTTTCCTGAGTGCTTTTCCAATCTCATCCCCGCTAGCTTCTTTTCTTACCTTCATATTATGTTGTTGAACTCAACAACAGAGAGATCACTAAAGGTCACAAGGCCGGACATTAGAGGTTTAAATTCGATTTTTTTATTTATATTGAGGCAGTGGTAAGGAGGATAATAATATGGATTTGGGAAACATTTAGTTACTAGAACAGAGACAACTTAATGCTTAGTTAACATTAAGGGTACAAAGAGAAGCAAAACTAGGATATGATGATGGCAGCAGTGATGTCAGTAATGACTGTACTATGAATGAACATTTTCTGTACACTTGCTACATATGAAGCAATTTTGAACCTGTATGTCTTCCCTATTCCTTCTGTATGGGGTGACCTTATCCTTTCTTTTGAATGGAATTAATTTTTTAAGGATATAGATTGTGACATCTTTATGAGCTGTGATAAAAAGTGTGGTGAACGCTGTTGCTGAGTGCAGTCCAGTGGAAAGGCGGGCTGGTACAGACGTTGTGGTGTGTCCTCATCCACCTCATCCGCTGGACCTGACTCGGTGACTTCTGGCTCTTCCCCAAAGTCAAAATAACCGTGAAAGTAAACCTTTTGGATAGATTTAGGCAGCCACAAGGTTACAACTAAAGATGAAAAAGGACTTCCAGAACTGCTGCCCAAAGTGGCAAGAATGGTAGGATAAGTGTGTTTGAAACGATGGGGAATATTTTGCAGGGAATTAATGATAATGCATCTTTTACTATAATAAATTTTTAAATTTAAATATTCATTGTATTTTTGATCACATTTTGTAGCTGTCCAGATTTTTATAGGGTACTTCTATACAGTCTAGCTTTGGAAGCACATACAAGCACAGCATAAAACTGCCTTCTTTGACAAATCAAGGCAACTGGCATTTCCTGAACACGTCGTACTTCTTTAAATCTGTATGGAGATGGAGTTTTCTAACCCTAACCCTGTCATGTTGCTGAATGGTGCTGGTTTGAGCTCCGAACGTAGTCCAGAGACAGAGATAAACATCAGTAGCTGGAAAGGAATAGAGTAGCGAGGTCAGAGATGAACTTGAAAACGGCGAGCTTGAAGAGGTTAGCAAACTGACACCCAGAGTAGTCAAGTACGGGATGCTAAACTCTGTGGGAGCATTTGTGGGAAGTAGAGTGTCTTAAGCAATTGGAGTGTCTTAAAATCAAATCTGAAAGGAGGAACAAGCAGATGCTGCTCTTATTTCTGGGCACTGGTCTCATCCATTCCCCTGCCATTAAATTCCTGGAACATGGCATTGTTGACTTAGTTCCTTTTTCCCAGAACTTCTGAAAATATGTGAACTGTGGAATAGATGCTATTACCAGAGTTATCAGGCCAAGAAATCAACCTTTGCATGGGCATGCCACAAAGATCAAGTCAACATTTCCACAGTGGAAGCCAAAATTCCTCGAACCCCAAAATATAATCTTGTAGATCTCTGAATATTGATCTCATTCATATATCTGAATGGGTGGGCTTTCTCCTTCGTGTCCCTATCCCCACACCATAGGGGCCACCCATTAGAAGGTCCTGTGTGATCGCTGTGTAAGAAGGAATTCCTCCCCATCATGTGCTTGGCTGCTGGAGTCAGTTCACAGTCTGATTCTCATGTGTTATAGCCCTGTAAAGAAAAGCAAGGTAGTGGGTTAGTTCTTTTCCCTTCCTTTGTGTCAACACCATCTCCTACCTCTTTCTAGTTTTTTTCTGGGACGTCCAGAGTGTCACTTTGGCTCTCTATTTGGAACTCTTTGTTGCTGAAAGTCTAAGAACATTTCTGCACAGTACTCTATCCATCTGCCCGCATGTAATATACACCACTGTGCTACAGCTGTACAGGCGAAGTGCAAGAACTAGTGTGCAGGTAAGGCCATTCCAAATTATTTTTAAGGAATGTTTGTTTACTAAGGTGCCTATTTCAGACATTTCAGAGCCCAATGTCATAAAGATGCCTCTTGGAATCTGGTGCCATGAGCTATGGCATACACAATTGAGCCAGTATTCAAAGAGGGATTATTATTATTTGTTCTTCAGAAGGGAAGAGATATTATAGAAGGGCAAATTTTTACTCACCTGGTATATACCAGTATGACTATAGTGGTTATTAAAACTTTTGCCATACTTTCATAACAATTGGTAAAAGGGCAGTTCATTTCCTTTGGTGCAACAACTTTGAGCACCCTATGCTTTCTCTGGGATCTTCTGGACCTCCTATGATCCAGCAACTAAGATTGGGTCCTGACCTACCAGACTCTACAGGACTCAGCTCCAGCCAATGGAACTGACTTGTCACAACCTTGTCATACCAGTTGCTGGGGTTTTTGAAGAATGCTCTTACAGATATAGTGCTTTAGGACCAATTGTTCTGGCAGCAATGTATAAGATGTTAGAGAAGACCCAGAACCAAGGAATTCAGCAACAAATCTCTTCCCTTAATCAGGAGGTGAGGTGGTAGGTGTAAGGCTTGAATTGGGCTGACTCTCCCAGCCCCCAGCCTGTCTGCCAGTGGAGGCTTTATTCTTGGTGGGGACTCAGCTCAGGACCCAAAGGTGCCATCTGAAAACACAGCATGTTTTAAAGGAGATAAACTGGGACAAGGAGTTTTGCAGGTCTCCATACATCTGGAGACACTCAAGGATTTACACCAGATGGTTGAAGGACTTTGCCCGAGGAGAAGCAAGACTGTGTGTCTCATTTACTCACTCACCTGGTGTTTGTTACATCTGGTGCCAAAACCTGGGACACTGAGCGAGAGGAGAAGTTCCCTCTCTGTGGGGAAGTCAAGTCCTCTCCTGAGGATCCTCACTTTAGCTGAGACCACTCAGGGACATCGGTCCCTCAGACCTCGGCTTCTACAGCTCCTGCACTTCCGCTGCACCTGATCTTGCTGGATGCTTCAGATGGGGCAAGCCCCCACCATCACTCTCTTTCTCTTTCCTTCCTCTTGCCTGCCTTTCATTGTCCCCCATAAAGTCAGACAGAGGCTTGCCCTGAGTTTTGTGCTTTTTAAATTCAGCACTGGTCTTGAAAAGCACTCCCGGGAAGGCTGCTTCCCTTTGTGTTTGACCAATCATGAAGACGTTTGCCTTGCTCAGTCGCTCACGTTTCACAGCTTTGGGTCCACCAGAGACTCAGCCTCTCTCTCACACCTCTCTCTGTACTCCAGTGGGGAACCCTTCACCCTCTACTCTCTACTTGTCCTCTCTGGCTTGCCTTCTGCAGAAACTCAGACCTCTCCCTCTCTCCCCTGAACTGAAATCCAAATGGCTCCTTTACTTCTGTAACATGGTGTGGCCACCTTACGAGCTGGACAATAACTCTTGGTGGCCTGTCCATGGTAGTACGTTTGACATTTCCATTTTGTGAGATCTGGATAATTACTGCTGAAAGCTAAAGATGTGTTCTGAAGTGGCTTATGTCCAGGCCTTCTTTACACTCCGAAGTATTCCCACTCTGTGTTCTTCATGGGATCCCTCCCAAATTCTCCTTTCCCTTCCCTCTGCACCCCTCCACTTCCCTCCCATGCCGATTCCTCCCTGACCAAAGACCTGCTGACCTCGCTTTCCCTGGGCACCCTCCTGCCTTCCCAGCTGAACAACTTCCTGTGTCCCCAGATCCTCCAGTGGAGGATCTCCGGCCATAGCCAGTGCAGCTGAGCCACTCCCTCCAGAAGAACCTCCTGTCCATCCGGAACCTGTCCCATCTGTCAACCCAGCACTTCCCTCTGGATCAGACCTCCTCCTTACATTCCGACTCTGCCCCTTACTCGATCTGGACTGCAGCTTCCACTTCAGGAGGAGGCAGGAGCGGAAGGAATCATTCAGGTTCACGTGCCCTTCTCCCTGTCCAATTTGTTTCAGATTAGTCACTGTCTGGGTTCCTTTCATACCAACCCCACCAAATATATCCAGGAATTTCAGTACCTCTCACAGCCTTCCCATCTCACCTGGGATGACCGAGACATCCTCCTTTCTTCTACCCTCTCGCCCGAGGAATGGGAGCATGGTTTGGGCTCTAACTCAGGCTGCTGCGGATGACCACAGGCACCTTGAACCTGATCTTCAGGAGGGAGCTGCAGCTGTCCTCTGGGCTGGCTCAAACTGGGGCTTTAATCTGCCAGATGAGCACGGACAATCCCCTGCTCTGAGAAGCCATAACTATATGGTCACTTACTTGGTTGAAGGGCTTCACAAGGCAGCACACAGGACAGTTAAATTATGACAGACTTAAGGAAACCAACCAGACAAAAGACGAAAATCTGGCTCATTTTAAGTCCCGCCAGGCCGCTGCCCTCAGGCACGTATTGGCCCTGCACTCAGAAGGCCAACTGATTTTAAAGATGCATTTTATTTCCCAAGCTGCTCCAGATATTCAGAAAGAGTTGCAGAAACAGGAGGCAGGCCCTCAAACCCCGCAGCAGGAGTTAATTTGGCCTTTAAAGTTTCTAATAATACAGACGGCGGTGCCCACAAGCAGCACCTTTCTGAGTTTCAGCCATTTGCCTCCGCTATAAGAAACCCACACTTACAAGCTGGACTGAAGTCCCAGCCAACTGCCAAGGGTGCTGCCAGGCTCCCCAACACAGGGGCCATGCTTCAAATGCTGCCAGCTAGTCACTGGGCTAAGGAGTGCCTGCAGCCCAGGATTCCTTCAAAGCCATGCCCAACCTGTGGAGGCTCTCAGTGGAAGTTGGACTGCCCCATGCTGGCGTCAGCCCCTGGAGTCAGTTCTGGGGGTCCCCCGGCCAGCTCTCTCCCAGATTTCATCAGAGTGGCGATGGATGACTTATATGGCGCAGAAGTTCCGGAGACCCCTGGATCATCTCAGATGCCAAGCTCCGAATAACTCTTGCGGTGCAGGGTTAGTCCACAGCTTCCATATAGACAGTGGGACAACTCATCCCACCATGCCTCTTTTTCAAGAACCAGTTTCCTTGGCCTCAACTTCTACTGGGGCTATTAATGGCAAAGTCACTGGTCCTTTTAAAACTCCTCTACTTTGGTGCCAGTTGTGTCAACGATTTTTTCCCATTCCTTTTTAGTCATCCCTACCTGCTCTGCCCCTATCCTCAGACAAGATAGCCTCGCCAAATTATGTGCCACTCTCACCCTTCCCAGCATTCATCCTACTTTTCTCACTGCTCTCTTCTCTTCATCTGTGGTCCTGCCCAAGACCCCCATTGCCTCTCCAGATCTACACCCCAGGGTTTGGGTACCTCCTCCCCTTTCCTGGCTCTCAGTCAAGCACCCCTTACCATCCCACTAGAGCCGGATCACCCCATCCCTCCCAGTGACGATACCCAGTCCCCAAGCAGGCTCTGAGCAGACTAAATCCAATTATCTCTTGCCTGCTTCAACAGTTTTCTAGTCCCTATCAATTCTCCATATAATATCCTGTTCTCCATGTTTGAAAGACAGATGGAACATACAGATTGGTCCAGGATTGCTGCATCACCAACCTGAGAGTCCTTATCCATCCCATAGTGCCCAATCCATATACCTTTTTATTTTCTACCCCCTCACCTACCACACACTACTCAATTCTAGATTTGAAGGAAACCATTCCTTTACATCCCTCCTCACAGACTCTCTTCGTCTTTACCTGGAAAGACCCTGACACTCACCAGTCCCAATAGCTGACCTAGGCTGTCCTCCCACAAGGGTTCAGAAACAGCCCCACTACTTCAGTCAGGTCCTTGCCCATGATTTGCTGTCCTTCCATCTGCCTGATTCCCACCTCATCCAATATGTAGACGATTTCCTCTCCTGCAGTCTCTCTTACAAATCCTCTGCACAGTGTTCTCCTACTCTTTACAAACGTTACACACAAAGGGCTATTGTGTGTCTCTGTCCAAGGCTCAAAATCCTCTCCATCTGTCACCTATCTGGGCACTATTCTGCATGAACACATTCAAGCCCTTCCTCCCAATTGTATCCATTAATTTCTCAGATTCCCATCCCAACCACAAAGCAGCAACATCTCTCCTTTCTTGGGGTGGTGAGATATTTCTGTCTCTGGGCTCCTGGCTTTGCCCTCCTTACCAAACCTTTATATAAGCTTACAAAAGGGGGCCCAGCTGGACTGTTAGATCACAAGAATTTTCCTCACTCTTCCTTCCAGACCATAAAAGGAGCTCTAAAAACAGCTCCAGCACTGGCTTTGCCAGGGTTTACTCAACCTTTCTGTCTCTATACTGCAAAGCATAGCAGTGGTGTGGTCACCATTCTGGCCCAGGGGCCAAGCCCACACCTAGTTGATTTCCTATCCAAACAACTTGATCCCTCTGTCTTAGGTTGGCCAGCCTGCCTAGGAGCAGCTGCTGCTGCAGCCTTCATACTTACAGGAGCTCTAAAAATTACTAGACATGTGCTGCTCATGCCATACTCCTCCCATAACCTGCAGATCTCATATCCACATCACATCTTTCTCATCTTCTATCTGCTCCTCATATCTTACAGTTGTATGCACTCTTTATAAAACCCCTACAGTAACTGTTGCTTGGGTCCTCACTTTGATCCTGCTTCTCAACTTGTACCCCTCTGTCTCTTTTGGAGATGCCAGAGCCACACAACTGTCTGTCTCTCACTCACTGGACAACCTCACTCTTTCCTCACATTGCAGCTTTCCCCTTTCGGACCCCTGCCCACACTTGGTTTCATGATGGGAGTTCCTGTAAGGCTTCCCGCACATTGCCTGCTAAGGCAGGATATGCAATTGTCTCACTTAACTCTGTTACAGAAGCTGCAGCTCTTCCCTCATCCACTACCTCTCAGCAGGCTAAACTGACTGCTCTGACCTGTGCTCTTACACCGGCCAAAGGTTTGCAGTTTAATCTACACAGGTTCCAAGTGTGCATTTCACATACTTCACAACCATATGGTCTGAGGGAAGATTCCTCACCTCTCGGAGATCCTCAATTGTCAAAGCCCCATACATTAAGGCCCTTCTCCAGGCAGCTCTTCTACCAACATGAGTGGCTGTACTTCATTGCAGGGGACACTGAGGACTTTCAGATCCCATAGCTGCTGGAAATGGCCTTTGCAGATAAAACTGCAAAAGAAGCAGCTAATGTCTCCCACCACACTACAAGAGGCCAATATTTTGCCCTTTCTTGCTTTGTTCCCACCTATTCCCCTTCTGAGCATCAACAGTACCAAAACTACCCACAAAGGATGGGTGGTTGCTGGATTAAGGAAGATCCCGGGGCTGGGGATTTAGCTCAGCGGCAAAAGCGCCTGCCTGGCAAGCGCAAGGTTGTGAGTTCGGTTCCCAGTAACGGAGAAAAAACAAAAAAAAAAAAAAAAAAAAGGAAGATCCCTCCTCCCTGCCTCACAGGCCCAAACTATCCTTTGTTCTCTCCGTGGCAATTGTCATATAAGTAACAAACCCCTAGCCCACCTACTGAAGCCTCTTATCTGCTTCCTTCCTGAAAGACCTTCCTCAGTGCCCTGTCTGCCAGGTAACTACACCCCAGGGCTCCCTGAAGCCCCCTCCTTTTCCCACACACCAGGCACAAGGCTTTTCCCTAACTCAGGACTAGCAGATTGATTTCACTCACATGCCATGGGTACAAAAGTTAAGATATCTTTTAATCTGGGTCGATATCTTCACTGTGTAGGTAGAGGCTTTTCCTACCAGTTCAGAAAAAGCCTCAGCAGTCACTAACTCCCAACCACTATAATCCCCTGATTTGACCTCCCCACCTCCATTCAATCAAATAACACCCCCCCTTTATTAGTCTAATTATCCAGGAGGTGCCTAAGTCGTTAGGGCTTTAGTAGAATTTACATACTCCCTATGAACTTCAGTCCTCAGGTAAAGTAGAAAAAGCTAATAATTTACTTAAAGCGCGTCTTTTTTTTTTTTTTTTTTTTTTTTGGTTTTTGGTTTTTCTCTGGTACCAGGAACCGAATTCACGACCTTGCGCTTGCCAGGCAGGCACTTTTGCCGCTGAGCTAAACCCCCAGCCCCTTAAAGCGCGTCTTAAACTAACACTCCAGCTTCACAAAGACCAGGTCACTCTCCTCCCAACTGTTCTTTTAAGAGTTCTCTCTATTCCCAGAGATGCTGCCAGATATAGTCCGTTTAAACTTTTAGATGGATGCACCTTCCTGCTCAGGCAAACCTCAGCCCAGAAGAGGTATCCCTAACTGCAGTTAGGGGAGAAGGGGCGTAGGTACCATCTGGCTGCTTTGAGCTGAGAAAGGCCCGTGTAGGAGAAATCATAGTCAGGGGCATTCTCCAAAGAGCTAATCTAATGGGCCTCAGATAGAAATGATGTTGTTGTTTAGCAGTTATGCACTTTTTACAAGGTCATTCTGGTGGATTCCAGAAAAGGAGTCTGACACATTTGGCATTGGTTCCATCTGCATGATCACTTGGAGTTTGGCCACCTATCTTATCTTAAGTAGCTGGAGCACAAGAGAAAAGCAGATATTTGAGTCTCCATCCAAGTATCTCAGTGGAATCTCCAAGATGATATAGGGGGAAATGCTAGATGTCAGATATGCTGAGTTCATGTCCCTTGAGGTCAAAGGATGAATTCTAAGAAACAATGGAGGTTAAGAGTAGGAAAATTTATTGGAGAAAAGGATGTGGGGACATGGGGAATAGGACTAGCTCCTAGGACATGGGAATAGGATTAACCTGTGTAGAGACAGGAGGAATCCCAAATGGGTTGCCCCAGAGGGTGGGGAATTAATTCCTGATTTTGTTTCAGAAAATATTAAACAGGAGCAACAGTTCATCTGGACATTAAAGCACTGGTTGAGGATACCATACAACAGCTAGGCTGAACTCAGACTCTTCTTAAATAACAGAGGTACTGGAAATGTTTGACCCAGCAAGTATTCTATTATGACAAGTGTTACACTAGGACTTCTCTAGCAGGGACAGAAATCCTATGGAATTATCTCAGAATCATGGAAGTTTGAGTTAAGACCTGATGTCACCATCCCCCATTCCTCAAAAAGTTTAGATCCATGTTTATTAGCTATAAATCCACAACTTTTGTCATGATTCTTGGTCTTTTAAATTTCCTCAAGAGGGCCCCCTCAACTCCTGAACTCTCGCGGGAGTTGAGCTGAACCCTGGATAGCATCAGTAGCTTGGGTGACTGTGCCCTCGCCCCTCCCCTACTGGTGTGGGAACTGGGCTGGATCCTGGGCAGTGTCTGGAGCCTCGGTGACCATGACCCACCCGTCACCCCACCACACCCTTGTGGAAGCCAGGCTGAACCCCAGACAGCATCAGGAACCTCAGTGAGCCACCCCTGCCTCTCCCCCACCATCATGCAAGCCAGGCTGAGACCTGACAGCTTCAGAGGCATTGGTGACCACACCCTGTGCCTCCTGCACCCTTGCAGAGCTAAGCTGAACCCTGGACAGTTTCAGCAGCCTCAGTGACTGTGCCTGCACCACTCTACCACTGGCTTGGGAACGAGTTGATTGCTGGACAGCTTCAGGAGCCTCAGTGACCACAACCAGCCCACCCCTGCACCTTTGTGGAAGTGGCACTGAACCCTGGACAGCTTTGGGAACCCCATATAGGAGTCAAGCTGAGCCCCAGGCAGCTTCAGAAGCCTTGGTGACCATGCGCCCACCTCTCCCCCACTGGCATGGAAGCCAACTGAGCTTTGGGAGCATTGGTGACTGCATTCTGCCCCCACACACCACCATGGGTGTCACACTGAGCACCCGGGACCTTTGGGTCTTTGCCCTGCCATTCCCACACCACCGAGGGAGTGAGGCTGAGCTCCAGGGAACCTCGAGATCTCCAAAAATGACAAAACAAAGGAGCAAAATGCAATCTCAGACCTCCAGCTCACCCAAAACAAGTCAAACAGACATTGACACAGAAGAGCTTAGAAGTCATACACCTGTAATTTCTGAAATGATAGCAACTGAAGTAAAGAAACAATTCTATCAGGCCATAGAAGACATCAAATCAGGAATAATCTCTCAGGTAAAAAAAGAAATGACAACAATAATGAAAGAATTGCTCAGCACATCCAAAGAAAACATAGCTAAGAAAATAGAGATTCATAGAAAAATGATGGAAACCTTGAATGAACAATATAGGAAAGGATTAGAATGCATGAAACTGATTCAAACAGATATCCAAGAAATTAAAAATTTCATTGAAAGCTGGCAAAACTGCTTGAATGATGCTGAAGATAGACTTTCAGACCTTGAAGACAGCATTAGAGCTAATGATCATGAAAGGAAGGATCTCTTAAAAATAACAGGGAACCAGGAAATGACAAGCTGCAAGATGAGGCAAAGAAAAACAATGTAAGATTAATAAATGTCAACAGAATAGCAGGCAACAACACAAATGACATAAAAAGACTATATGTGCAAATAATAGCAGAAAATTTCCCAAGCATGGAAAAAGAATCAGACATACAGTTAGTGAGACATATAGAACGCCAATCTACACCCAGACATATAGTGTCAAGATCCAGAAATTTGGCAAAAGAACAGATTATTAAAAGCTGTTAGAGAAAAGAAACAGATCACCTATAAAGGAAAGCCCAACCAAATCATGGCACATTTCCCAACACAAACCATGAAGTCAAGAAGAGCTTGGAGTGAAGTGTTTCAGGTCCTGGAAGAAAACAACTTCCAACCCAGATTGATGTACCCTGCAAAACTATTATTCAAAATCAATGGAGAAATAAAATATTTCCATGATAAAGAACAACTGAAGAAATACATGAGCACCAAACCAACCCTACAAAGAATACTAAAATATATTCTAAAAAGAGATAAAAATGACCACAATTTCAAGAACAAAAATAGAAAGGAACCACCAAGCAGAGCAAGCAATTAAACAGAGGAAAAAAGGAGAAACCAACAGCAGGAAAATAACATGACTAACATAAGCCAGTACTTATCAGTTCTAACCATTAATGTAAATGGTTTCAATTCACCAATCAAAAGAAGCAGACTGGCAGAGTGAATCAAGAAACAAAATCCAACAATATGCTGTATAAAAGAAACATATTTAACTCAAAAGGAAATTCATAGACTGAAAGTCAAAGCGTTGAAAACAATACTCCATGCAAAAGGAACCCAGAAAAAGTGGGTGTAGCTATTCTGTTTGCAGACAATGTGAACTTCAAACCAATAATGATCAAAAGAGATAAAGAAGGTCACTACATACTCATTAGGGGAAAACGTCAAGAGGAAGAGATCACAATCATAAACACTTATGCACCAAATACAGGAGCACCCAACTATATAAAACAAATTTTAACAGACATGAAAAATGAAATAAGCAGTAACGCAATCATAACAGAGGACTTTAACACACCATTGTCAGAAAGAGATAGATCAACTAGACAAAAAATCAGCAAAAGAATAACAGAACTAAACCAAACTTGTGAACATATGGACTTAGTAGACCTTTACAGAGTGTTTCACCCAACAACATCAGGATACACATTCTTCTCAGCTGCACATAGAATGTTCTCTAAAATAGACCATATGCTAGCATATAGAACATGCTTAAGTAAATGCAAAGGAACTGAAATTAACCCATGCATACTATTGGACCATAGTGCAATGAAATTGGAAATTAATGACAAAATAGATCACAAAAACTTCATAAACACATAGAAATTAAATAATACCCTCTTGAATAACCAACAGGCCACAGATGAAATTAAAGAAGAAATTAAACAATATTTACAATCAAACAAAAATGCAGATACAATTTATAGGAACCTGTGGGATGCAGTGAAAGCAGTCCTGAGGGGGAAATTTATAGCAGTGAATTCCCACATTAGGAAAACAGAATAAGCACAAATAAACAATCTTATGCTGCACCTCAAGCTTCTAGAAAAAGAAGAGCAGGTCAAGCCAAAAGTCCAAAGAAGGCAGTAAATTATAAAGCTAAGAGTGGAAATTAATGTGAATAAGGATAGGAAAGGAAGAAGTAAAATTATCATTATTTGCAGATGACATGATACTCTACATAGAAGACTCCAAAAACTCCACCAAAAGGCTTATAGATTTAATAACCAAATTCAGTAGCAAAGCTTGACACAGTCAATACTCAGAAATCAATAGCATTCCTGTACACAAATAACAAACAGACTTAGAGAGAAATTAGGGAAACCATATCTTTCATAATAGCATCTAAAAAAATGAAATACTTAGGAATCAATCTAACAGAAGAAGTAAAAGATCTACACAGTGAAAATTATAGTACATTGAAAAAAGAGATTGAAGAGGATTTCAGAAAATGGAAAGATATTCTTGTGATTGGATAGAAGAACCAGCATTGTCAAAATGGTCATACTCCCAAAATTGTTGTACAGAGTCAATGCAATCCCAATTAAAATGCCATTAGTATACCTCACAGATCTAGAGAAAACATTCCTAAAATTCATCTGGAACCAGAAGAGGCCTAGAATAGTGAAAGCACTCCTGGGAAACAAAGGAAAGGCAGGAGGCATCACAATCCCTAACTTGAAATTGTACTACAAAGTTATTGTGATAAAAATCAGCATGGTACTGGCAAAAAAAAAAAAAAACAGACCTGAGCATCAATGGAACAGACTGGAAGATGCAGACACAACCACAAAGACACTCAGCCACCTTATCTTTGACAAAGGGGCCAAACATGTTTGCTGGAAGAAAGATAGCCTCTTTAATAAATAGTGCTGGAAAAACTGGCTTTCCACATGCCAAAGACTAAAACTAGACCCAAGTCTATCACCATGCGCTAAACTGAAGTTAAAATGGACCAAAGATTAAATATTAAAACAGAAACACTAAATCTACTGAAGGAGAAAGTAGGTAAAAATCTTAAAGACATAGGGGTAGGCAGAGGGTTCATGAACAAAAACCAAACTGCATGGAAAATACTTCAAAGAATCAACCACTGGGATCTCCTCTTATTGAAAAGTTTTTGCACATCAAAAGAAATCACCAACAAAGTAAAAAGAAAACCCATGAATTGGGAAAAAAATTTTAGCCAACTACCCCTCAGACAAAAGACTTCTATCTAGAACTTATAAAGAATTTTTTAAAATAGGGCCCACAAAATTCAAATACTCAATCCAAAAATGGGCATCTGAGATGAATGCACACTTCTCAGGTGAATAAATACTAGTGGTGAATAAATATATGAAAAAATGTTCAACATCATTGATCATTCTAGAAATGCAAATTAAAACAACACTGAGATTCCATCTCAACCAAAAAAGAATGGCTATCATTAAGAAATCAACCAATGACAAATACTGGCAAGGCTATGGGGAAAAAGGAACCCTTCTCCACTGCTTCTGGGAGGAGTGTAAACTGGTGGAACCACTGTGGAAATCAGTGTGGAGATTCCTCACAAAACAAGGATTAGAAGTCCCATTTAACCAGCTATTCGCCTCTGGGTATTTTCCCAGGAGAATTAATGACATCATACCACAGCAATATATGTGCATCCATGTTTACAGCAGCAGAATTTGTCATAGCTAAATCTTGGAAACAACCCAAATGCCCATTAACTGAGGAATGGATAAAAAAGATGTGATATTTTTATACAGTGGAGTACTGCTCAGGTATAAAAATTAAACTGGAGGGTTTATAGGTAAATGGATGCAACTTGAGACCATACTCATAAGTAAAATAAATCAGAGCCACATGTAAACATTGTATTGTCTCCCTAGTGTAAGCACCTGAAAGAATAAATAAAATCCAAAGCTTACAACAGATATTATGAAAGGGAAAGAAACTGCTCAAAGGAAGGAATAACTGGAATGAGGGAAAGGACAAAAAGAAACAAAGGAAGAAGGAAGGGTAAACATATATATATATATATATATATATATATATATACGCACACATATATCTGGTATAACTGTACTACTGATGTCTAAAGGTTTATTAAAAGGAACAGTTGATGCTTAATTTTGTTGACCAATTTTGCATGCTTATATCTGGTAATTGAATAACTAATTTGAAGACAACAATATGCAATATAATAACCATTGGTGAATTCCTACCATCTTGTCTAGTGAAACTCTGTATCATTTCTAATGTTTTTTTGTTTTCATTTTTTATTTTCTTTAATAATTTGAACAATCTTCTTTTCTTACATCTGGTAATCTGAGCAACTTCATTGAAAATAACATTAGGTAATATAACAACCACTGTTAATTCCTATCATTTTTGTTCTGAAATACTGTGTCATTTTTATTGTTTTTGCTTTATTTTTTCTATGTTGTTGGTATTTTGCTATTGTTCTTTTTTAAATTATTCTCTTTAAAATACAGAAATAAATAAATTTCCTCAAATTCTTCACCTCCAATAACCTTGTCTTTCACTCCCTTTGTCGTATGCAAGTCTGGACTTTATGAGTGGCAAAAGTCTTATCTACCCATAGTCTCATATTCAAGCATGCAATTATAGAATTATTACCTCCTGTTTTTGGAGTTCACTTCCTTTGCTTTCTCAGTTTCAATCATTTTTTTAGTTTAATCTTGATCTGTAACACTTTTTTTTTGAGACTAGGTCTCGAAACGTGGGGGTTATAGCTCAGTGGCACAGTGTCTGCCTGGCAAGTGTAGGGTACTGAGTTCCATTCCTGGCACCAAAAAAAGAAAGAAAAAGAAAAAGAGACTAGGTCTCAGTGTGTAGTTCAGGCTGGCCTTGAACTCTCTGTGTAGCCTGGGCTGGCCTTAAACTTGAAGTGATCCTCCTGCCTCAGCCTCCCTAGTGCTGGGATTATAGGCATGCACCACCTTGCCTGGCCTAATCATGATCTCTAATACTGTCCCTGTCATCTTTTTACTCCCCAGGTTTCCTATATATCCTCACTTCCAGGTTGAGGATGGGTGAGAGGAGAATCTATGCTGCACATCTAAAGAGGCACCTTTAGAGTTCTTTGAGAGCTGGGTGCACACTTGTATGACTTTGTCTCCTTAAGTGCTGCACCCTTGGTAACTATCCAAGGCTTAATCCAACTTCTGATTCAACTCACTTCCCTTCTTACCTAGGACAGATGGTCGTCTGCTTCCCTCTTATTTACCTAGCAAAACACCACCGTGGTTCCATCAGAAACACCCACTTGTCTTCACTGTTTTCATAAATGGAGTAAATTATGGTCCTCAGTAATCTCTCCCCATCCCCTAGTCCAGTGGTTTTCAAAATGGGTTTGTGGTCCAGCAGCACTGGGATGATTGGACATGTGTTAGAAAATGAGTTGTTAGACCTTGCCTCAGTCCTACTAAACCAGAAACTCTGAGGGTACAGCCTACCAATTCCCTTTGATTGAGTTCTCCAGGTGATGTTAATGTGTCCTCAAGTTTGAGAACCACTTCCCTACTCAGTTTATTCCCCTGCTCTTGAGAGAATTTTATATCCCATCCCTGGCCTCCCCTCCCCTCATGCTCCCAACTTGTCATTTGGATCCTTAATTTCCTGAGAAAATCAGAAGAGAACTTTCACTTAACTACCATTTAAGGAGACCGCTTCTCCTGAGCAACCTCCTCCCTTATCTCGCATGTGGCCAGGCTCCTTGCTATAATAAAGTACCCAAGTTCTCATTAGGGTATGATCTGTAACTATACACCCAAGCCACCGTATCTCTGTCCTGGGTTACTGCAGTTGCATCCTAATTAGTCTCCTAGCCCCAACCCTTGCCTGAGTACAGCCTATTGTCCACATGGCAGCTGGAATGATCTGCGAATATAAATCAGATAAGATCACTGTTTTGCTGAAAACCCAGTGGTGACATGTCATCTCAATGAAAATCAAATGCAACTGCCTGGCCATGGCTGATGTGGACGCACTTCAGGCTCCTTCTGCTACTTTTGCTCTCCAGCCCCTCTGCCTCCTTGCAGTATCTAGATAGGATGGGCCGTCACTGTTTCTGAACCTTGAATGTTCTTCCTCAGTACCTACCGTGCTCCCTCCAAGTCATTGTTTAAACACTACTTCATCAGAAAAAGGATTCTTTCTCTCCCATAGGCAGAAAAAGCCCCATTTCACTGAGGGAGGCCAAGGATCCTACAGAGTGTAGTAGATCCTGCTATGTATCTCCGAAAACCATTCTCCCTTTCTTCCTGAGGAATAGCATTTAGCTGGGTTTATGGCTGCTTAGCTGGAGACTGCCCTGCCTTGTCATGCTGTGGTCAAGGGTGGTCACATGACTACAGAATACAGGCGCATGGTTTAGGGACCGCTCCTGGATTGGGAGGAGGTGAAAAGAGATTTCTCAGTATGTGCTTCATCATTTTGATTTTGCTTCATTTGACCACTACCTATTCAAAAATGAAATAAAACTTTAAAGCGGATCTATCCAGCACACAGAGAATGCTCCTGAAATGTTAAGTGGGACTCTGATCTAAGGAAACGCAAAGTGAGCATGGGAGAAAACCTGGGAGAGACACAATGATGAATCAGCAGAGAAAAGTACAACCAAGAAAGGAAATATTCTCTTAGCTTTACCTGGCTCAGGGTTTTCTCAGCGGCTGTGGAAACATGAAAACACCTTGTTCGGCAGGCTGCAAAGACACGCCGCTAAGGAAGAGTGCCAGGAAGCAGTGCCCCGCTCATTGCCTTGGGGACTTTCCACAGTCCTGCATCTGATTCCTCTTTTGCAGACTCATCATCAAATTTGTCACCACACAGAGAGGAGCTCTGCCTCAGGGGCTGACTCAAACCAAGCTTGTGAGTGTGATCGATTTACTTATAATAAGAATTGTCCCAAGGACTAGAATATTCAAATCCACATGATGAGTTTTTTCTCTACAAGTAGATGTGTACAGGAATTCAAATAATAACCAGGTCTTAGCTCAGTGAGCATAAACTCACAACAAGGTAAATCAAATGGTCTGCATATTGCTCTTCTCTGTTCAGACTCCGGTTCCCCTTGACAGTCCTAGCCTTCCTCTTTACCTGCCAGTGCTTCCTCGAGATCCTATCCAGTTTAGATGCCACTTGATGCTGATAATTCCTGATTCTATATTTCCAGCCTAGCCTTCTCTGAATTCCCAGCTCAGTTTATCCAGCTGCCCATCTCCACATGGATGCTCACTCTTAACCTGCCAAAGTAGAATTGCTAATTCCCGTCCCCTAACGCTCTCCCTTCCCCATGCTGTCCCATCTCGGTTACTAACACCAACCATTTCTCACTTGGTCAGTGCAAAGCCTAAAAGACACACTGACTCACTTTTCCCTCATACTCTGCAGCCAATTTGTTAGTAAATCCCTGGCTCCAACACAAAAAGATTTCAAACCCACACTGTTCTCAGCACTGCGAACACTGCCATCCCAGCGCAAACTCACGTACTTCTCACCTGCAGCAACCTCCTAATGGCCACCTTTGCATCTATCTCACCTTGTAGCTCTTTAGAGTGATTTCTCTCCAGATTTTTACTTTAAAAATTTTACTCCCACAAAAAGGTAAAAGAGTGTAATACTTACACACCCATTATCTAGATTCACCAATTAACATGAGCACCTATTGACTGAATCATTTGAAAGCAAGTTGTAGGCATCACTGCACTCCCTAAATTCCTCAGCACGTATGTCCTATGAATGAGGACCTTCTCCTTACATCACTAAATGGTTCTTTGGAAATGAAAATCAAATCACTTAATTCCCCTTCTTAAGTTCCTCCAAACATTTTGCTTTACACAGAACAATCTCCAAATTTATCAGGCCTACAATATTCTGCAGGATCTGGCCCCTGCTTATCCCTTAGATCTGACCTGTTAACCTTTTCTTGCTAATGTTTTCCCAAGCAGAAAACTATCAATCAGAATAATTTACACCATACTGAGATCACAGGTAACACAAATCTCAGAGTCTTAATGCAAATATTTCTTGTTCATGTCACATGTTAGGAGTCTATCAGTGACTGTATTCCCACATTATTTTCTTCCCCTCTCTTAGAGGTAGGCCAATGGAGCCACCAATGTCTGGAGCATTATCAACTATAAAAACAAAGAGGAAAAAAAGAGGCTTAGAGTCTTTCATTGGTTCTGGCTATAAATGGCACATGTTATTTCTGCTCATGACTCAGAAACTTGTCACATAGTCCTGTCAATCCACAGAAGAACCAAGTAATGCAATCGTACCTTGTACTCAAAAGGAACAAGAACAGGAACATTTGGCAAAGAGCACTAATGAATGCCAAGCTGGCCTTCTTTCTGTTCCCTGAACATGCAAGTTTATGTCCAACCTTCGAACTTTCCATTTGTCCTTCCATCTGCTTAGAATCCTCTTCCCCTCTGGTCTTCACATGATTTGCTTCTGTATTTCACTCAGGCATCTCTGCATTAATAACACATGCTTAGAAATGCCTGCCTTGACCACTCAATGTACAATTTTACTACATTTTCTCCTCATCACCTCCCTCTTTCAGTTGATATTTTCCTATCTTGTTAATGTTTGTTTGAAACAACAAACTGATGTTAATTTGTTTACTTATTGACTTCCTTCTCCATCAGAATGTAAATGCCACGAGAGTGCTGATCTATGTATTTCCAGCATGTAGGATAGTGCTTGGCATAGTAGGTGCTCTATGCTCTATAAAGTTCAATGAGTAAAGGAACAAACCAACTAGACTAATTAAAAAGCCTGATTATGGCTTCCTTCTCATCAGCAGTCACGGACTGGATGTGTCCAACAAATTTTTGCCTCAGTGGCTCCATTTTTATATGTTTCCTACCTAAATTCTGATGGTGGAGTTTTTTCTTAAAATATCAAATCCCTGCAGAGTTGTACCAGTCTGCAAACGATTCTGCTTTCTTTAGGTAGCTCACTATGTCTCTGTCCTAGCCAGGCATGGTGGCCCATGCCTGTAACTGCAGCACTGGGGAGGCTGAGGGGAGTGGATCACTGGAAGTTTGAGGGCAGCCTGAGCTACACTGAGAGTTCAAGGACAGCCTACCCTGTCTAAAACAAAACAAAACAAAACAAAATAAAACAAAACCCAAACATACAAAACAACAGAAACAACAACTGTCTCTGCTCTAAAAAATTATTTGTAAATTTCAAAGAATAGCTGTCAGTAAGAAATGTTTCCAAGTTTGTGGCAAAAGTCTCCTTGTAGTCTCCCTGTGACATAAGTCTCATGTATTGATGACATATGTTACAGCTGAATTATTCTTATGCTTAAATCGGAATGGTAAAATATATATAATTCCTATAGTCTCCAGTTTACAACCATTCCTTCGGATGTTTGTATTTAATAAACTTCCATACTGAATTTCTCTAATCTGTGTTATACATCTTGCAAAATTACATTAACTTGTACTTATTAACTTGCTAATTATTTAGGGGTTCTTATCCAATCACCCACGTGACAATTTTATATGAGCATTAATACATGATAAGCTGGGCATCAATTGAAAGGAAATTATCCACTGTGTTCCTTGAGAGGACTTGACTGGATTATTTCAAGGGAAAATTTGACCACTTATACCTTTCTGTCATTTGTAATTCCATTCTAATGCTTTCGAGAAGTAAAAAATCTTTTCTATATTTATCTGAGGAAATGGAATGAACTGTGCAGTAAAAACAAAGACATTTCACATGCTGTGTCTATTTTCCCCACTTTGAAGCATGATACAGAGAAAAGAACATAGTCTTTGAAGTCAACCAAACCAGGACTGACAACCTGGCTCTTCCAGTTACCAGCTGAATAACTTTGGACAAATTGCTAAATACTTCTCCTGCTTTCATTTCCTCACCAGTGAAATGGTAATAACAGTACTAGCCTTTCACAGTTAAAGTGAAGACCTAATAAAGGTATATCATGAAAAGTGCCTAGCACAAATGCATGACACATTATTATGTAGGACTTTAATAGATATTAGTTTTATTTTATTGTTTGGTTGACTACTAATTTTTAACTCTCCTCTTTCCTCTAAGCTTTCAGTTCTATTGGCTAATCTATACCCTAAGTATGGCATCATGGGACGAGCAGAGACCTTTGGGACTGTGCCGACATGGACTGTGGATGTTACAGGAGTAGCAGAAATGTGTCAGGGCCATGTTTCCTTTGCCATATGATCTTTTTCCTTTTTTAATTTTAAAGAGTAAAAGAAGGATAACATAATAATAGGGGGGGCTTACCAAATTACAGATAGAGTGGTAGGAAATTATCAATGGTTATTGTTTTATGTATTGTTATCTACAAGATAGTTTCTTGGGAAAATAAATAGACAAATGATAGTGAGTTACAGACAAAATAGGTAGGAGATTATCAATAATTGTTGTACTATACTTTGGTATCTTCAAAGTGGCTTTGAAAGAAAATAAATAGAGCTATACATGAGTGACCAATTGAATAATCATTAACTATTCTCAATGGTTGTTGTAGGAATACATAATAATAAACATGCATCCATTTACAAAATAGCATAGAACAATACAAACATTACAGAGTTATGGACAGATTGGTAGGAAAATATCAATGGCTGCTGTAATACATGGTGTTATCTTCAAAGTGGTTTCTCAGGAAGACAGAGATACAGAAGAAGGATCTAACAGCCTAAGGGTTGTCAAAAATAGTGTATTACCTCCTCACCAGTGACTCCTTTCACTGAGGTGTGACGGCTGGAAGGAAGACCAGGATAGAAAAGAAGGACTGAGAGACTTCCACCTGTGTTTAGCAACAGGCTGTTTTCTTGTTCCTCCATAGTCATGATTACCCAGGGCTCCCCCATGGAGATGATGGTCTGGCCGGAGGGAGAAGGCAGAGCATGCCCTGGGCCCTCTCATTCCTGTTGGACTAACTGGTAGGATGAGTCTGAGCTCTGAGGCCTCTGCTTCAGAGGGCAGACTGATCTCCAGTGGTCACCTCTGCATTCAGGGCATGGCCCAGGGGTCTTCTTAGGACAGTTCCTCTTGAGGTGGCCTGGCTTTTAATATCAGTAGCAGATGAAGGCAGTTGTCGAGTTCTTCTCAGGGCCCTGAGAATCAGACTTAGAGTCTGTTTCTCTTAGTGCTGCAGCAAAAACAGCTGTTTTTTTCTCGGTCTCTTTGTTTTCTCTTCTTGGCCTCCTCCTCATCACAGCTATAGAATACTGAGGAGGCAATTCTTACTAACATCTCAAGTGAGCCATCTGGGGCATTTTTTAGCGTTTTCTCTCCAGCCTCCCATCGCATTGGGACCCCACAACCATTTAGTGTCCTCTCCCCAACCATCAGCACAGGCAGCAGGAATCTCGGTGCAGACCTCTCCAGGGCTCCACGCACTCTTCCACTGCAGCCTGTACTGTCCGGGGAAGAATGGCTTCCAGGGGGTCTCCCCAGGTATTGCGCAAGGTCCTCCTGGTTTATAGCTTCTGAATGGCTCTTGTGACACTGGTCCACTAGACCTCTGACTCTTCGGGCTTAGTCTGTATTCTCATGTTCTCCGAGTCCTTATTCAGCAGCAGCTCCCCCACTGACTCTGGACCTTTCTGGTTCTGAACGGCAGGGGCAAGAGCAACTTGCTGTGTGGCAAGTATTCCCAGGGGTTTCTCCATGTCAGAATGATTCACCCATGTCCAAGGGCGGGCCTCTGCAGCCAGCACACGGTGCGCCAATTGTGTCATTGCTTCTCTGTGCCACAATAGTTCTCAATTGCGTGGCGGTGGCTGGCTTGAGGGCTGGCACGTGCCAGTGTGCTCCACCATGCGGCTTCCCGGGCACTGGGGGCCCTCCTCTTGGGTGCCTGAAAGGCTAGGGGCCGGCCCAAAGTGCCATAGGATCTTAACAGTATGACTCTGACATTCCTCCCATGGAGAAGTCTCTCCCCTTAAAACTGGGTAAGACTGTCTTCCTCCATAGTGAAATATAATGAAAGTAACATTGTCTAACTTCCTGGACTGTAAAGAGTGATATTGAACTCCCTGTATTTCTTGGAACTGTTGCTCTTGGAACTCTTACACCAAACTATAACAAACCCAAAGGAGTTCAAGGAAAGGCCCATGTGGAGAGGGAACAAGGGCTCAGCCCATATCCCTGGCAAAGTTTCCAGCCAATACTCAAGCACTGACTTGCCCTCTGAGGCTTTGATTTGGGTTTTCCAGTATCCACAACTCATAGATTTTCCTTCACGTCACCTGCACTTGTTACCACCTAAAGTAATTGTTAGTACAGGAGGAACATTTTCCTGTGACATTTTAAGAACTTGATCTTAACTTGTAAGCAAATATATCATTCAACAGAAGTGCACTAGTAGAGCTGTATGTGTTGTTAAAATATTGACAGCTTTGGACAATTGGTCTGGTAAGTAGCACAATATTAAGCTTCTCAAAGGTCACCTCCCTCCTCTTGCCTTCGATTCTGCCATTCTGGCCTCTCAGACTCTTTCCCAGAATCCTTTGAGCCACCTCAAAATTCAAGCTACTACCTAGATCAACAGAAGCTCTTCTGGGAATGCTATCACACCATGCACACTGCTTTTTAGTGCTTTATTTTCTTTTCCCATTTAGCTTATCTCCCCATTCTCTTTTCCACTCTTCATGTTGTACTCCCATCATGATTTCCAACCAGGTAATTCTATGAACTACATATACCATTTTCATGATGCTGCTTGCAAAGTTATATGCAAACATGTTCATACACACTCAGTAGTCCATTAAGATTGTTTTTGTCCTACTTGGATGAGATTTTTCTTGGCTCTTATAATTTTCTTTCCCACAGGGGAAGCAATCATTTACCTGGTTGGCGTGTTTGGGTGAGAAACTGCAAATCGCTGACTCAGTGCCTCATTTCTTTCTTTGAGCTGTGGGATAGGAGGCACAGCCAGCTTCATCTCCCACTGGCCTTGGGGACTCGGTGGACCTGGGGACTATGCAGTCTCAGCCTGTCTGAGGCAGCAGAGGGGCACTGATCTGTCTCCTTGACTTAGCACTCTGTGCCCCAGCTGCCAGTTAGACACTGTCAGGGGTAACTGTGATATTTCCTTTTCCTTCAGTCTGACTCCCTTTCTCCTAGTGGGACTAGAGTCACTGATTTGGTCCCCTTTCCATAGACACTACCAGCTTTATACTGTCAGTGGCCGGTGAAATATGAGCACCAAGGACAGCGGAAGCTGGACTGCATCCACATGGTGTCCTGTGCCTGTACAGCTGACCTCCAGCACTACTCAGCCCACCAACCCAGAATCAGGCCCCAGAAGAAGAATGGAAAAGACAGGCCAGTCGCTCTACATCACAAATAGCTGAGAAGCCCTGAGTGGATAGGGCTTGTGATATGTTCATAAAGAGCTGTTAATTGAGCCAAGGAGCCCCAGGTGCTCTCTCTTGGTATTACTAAGTCTTTTCCAGCTCCAAGATGAGTTGAGACTCTAAAAAAGCAAAGTTAGGGGTAAAATCATTATTCTGTGCATCCTGACATCCTTTAGTCTGTGGATGCCTGTCATCCCAGCACTCAGAAGGCTGAGACAGGAAGATGGTAAATTTGAGAGCAGCCTGGGACACATAGGGCATTCAAGGCCAGCCATAGCTGAGATCCTGTGTCAAAAAAACAAGAACAAAACAAAAAGTCTCCTCAATTAAACCTACCTAAGAGACATAAAAATGAAACTTGAAATGAGATGGAGCGAGATCTCTTCAATGCATAATTTCAGAGCTTGCTACAATCCAGCAATATTCCTGTTCTTGGGTCTTGTGACTCCTTCACTTAAGTTAGCTCGAAGAGTCCAGTACTCAAGAGGTAGGAAGCTACTGATAATGCTTTAATAAAAAATATAAAGGATATGGAGCGATTAGATGAAAGTAATGTTCTGTGACTGTGACTAGGGGATGGAAGAAGAAGGGGAGGAGAAGGGCGCTGAGTTACTCTCTGGCTATGGGATGAGGATGTCAGATCTGATCAGTCTGAGGATGTCAGTCTGATCAGAAAACTGAGAGACCACAAGGTGCCAGCACATAAATAGTTCACAGTGGCTAATTAGGTAGAAGTGGAACCTACAGTAAAACTTGTACTAGAGGCGGCCCTGTTCCATTATGATTGAAAGTGCTCCCCAAAGGATAACTGTAGTCATAGTTACAGGAGGGGACTACAAGTGTTAAGGTTGGTATTTTCTGTGCCCTGTTTAAAAAATATTTTTGTTGTCATTTTGTTTTTTATCTTTTTGAGACAGAGTTTCATTATGCAGTTCAGCCTGGCCTTGAACTCACTTTGTAGCCCAGGTTGGCCTTGAAATTGCAGCAATCCTTCTGCCTCAGCCTCCTGAGTGCTAGGATTACAGGCATGTACCACCACGTCCGACAAGAAACCTTTGTCTATTGCAAGGACTAGGCCTTTGGAATGGTAATTATGAAACCTCAGAAAAATACCACATTTTAGTAATTCTTTCTTAAGTACTACACACAAGTATTTAAACATACAATTAAATATATAATAGTATTAATGCATATAAGTGTACATAAAAATTGAGCAATTTAATATAATCCAGTCATAAAACTGTTTTATGATACCATAATGATGTGCTTAAGAAAAAATTTTCAAATTATCACTTTTTTAACTATTTAAAAACTTACTTTGTTCTATTCCTTCAACAAACTTTCACGAAATTCTTTAAATAGTATAGCATACTTAAAATTTCTCATGATTTTTTTTTTTTTACTCATAATGACCTCAGAAATTTCTCTACTTAGCAGATTCTGTGGAAATCCAAAAGCAACCTTCTGAAACTCTAACAGGAACCAATCTGCAGAGATTCTAATGGCACAGTAAGATTATTTTGCATTTCCCATACTAAGCATTGTTAGTATGCTACAATTAACATTGCCATAGTAAGCATGGCATGGTACAGTGACATGGGCTTTACATAAAGTAACACATGGACTTGTGTTTGGATCCTGGATCTTCTATTTATCAGTTGTGTGACCCTAAATTTAAGCAAGCTACTTAAATTTGCTGTTCTTCCCTCAGTTTTCACTGGTTCTCTATTGCATGTAATCAATTATCCCTAAGCTTAGCCTTAAACAGCAAACATATTCTCTCACGTAGCGTCTGTGGAGAAGCTCAAGATCGTTCATAAGCTTGCAGTCAATTTATTGGCCAGGGCTGCAGTCATGTGAAGACTTGACAGGCTGAGGGATGCACTTCCCTCACACACTCTTGGACGTTAGCAGGAGGCTGCTGTTCCTCACCTCTCGGGGCTGTCCATAAGGCTGCAGGATGTGTCTGCACAACATGGCAGCTAGCTTATCCCCGCACAAGTGACGCAAGAGAGAACAAAGAGAAAACACAGTGCGGTTTGCGACAGTGTTACTACTTCTGTCAATAGGGGAGAATTAGGCTCTGCCTTTGGGGAGGAAGTGTCCAAAATTTATACACATAGCCTAAGTATATCACAAGAGTGAAACAGAAAACACATCCTTCTTATTGGACTCTCAGAGGAAGCAAAGATAAACACCTAGAGCAGAGCTGCATTAAAAGATAGCTAGTCTTCCACGAGTACCTAATTCTGTGCAGTTTGCTCAGCCTACAACTGTGAGCAACACCTGACAGTTTTGTGTCCTCATGAAGTTCATAGTTTAACGGAAAGGTAGAGGTTACTCAAATGATACATTAATATATGCAAAGGGCTGCTTTAATATCTGCAAAATGCTTTATAGAAGAATTTGACCTAGTCAGGCAAAAGTTCTCCAGTGAATAATGCTGATGCCAAGATTTTTCTTTTCCAGTCTTTTCGAGACAGGTTCTCACTATGCAGTTAAGGCTGGCCTTGAGCTCACTTTGTAGCCCAGGCTGGCTTTGAACTCACAACGATCCTCCTGCCTCAACCTCCCAAGTGCTAGGATTACAGGCGTGTGCCACCACGCCTGGCTGATGCCAAGATTTTAAGGATTAGTGAGTTGACTGGATGAGGGAGACAGTGAAGACAGTCCTAGGGAAAATGTATGACAAAAATGGGTAGATCTTGAGCTTCTCCACAGAAACTACATGAGAGAATATGTTTGCTGCTTAAGGCTAAGTTTAGGGATAATTGATTACATGCAGCAGGGAACCAGTGAAAAGTGAGGGAAGAACAGCAAATTTAAGTAGCTTGTTTAAATTTAAGGTCACACAACTAGTAAATGGCAGATCCAGGATCCAAACACAAGTCCATGTGGTGCCTTACGTAAAGCCCATGTCACTGTACCATGCCATGTTTACTATGGCAGTGTTAATTGTGGGGTACTAAAGATACTTAGTATGGCCAATGCACAGTAGTCTTACTGTGCTATGAGAATCTCTGGGTAGAAGTGCACAGGCACCAAAGAGACCAATGAGGCAGGGCAGGGCAAACATGCTGTGAAGGCAGGAGAAGCCAATGGGAGCCAGAACTTGTGCTGCTCATCTGTCCCTAACAAAGAGGAAAAATAACTCATACACTACTATGAAATGAGCAGTGGCCAGAGCATAGAGAAGATCATGAAGGAACTTTATGGAGGACAGGCCACTGTGTATCTTGATTATGGTGGTGGTCATAAAACTGTGTATGCTTACTAGCACCTACAGGACTATATACTAAAGAAGGCAGATTTTACACAATTTAGGTAAATTGTGTCTGAATAGAGTTGACTTTAAAAATATATACTTGTTGTAGTTTGGGGTTTTTTGCAAGGAGAACAATATGATACAGAACACATATTTTGTAAGATTATTTATAATAGTCACCCAAGGAATCATATACAAAGAGAGTGCAGGAAATCTGTCCACACACTGAAGACCAACGAATGCAGCTGAGGACCTGGATCCCATGGTAATGTCCTGCATGAGTCCAGCTGAAGACCTAGAGATCATTACAGTGCATCCCATGAGTCCAGCTGGAGACCTAGAGCCCATGACAATGTCTCATGCAGACCTGTTTCACAGATCTGCACAGGGAAGGCCCAAAGGTCAGTGTTATAATCTAGAAAGTCTGTGCCAGTAGGATGAAGGATCTGTGCTAGCAGGCTGAGGGGTCTGCACTGGAGCCAGGAGGCGACGCTCAAAGTAAGAACCAGAGCTCCCCTGAAAAGGACACAGCCATCCTCAGCAACAGCGAGATCCCAAGCTCCTCCGACAATGAGGAAAGCCGAGTTCCCATCAGGAAAGCCAATGCGACAAGGCTTCTCCAGGAGACTGAGCAGTGCACCATCTTCCCCTCTGGAGCCAGGAAGCGATGCTCAAAGTGAGGACGAGAGCTCCCCCAAAGTGAACTGAAGCCATTCTCAGGGACAATGAGGTCCTGAGCTCCTCCGATGATGATAACAGCAGAGAGTTCATCAGGAAAGCCAGCATGATAAGCTCCTCCAACAGAACCAACAGTTCCTTACGGCTTCCAACAACCAGCTCCTAACAGGCTTTCTTGAGCTTCTCTCATTCTGCCTCTTATGCTGCTGGCAACAATCCTCAGGTGGGCCTTGCACAACCAGCACCACGCTGATTCATTTCAGCTGGGTATTGCAAGTTGCCCACCAGTTATCAATCCACCACATTCCACCTCTGGTCAACTTGATAACCATACACATTTCCTTAAAAGTTAATATGTCTTGCTCTATTCAGATTTATATTAGTCTAACAATTACATATGTACATTTTTCTTTTTGCACTTATTTCCACACCAAAGCAAAATATTTAAAGGATGACCAAAATTCAAGGTTAAAACACAATACTTTGGATGATTAACCTAATTACAGACATGTATCTATTAAAACATATTAAAAGAACGACTTACAATCACATTCCTTGTTTCCATTAACATTTATTGTTTTTTGTTGTTGTTGTTGTTTTTGGTTTTTGGTACTAGGAATTGAACTCACAGCTTCATGCTTGCCAGGCGGGTGCTATGTGGCTGAGCTACATCTAGTGCCCATGAAAAGTATTTGGCTTTTTTTTTTTTTTTTTGTACCAGGAATCAAACTCAGGACCTTATGCTTGGCAGGTGGGCAGGTAGGTGCTTGTGCCACTGAGCTATATCCCTGGCCCTCCATTAACATTTAAGAAGGCACGGCAAGACTAAAAAAACAGGGATCTCCTGCAATTCAAATACTCCTTATCTTCAGGTGAAAGGTTTCAGTTCATTTTTTTCCATTGTCCTGTTCTTAACAACGTTCTCTATTTCATCCTTGCAACCCAAAGCTCCATTAGCGCCACCCCTCTGGCCAAATGTTTCATATCATTCTGCTGGCTCTTTACTCTTAATTTCAGACATAGATCTGGCCAAAACCTCTCAACAGTAACCACGCCACCGTCCCAACAGTAGACTACATTGAAATTTTTCTTTTTCCAAGCAGGCAATATCTCTAAACACAAGCAAAATGCAGATCAAATTTCTGCCAAAGCACAATATACTACCTGGGGTCCAGCAGCCAGTGCAGTCCTTCTCAGTTGAAGCCTCCTGAACTTCATCTTAACTGGCAGCATTTCCATCAGTACTCTGATTTTCTAGGTGCTGGTCAGAGTCTCCAGTATAGTTTATAGCATACAGGGGCTGCTTCTTTGGCCAGTCTCTCAAAACTTTCCCAAATGAATTCCCAAAGCTCTCAAGTCACATGGCCAGGCAACATCACAACAACCCCACTCTCCCAGGACCAGTAGCCAAGATTCATGGGTCCAGGAATCAAGGGGTGGAAGTAGGATTGGTATCATTCACCATTACCCCTAGTGATGCACTAGCAAAATTTTTGCTTCCTATCCCCACAACTGGCTGAGAAGTCTTAGTCCCAGAGGGCAGAAGGCTTATACCAGGAAGCACAACAATGATATCACTGAACTGGAAGCTAAGACTTCCCCCTGGTCATTTTGGTCTCCTCATGCCTCTGAGGAAACAAGCTGTGAAAGGAGTCACAGTGCTGTCAGGGGTGATTGACCTAGACTATCAAGGGGAAATTGGACTAGTACCCCACAATGGAGGAAAGGAAGAATATATGTGGAGTGCAGGAGATCCCTCAGGGCACCTTTTAGTCTCACCATGCCCTATTACTAAAGACAATGGGAAACTACAACATAATACAGGTACAATGAGAAATGGTCAAGAGCCTTCAGGAATGAAGGTATGGGTCATTTTACCAGGGAAAGAACCAAGACCTGCTGAGGTGCTTGCTGAAGGTCAAGGGCATACAGAATGGGTAGTGGAGGAAGGTAGTTCTAAATATCAGCTATGACCCCATGATCAGCTACAGAAAACAGAATTATAATTGTACTATTTCTCTCCTATATAGTTCTGATATAATATTTATAGAATTAATACTGGTTCTTAAGGATTGTTAAACCTTGTTATAATAAGTGTAAGCATCAACCAAAGAAAACTTACCTTCTCTTCTGGTGAGGGAATTAGTATGCTTCTGTTTGTATGCAGGATATTTTCACAAGTATGTAGAACACAAAGGGAAGGAACATTTTAGAGGTAATACATTAAATGATTTAATGTAAATGGTGGTTTTTTTGTTATATTTTTATTTTATTTTTACCCTGATTATAGTTCTAAGATCAACAATGATGCTTAACAGTGGAATTTATGAAATTATTATTTTTTTACAAAACAATTACAGATATGAAGCAAAACAGGTTTTTCTACTTCAGAAGCTGATATAGTATTTGAGATATCATCCTGAGGCAAGACATTAATGCCCATTAAGCTTTTGTGAAAGTAAAGATTTGAGAATAACTCTTGATGTACCAGACTTAACTTTCAATATCTGAGCTCTTGACGCTTTTAATATAAGATGTTCTTAATGAAAATGAAATGGATAGTATTTCATTGTATAAATATATCACAATTTATTCATTACAGGGCAATGGGAATGAACATCCTACAACATCACATGACATTATGAATGAATCTTACAAACAAAAGGAGCCAGATTTTTAAGAGGCACAGTATATATGATTCCATCCATGTAAGGTATAAAACCTGGCAAAACTAGTTAATAGTGCTACAAGTCAGTGTAACAACCCCTTGCAGAGTAGGTGGGAGGAACTAGCATTGGGAAGAGGACATGATAGGCATTTTTAGGTACAGTGTTTGTTTCATGATCCAGAATTTGGTTACACAAATATATTAAGCGTGTGTGATTCATTGAATTGTACACTTATAAAATGTGCACTTTAATATATGTATTATAACTAAATAAGTTTTTAAAAGATAGAAAAGAAACATACAGAAAAACTGGAAGACCTGGTCCTAAAATCTAAAATTAGGACTTTTGTTCACACTTTCACCATCATCAGAGGTTACTCAAATAAAAGACCACTACAAATTTGTTCTCTTATCTGTTTTTGTTCTTTTAAAATTTATTTTACATTGACATAATGTCCTCCTTTATCCATGTTGTTACAAATGACAGGATTTCTTTCTTTCTTTTGTTTTCTATCTACTGTGTCCCAGCCTTATTTAATTACAAATAAAGTGATGAGGGGATTAAAATCAAGAGTATCATTTAACTTCCTACCTTCCCTTTAATTGGTTCCCGCAAACTCCTCCCCCTTACCTTTCAAGCTTTCAATTCCTTCCTTAGTGAATGAAGAATTTAGTCCCCAGAGGCCTCGTGCAGACTCCAGGCTCTTTCCCTAGCTTCTCCCTTTTCCTCTGCCTGTTATCCCTGAGAAGAGCAATTGCCTCAGTCTGCATGCTTGGGAGAGCCCAGAGGCGACAGACACAGGAAGAAATGGTTTTCATTTTGGGCAAGGGACAAAGGAGTAGACGCAGGTCAAGAAAGTTCCGTAGCCTAGGGTGCCAAAGCCAGGCCTTGGGGCCAGGGGAAAGGATCCAGGCCCCCCTGAGAAAGGAGATCCTGCAGCTCCATGATCATCTCGGGAATAATCACTGCTCGATTGGTTGCCTTTAGGGCTTTGCTTACAGAACTCGGACAACGGACCACGTCTTCCCTCGAGCCCCAGCTGCTGGGTGACACGGCTGATTTGCTGCTGCGCAGCAGGAATTTGTTCTCCAGGTTGCCGCTCACTTGCTTCTCGATACTTGTCTGCTTTCTCCTTTGGGGTTTCACGGAGTTCTCCATCTTGTGTCTCTCCTGAAGGTTCTCCTTGTTGCTGGGCTCCTCCGCCCACCCCTGCCACTAGGGTTGCAGCTTGCACATGTTGTTGAAACTGAACTGCAGAGCCTCAAAGCAGATGGTCATTTGGTTGAACGCCTTCCCAAAGATAGCCCCCAGGGTGAGCCCAGTATCTGCCTGTGTGTATCCAGGGTGATCCTCTTCGCCTTTGAATGAAGCAATTTGCCAAGTGGCCAGAGTTCTTTGTGCACATCACTGATGTCCTGGGACTGCTCAGGGTTTTGCTCCAGCTTCTCCTCCACTTTCATGGCTCCTAGGTAGGCAGTGCAGGGGTTGGGGAGGTCCCCTGAGTTTTTCTTCACCCTGGCTTCGGCCTTGCCCTCGGGCTGAGAGCTCTTCTGGCCACCCGGGAACACTAGGCCCATTCCCACCTGAGGCCCACAGTATGCCAACTCTCCACAGAACTCGTGTAGGGGGCACCGGGCAATATCCCCCTGCCTCTGAGCCTGCCCTGTTCCCTGGGCCTTGGGAGCTTAGCCAGGTCCAAAGGTCAATCTAGTCTGGCTCCTGTCCTCTTGGACCATTGCTCCCACTGCCTGGCAGGGGCAAGAATGCAAAGTCTGAAGCCAGGTGTCTGAAGAAGGGCACCCTGAACTGGAGCCCTAAGAAATCAAACGACAGGATTTCTAAATGATATTTCAACAGCAGTGGACTAGTATTCTACTGTGTGTATATACTACATGGACTTTATGTACCCATCCACTAGTGGGCATGTAGGTGAATCTCCTATCTTAGATATTGTGAATATTGCTATAATAAACATGGTAGTGAACATATTTCTTCAACATACTTAATTGATTTCCTTTGTTTTTTTTTTTTTTTAATCTTTTCGAGACAGTATCTCACTATGCAGTTCAGGCTGGTTTTGAGCTCACTTTGTAGCCCAGGCTGGTCTTGAACTCCAGTGATCCTCCTGCCTCAGCCTCCCAACTGCTGAGATTACAGGCATGTGCCACCATGCCTAGCAGTTTTCCTTTGGATAAATACCAAGTAATGGGAATGATGGATCTTTTGGTTGTTCTGTTTTTAATCATTTTGAGGACCTTCTGTTAGTGGCTGTAATAACTCACATTCCCATATGTAGGTTTGCTTTTTCTTCACATCCTTGCTAATACTTTTTAACACTTGTCTTTTTGGTAATAGCCATCCTAACAAGTGTGAAGTGTTATCACATTGTGGTTTTAATTTGTATTTCGCTGTTGATTAGTGGCTGCTGATCAGTCTTTCCTATACCACTTAGTTATTTGTGTGGAAAACCTCCCTCTTTGAATAGGTGGTTTTGGAAGAGGTTAAAAAGCAAGGGAACAACAAATCAAGTCTAGCTATCAATAAGGTGACACACATCATAGCCAATGACCCTCATATTCTCATTAGAAGATTTTGAAATTTTACATAATAAATCCAGTTGCTTAAAAACTGACATAGCCAAGAATGGTGGTACATGCCTCTAATCTCAGCACTTGGAAGGCTGAGGCAGGAGAATCACTGCAAGTTTGAGGCCAGCTTGGGCTACATAGAGAGTTCAAAGACAGCCTGAAATACACATCAATACCCTGTCTCAAAAAACCAAAAATGAAAAACCAAAACAAACAAACAACAACAGCAACAACAACAAAATCCAAAAACAAAACCCCAAAAAACCAAACTGACCCAGATATAAATGTATGAAAATGTTTGGGCTGAACATTTATGTAGAACCTGGAAGTTAGAAGATCTGTTTTCTTGTATTTCTTCTGCTTTCAAGAAAATTTATTAAGCACATTTTATGTAAGCCTTTTTGCTGAAGCTGTGAGAGATGAAAAGATATGTAAAACACAGATCTTGACATCAACACGCTTTTTATCTCAGGAAGATAGCCCCACACAATGAAAAGATTAACACAAATATATAACATTATGTAAGGGTTGAATGGGAAACATTGATTAATCGCAGATTTTGGCCAGCCAAGAGAGAATGTACCGTGGGTGGTAAAGGACAGGAATAGTTTATCAAAGGAAATTGATCTTGAGTTGGCATGTGAAGGAAGGAATTTAAAGAAATAATGTAGACATGGAAATGTGAGAAGAAATTTCAAGTGAGAGTAACAGGGTAAACAAAGATGCTAAGAGATAAATACACAAAGGAGGTTTAATTGGGACTGCCTGTGGCTCCAAGTCTGAGAAGACATATTCAAAGAAACACTCTAGCAATTAAAAGCAATTCAAATAATTACTGGATCCTGAGAAACCACTTTGAAGATACCAACATGTATTACAGCAGCCATTGATATTTTCCTACCAATCTGTCCATAACTCTGTAATGTTTGTATTGTTCCTATGCTATTTAGTAGATGGATGTATGTTTATTATGTGTTTCCTACAACAACCATTGAGTGTAGTCAATGATTATTCAATTGGTCACTCATGTATAGCTCTATTTATTTTCTTTCAAAGCCACTTTGAAGAAACCAAAGTATAGTACAACAACTATTGATAATCTCCCACCGCTTTTATCTGTAACTCACTATTATTTGTCTATTTGTTTTCCTGAGAAACTATCTTGTAGATAACAATACGTAAAACAACCATTGATAATTTCCTACCACTTTGTCTGTAATTTGGTAAGCCTCCCTATTACTATGTTATCCTTCTTTTACTCTTTAAAATAATAATAATAAAAAATAATTACTGGAATCTTCCAAAGGCTGTCCACAGGGATCTATTCAATTGGTATTCCCAAGTATCATTTCTTAAAATATTTTCTATGCTGCTTGGATCTGATATCTTTCACATACTGCAGCTATAAGTAGGTCAGGGGTTGGTAAACTTTTTTGTAAAGGTCCAGATACTAAATGTTTTACTCTTTGCAGCTACTCAGCCAGCAGTTATAACATAAAAGCAGCCATAGATAATATGTAAAAGATGGAATGGTTGTGTTTCAATAAAACTTTATTAACATAGCAAGTGGTAGGCTGTTTTTGACTCACAGATGATAGATAGCCTGCTTGGTCCTCAACAAGACTCATCTAAACCTCCACAAAGTTGACCCTGCCCCACAACCTACCTGTGTCATTTTCATTTATATACAGAACTTTCCTCTACCTCACAATTAAATTGTATTCCTTATGATGCCAATTCCTGTTTTGTGTTAAGAATCAGGATTGTTAGGTACAGAAAGACAGAACAAGAATCCCAGATGTACTGAGGAACTATTCATTGTTTCTAATCTAAGTGACTGTGAGTCAACCCAAGAGATATTTTAAGAAAATTAATCTTTTAGCACTGTGTAGGATGAAGTATAGTGGGTATTAACAGAAAGTAGAGAGTAATTAAGAGGTTATTGCAAAGAACTTATGCAATAGTTGGAGTCTACACTGTAATGTCAGCCAGAAGGGATGAGTGTAGGACAAAATATAACTCAAAGTTTAGCTAGAATTGACAGATTTGATGGAGAGGAAGAAGGCAAGGGAAGAGATCAAAGATAGTAAGAAAAAGACTAAGTAGGAAAATATCTGAATCATTTGTGTCTACTTTTGAGTTCTCCTCCTTGCCTTGTAAACGTCAGTGTTCCTGAGATTCTTTCTACTCTTCCCTCCTCTCCCTTCCCTTCCCTTATCACTTCCAAAAAATTTCCTGAATGACCTGATTCGAATTCACAATTCTGACTGACTTCTCAGCTAATGATTTCCAAATCTATATCTAGCCCAGATATTTCTGGTAAGCTACAGGCCCACTTGTTAATCTTTCTCTTTGTATATCTAGAAGGACCCATAGGCCCCTCAGCTCAGGGTCGAATTGAAGTGTAATTTTACATTGCTTCCAAGCAAATAAGTTAGTTACTGCTTGGTGGATGCAGGCAGAGGAAAGAAGATTCCAGAGCGGAGACAAAGGTCTTATTTACTCAGCACAACCAGCAGCATGCATCATGAATCATGCTGAAATTCATTACACTTGCTCCCAAGGCACCATGAGGATGAAATGGAAGGCCGGAGGGAAAAGCCTAAACCTGCAGTGAACTACATTATAAGAAGGGGACGTGGAGCTTAAGAAACCCACTGCTTTATAGCAAGTAGTGAGCATATCTTCTATTTATCCTGGAAGGAGTCCCTTCAGGCTGCTCACTGCAAAAACAAAACCTGAAACATGCTCCAAGTAAAGAGCGATCAAGATCTTGCATTCTTAGCATAGTCAGTAACACGCATAGGAGCACAGGAGAACATGGAAAAGTGTCTGTTGCAACACAGCATGTCTGGAACGGAATTCACCAATTTCTTCCTTAAATCAGCTCTTCCATTTCTAGTGTTGCTGATGGAGACCATCCACCTCCCCAGTCATGCAAACCAGCTGCTGTAACAAATCATCACAAACTGGATGGCTTAAAACAACAAAAATTCATTTTTTCCCAGTTATAAATGCCACAAATCTGAAATCAGGTTTTGAGGGCTGGACTCCCTCAGAAGACTCTTCCGAGAATCTGTTCCTTGGCCTTTCTAGCTTCTAGTGGCTCCAGGAGTTTATCAGTTTGTAGCCACATTACTTCAATCTCTGTTCCCAAAGTCACATCACCTCCTCTTCGTCTTCAATCAAGTCTATCCTTCCTTCCTTCTGTCCCTTCCTTCCTTCCTTCCTTCCATCTATCATTCTTTCCTTCCTTTCTCTCTCCCTTCTTTCTTTCCCCTTCCTCCCTTCCTTCTTTTCCTTCCTCCCTCCCTCCCTCCCTTCCTTCCTTCCTTCCTTCCTTTCTTCCTTCCTTCCTTCCTTCCTTCCTTCCTTCCTTCCTTCCTTCCTTCCTTCCTTCCTCATTCTTATAAGGATATTTATCATTAGATTTAGACTCAACTAGATAATCCAGAATAAACTCTCAAAAGTTCCTCATTTAGGGGTAGGGGTGTAGCTCAATTGCATGGCTCTTGCCTAGCATGGATGGGGCCTGGGTCCAACCACTCCCCAAAACCCTTAATCATATCTTTTGGCATTTAAATTAATACTCATAGGTTCTGAGGTTTCAGATGTAAGCATATCCTTCTGGTCCCACTATTCAGTTGACTAAAGCCATCAAGTTCTCTAAAGTATACAGCATATCATTTTTGTACAATAAATACAAGTTGAACTTAGGACTTGTCTGCAGAGAAGTAATCATTAAAGACTTGAAAATACATAAGCCTCAATTCAGCAAGGAGAAAAGAAGAAACTACTATTTATGGAGCTAAGTGTTTTCATACTATTTTTTTAAAATCACATAATTCCTGTAAAGGAGGTATGTCATCCCCACTTGATGCACGATGATACTTGTTCACAGAGGACAAAGAATTTCCAAAGTTACTATGGCAGTAACAGACTCAGACTGAAATCCACATGTGAATAAGAAAAAAATCCATATATTTGTGGAATACATGAATGAGAATGTAGATTTTGTAAAGGAATTGGACATAATATGTTCTCAATAAATGTTTGGGGATCAGGTGGCAGGACAGTTGGATGGGAAATACCCAGGGTTTCGCATCTAGAGACAACTTTTGGGGTGCAGCAATGTCTTGATGGCAGACTCTAAAGAGGCAGAGGAAGGGGATGTAGACAAGCATGAAGCACACGGACGGACTGGGAGAGGAACAAGGCCCACTGGAGGGAGAGAGGGTACAAGTTAAAAAGCAACGCAGACATGGAAGACACTAAAGCCAAGATACACAAACATAACCTTGATCGTCAGAGCTGGGACTTCTTCCCTACTATTGTACCAGGAAAGCCACTGGCCCCAAGCCTGAAGCAGGCTGTATCAATGTTCAGTGATCGTGGCAATGAGGTGGGAAGCGTGGGAACCGTGAAGTTCTACCGTTTGCTGAGTTTAAGTATTCTCGGGAGTAACAAATTGGAAACTGGACGGAAAAATATTTTTTTCTGGATTGAAAAAAATGATACACCTGATATGAAAAACAGCAACAATATATGCTGCTGCTGACAATGACAATAGGTAGACAGATTACCATATAGGATAGACAGACAGGAAAAGAGAGACAGCTTATTGAACATCTGTGTGGCAGGCACTTACAAACATTGTCTCATTTAGGCGAACAGTAAGGTCTATGAATGAGATATTAGTGTAACTGCTTGACAGGAAATCTAGGCTCAGCAAGGTGAAGTAATTTGCCTAATGTCATTCATGTAGCTAGTGAATGTGTCAGATTCAAACCCAGGATACAAGAATCCAAAGTTCATGTTTTTAATTAGTAACATACAGTGTTGTACTTTATCCTTCTTAATATTAGTTGTCAATGTTAAAAAATCAGCATATTTAGAAAAGGAAGAGAGCCTTAAGTCTTACAAGGATCCAGTACATTTTGGGGTTCACAAGGGTACCATGAACACGAAAACACCTTTGCTCACCCCAGAGATTTCCTTTACTGAAAAAGCAGTGTAGTGCATGGGTGACCGACAGTTCAGTAACCACAGAACTAAATTTCCTTTCTGCTAGTTCTTTTGGATTTGCCAGTTCAGTGTCCCCTGGAGGGTACCATTGTTCATGACAGTCTTCTGCTTTTCCCGCAATCTCTCTAAGGAGGGGAGAGATCTGTGAAATATAGTGAAAATGAGCACTCATTAGGGGGATTCATAATCAGTATCTTATTTCCCCCTGAGAACAATGATGCAAAAAACAGGAGGCAGAAGCAGAGGTCCTAAGCAGACAGGCCTGAGTTCTAATGCCAGCTCAATGGCTTTAGGAGACTTGCTTAACCTCCCTTATCGTACAATGGTGAAAAGAGTTACAATTATTTAATAGACTGTTAGGCAGATTCAGTGAGATGCTATACATTCCCCTCTGGGTACAATGCTATGTAACAAATGATGGTATTCCGACAAGAATAGTTAGTCTTTTCTTGCACAGAAGACACTGAGCTGATTTTGTCTGGTTCCAACTTGGAGAGGTGTAGGAGCACTCTTTTCATGTCACTGTCAGGCTTGCAAGGGCATAGGGCCTCACTTTCCATTCTTTGGATGTCTTCTTATGCATGGCCGTTCCTCACACAGAGAGGACTATCCTTTCTGATGAACAAGGGACAGGTGTAGTGCTGGTGGGAAGAGTTTTCTGTTGCGTGGGCTCATCACCACCCCATCTTGCCTTTTCCTATCTGTGTGATCCTTCTGCTTCTCCTGTGACAGCACCAGGTATGTTTTAGCTGGGCTAGGGTTGAAGCAACTAACACTACAGATGTGTATCTGGTCCTCTCTCCTTTTCGTTGTTTACTGCAACTTTTTTCATTGAGCAGCCAAGTGTCCAGGACCGACCCTGGTTTGGTAGGAAGCCCTTCTGAAATCGCACCTGAGAAACTTGCTGTTGAAATGACTGCCTGCCAGTGTCATCCATTTTCTGCGTAGATTTTTACATTTCTGGGATTTTACTTATATTTGGCCTGTTGCTCTCGGGCTCTTCTAAAGTTGCTCCTGTTGTTCTTCAAGTCATAAACTTGGCATCCCCTTCGATTGTCAACCTGTCATCTCTCTCAAGATCACACTTCAAGGACAAAAATAATTTTAAAATAGTGACTAGTACGGGGAACTCACTGCAGACTTGGTAAAGGCCTTCAGAGGGCCAGTATATTGAGAAAGAGCTAGCAGAGAAAGTAGAGGGGCTGGGGTGATTAAGAAAGCCCAGAAACCTTGGAGAAGCTGTAAGCCTGGAGTCAACATGTACACCCTACTTCTATTACTGAATTGGATCTTTCTTTCCTTGTTGAGTTTTAAGAGTTCTTTATATATTTTGGGTATAATCCTCATAAGTTTTTATTTTCTAAATATTCCTTCTCAATTTGTAGCTTGGTCTTTGATTCTCTTAAAAACTCTTTTTGGAGCCAGGGTCTTGCTGTGTAGTCCAGGCTGGCCTTGAACTAGCAGAGATCCTACTGCCTCAGCTGGGATTACAGGTGTGCAGCACCATGCCTGGCACCATCATGCCTGGCTTAATAGTGTCTTTTGAAGAGCAGCTTTTAATCTTAATAAACTCTAATTTATCAATTATTTCTTTTATGGATCACATTCTTTTGACCTAAGGACACAACTTTTCTCCTATGTTTTGAGAAGCTCTACAGTATTGCATTTCATATTTAAGCTTATGATCCAGTTTGAGTAATCTTGGTAAAGCCTATTCATATTTATAGTAATGTAGGAAAAAAGAAGCAGCAGCAGAGAATTTCCATCCTACAAGCCTAATGAGAGCATTGGACATAAATCCTTGCAGTGTAACTTCTGAAGCACTTTATATTTTATCAGCACTTACCTACACTAATTATCTAGTTAATCTCCACAAGTGATAACTTAATGCCCTCTTTTTAAAATTATTATGATTTACTAACATTAGGAAGCTGACAAAGAGATTTTGCATGAATTTCTGCAGGGAAAATTAGAGTTGCTGAGGAAACAAATTCTAATCCCTTCCAGGTCTCTCAAGTGAAAAGCATCAGACCCCAAACTGACTGCAGTAGGTAGGCCCCATGGAGGTGGAAAACCAGAGCCTGCCTGTCTCCCTGCGTGAAGTTCACAAAGCAATGTACCCTCCAGGCTTCTATCTCTGTTCTCTCACTGCTTTTCTTGGTAAGCTGACAAGATGCTGAGGCTTTGGCTAAAATGCAAATCATTTTTTCTGGGAATACTGATTGAACTGCACTTTAAGTTAACTTGAAAAAGAATTAAATAAGAATGTTTCTAAATCATGGATTCCTGAACGCTTATTACATACATGGCTTTGCTAGTAACGTACAGAGGTTGAGACCACAAGATCTAGAGCCAGATTTCAGGTTTTGAACTTTACTTCAGGCATGGGTAACTCTGGGCAGGTTACTTGCTCCAGCTTCCTCTTCCAAAACGGACCTCATAATGACAGCACCACCGAGTTAGGGTCATTATGAGGATTAAGTATGTCAATAGGTGCACTTAATCTTATTCCAGGTATATAGTAAATGTCCAACAAAACTTCCAATCTACACAATCCACAAAGTACTTGGAAATATTATCATAATAATAAGAGGACATGAATATGTCACATTTCTTTTCTTTGGAGCATTTAATCACGTGGTTATTGATCAGGGGTCCAGGAGATACATTAAGCTATTCAAAGGCCTCTCCTCTCTCTTTCTGCTATTTGCTGTCTCTCTCTCCCTCCTCCCTGCTTTTCTTTTCATCCCATTCTTCCTTTCACTTCACCATTCAGGGCGTTAAGAGTTTCTGAGTTTGTTCTTTGGAACTGTTTTGTGACACGCACTCTGTAAAGGCCCCTGAATTTCCTGTCTTCACTACATTTACACTATGTTTGAGAGTCTACCTTACTCTTTATGTGTTTCTATTTGCTTTTTTTTGTCTCTGTTTTTATCTGGCTCAAAGTCTCTTATAACTTTTCCTGTATCTGTCTCTTGATCTGCATGCTTTTTTTTTTTTGTTTTTGGTTTTTCTCCGGTACCAGGAACCGAACTCAGGACCTTGCGCTTGCCAGGCAGGCGCTTTGCCACTGAGCTAAATCCCCAGCCCCCGATCTGCATGCTTGATCTCCATTTCTCTCCAGCTATCTCCTGGGGTATGTGTGTGTACTGTAGCTGTGTGCAAATCCCATCAGCTGTGCCAGGTGAGCCCTGTGGATTCTCTGAGCATGAGAAAGAAAGAGAAGGTCAGAAGTTTCTGCTCCCCCCTACACTGGGACATGGTTGAGAGGGCTGTTTCCTCAAACTAGAGTAACTGTCAATGTCATTTGGTGGGCAGTTTCAAAACTCTGGGGAGTCAGGTTCTTCCTGATATATATATATATATATTGTTGTGCAGGGTACCAAAATCAAATTTGAGTAGAGTACCTAAGTAGAGCAGAGTTGATCTTTCTAATCAAGACCACCTACACAACTGGGCACATTTTTAATGATACATATGATTATGACTGTGCTGCATAGTAATTATGCACAAATAGGAGGGGCTCAAGTAAATGACAGTAATTAATATCCCTTTTCACAGTGAAGCCAAATTTAATTTCCCCTTTCTACATTGCTAATTCACCAGCATCTGTAATCAGTGCTCATGCAGATAATTTTCTGATGCTGCATCCTGATTAACCATATCCCACGAATACACAGATCCAGACACACCAACACATACACTCACGCGAGGAAACACGGACATACACTAAGACACTGTGAACTCAACTGTGAAACAAGGGATCCCTAGTTCCTGGTGTTACTTACCCAGTTTTTAGGGCAGAGGTTTCTTGTGCTCCGGTTCCCTTTCCAGCCCTTGGAGAGACTGAGACCTCTAGTGAACTGACAGTTTAGTCTCTAATGGAAGTAATCTGAGCTCTCGTTTAATCCAGAAACGCTATTTTAAATATGATATTGGGAAGGGCACAGGAAAACATAAATACCTTATGTACTTTTTACATACTTTCATGTTTGTTACCTTTATCATTATCACCATCATAATAAAAACCCCAAGTTTTATATTTTAATATATTACAGACATAATGGCTTTTTTTTTTTTTTTTTTGAGACAGGGTCTTGCTATGTAGTTCAGGCTGGTCTTGAACTCACTACGCAGCCCAGGCTGGCCTTGAACTTGCAGTGATTCTCTTGCCTTAGCATCTGAGTGCTGCAGTTACAGGGGTGTGCTACCATGCCCAGGATCGATGGCATATTCTTTACATGAATAATTTCCCTAGATTTTGAGGTTTGTGTTACTGATTTTCTAAATGAGAAACTGGGCTTACTGGGTTGTTTGCCCAAGGTCACAGGGCATGTGAGTGAGAAGCAAGGATTAAATTATGGGGATTTTGATTCTAAATGATGAGAACAGGTATTTCCTTTCCCTAAATACGGATGTTTCACTAGTAACTATGTTCATAGGGCAGACGTATATTTTTCCCCCTTAAGGGAAGAATGGATTAGTGGGTGCTGGATAGTTAAAAAGGATTTTGCTGCTCAAGAGCAGAGACCAAAAAACACCAAAAAAACCAACCAAACAAAAAAACCCACACAAAAAAAAAACAACAAAAAAAGAGCCATGGAGTGCTTCCAATATTGGGATGAAGCTAAATTTGTTTATCTTCCCAGCTACACAGAATGATCACTGTTATTAAGTTCTGAACATGAACACTCTGGAAGAAATCTGGGCAGCAGAGCTATGATCAGCCTTTCAGCAGGCTTTCACCTCCCTTAAGTAGGGCCTAAGAGCAAACTTCTACCAGGCAGCACTGCTCACTGATGCCCCCACAGGCCAGGTCCAGATTCCTCTCCTTGCACTAGTTTATGGGCATGATCAGCACCGGTCTCCTCTTTTTGTGTCTGCCTCCTTGACCACAGCGGGCAGTTCAGGACAAGCAGGGATTTCAAGTCAGATCAATCAAATCGTTCCCTAGCATTTAGCCACTTTAATGTAGAGGAAAGTCTCTACAGTGATAACGTAAGGTGTGAGGGCCACTGAACTACTGGGAACTTTCCACTGTGACCCTCTGCATCCTTGGCCGTTGTAGTTCTTCCTCCCCAGGCTGACTGCCTGGGCCTTAGCCTCTCACACGTCCTTCTACTCCTCTTGGTAAAATCCAAATTGTTCAAACTACGACTGCTGATTGGTAAGAATAATTCCTCCCTTTTCTGAGAGCTGTCTTTGAATAAATATTTTTGAAACTAGCTGAACTTCATCTGACCCCGCCTGCCAAAGCCCTGTAAAAAATTCCACCCTCCCTCCCACATTAGAGGGCTTCTTCTCTCGCTGACATTTTTGAAAACAGTCTCATGCTATGGTTTTCTTTACAAGGGATATGAGCGGAGAGGCGGAGATGCTAGCAGCAAGTCTATGACCTGTGGAGAAGCCAGACTGGGAGAATGAAACTGATACAGAAACAGATGAAGTGGTTACGACAGAGATGAGTGGAGGGAGAGGAGGAGGGAGAGAGGGAGTCAATGCTGTTAATTTTCCATGCTGTTTCCCTAAGACCAGCACATCATCTGTTCTACTTTTTGGTTACATAAGAGAACTAGCTAAAAATGTAGGACAAACACACACATGCAAACACGAGTCCTCACATTTGACATGTTTTTAGACCTGTACCCTGAAATCAACTTGAATCTAGGAACTGTGTTCAGGAATGAGGGCAAATATCATCGTGCCCCTTTAAGTGACTCTGTCAACTCAGTCTCTTTTAGATAAGTATCAGAAACTCAGGGGTCCTCTCTCGCTCAGTGCCATCCCACTTGTGGAGATGGACTAGTTTGCTGGACTCAGGGTGCTAAAGTAAAATGCATAAAATTATACAACTATAAAATGAACATGTCAAACATTTGCTTATTATATAATAAGGAAACCAGTATGGTGTTACTGGTTCCAAAGAATTCAAAGGAAAAACACAGCACAGGAAATCAGGAAGACTGACTTGATGGGCTTTTTGTGTTTTGTTTTTTGAGACTGGGTCTTGCTGTGTACTTCAGGTTGGTCTTGAGTTCACTAGGTTGCCCAGGATTGTCTTGAATTCACAGCAATCCTCCATCAGCCTCTCAAGTGCTGAGATTTCGGGCATGTGCCACCACACCCAGCTTGATTTTGCTGGCAGATGCAAAGCTAGTCTCTCCATACAGTAGAAATTGATATATTTTCATGGGACAAAATGCAAACTGTATTTCTAAGAACGGAATCATACATATTACCATCAGCCTTCCAGAAGTTAAGTTTCTACAAACCTTGAAATCAGTCAAGGACAGTGAAAGACATAGACGCCCCCCTCCCCCGAATTATATAAGGACCCTTGAAGGGTCCTTTCTCCAGAGAGTTTATTAAGAATTCATTCTATACACTTTGGGGCCAGGGATGTAGCTCAAAGGCATAGCATCTGCCTGACAAGCACGAGGTCATGAGTTCAATTCCTGGTACAAAAAAAACACTTTTTTTCTTTCATCTGTTTCACCTTTTCTGTATATACTAAGCTCTCTAGTCTTATGTAGCTGCTTATATAGTTAATGTCTAAATAAAAATAGCACAGGTCCTTATCCTACCTCCTGTGGAGAGTTCAGTGCCTTTCCTAAGATTTCTGCAAACTCCAAAGTGCTTCCATTTGTGTGGGCACTCCTTGCTCAGATCTCCTGCTCGCACTAAATTCTCAATCAACCTCACGTTTCACTTCCTACAGCTCTTCTCCCTTGTCCATTCTTTGTCAGCTTACAAGGGGAAAAAAAAACAACACTATTTTTTCTGACTTCATCACCAATACAAAAAGTATGTGTGTAGCAAACCTTCACTGAAGTGTGAAATAAATTTTACAATATCAAACATCACAGGGGATAACTTAAAATAAAACATGCCTCTTCTTAAAACCTGCTGGGAGAAATAAGTATGGCAAAAAGTTAATAAAGTGTAAAACTATATGATTATACAGGGCTATTTTATGACTCTTACTTGATTTTAACATGTTGTTTGTAAAGGTTTTATAACAAGAGTTAAACATTAGTCATCCACCACAGAAGAGATTTTGTTGTCTGTGTTGGGATAAAGATAGAAGTGCCAAAACAAAGAACATCTAAAACATACAGATTCATGGTATACTCTGCCCCTTTTGCGAGGACATGAGCAATTGCTGATAAAAGTTTAGGCTTGTAGTGCATTCCCCTTTCCCTTCTCTTTTAGTCTGAAACATGGATATCATGAAATTTCCTGAATAATATGATTAAATAGCTCCACTAGCTGAAGCAGTTCAAAGATATTTGTGTGTTGGGGGGTACTGGGGGTTGAACTTGAACTCAGGGTCTTCATACTAGGTTGCATTCCCAGCTCTTTTAAAATTTATTTTCAGACAAGGTCTTGCTGAATTGCCCAGGTTGGGCTCACACTTGCAATCCTCCTGCCTCAGCTTCCCTGAGTGGCAGGATTACAGGTATGTACCACCACACCCAGCAAGTTCAATTATTTAATGTCTATTGTTTTGAACATAAGAGTGGCTCATGCTGGCTTCATGAAAAAAAAATGTTACTGGGCAAAATGTGATAGTGGGAGGTGGACTGATATGTAACTTCGGAAAACAATTATAGCAACTTTGTTGAGAAGTTAACATATTTTTCTTCATCTCTTCCATGGTGCAGCAGACAGTGTTTTCCAAAGAAAACTGCCTCAATATATCCCCATCCCACACACGTATCTATCCATTAACCTTTGAGGAAAAGTGCATGAAGACATATGCTCAGTATCTACCACAGTATATGGCACACAGTATTTACTCGGCAGGAATTTTTTGAATAAGTAAATTGGAAACATGCATTTAGGGAAACGGAACAAAGATAGCACTGTTTTATTTCACAAGCGCTTCTGAATACTTGGAATAAACAAAGCACTGTTTTGGCTGTCTTAGAGAACGAGTACAAATACAGGACACTGTTCTTATCCATGGCTAGATGCAATGTACTGTTTGCATTTCAATGCTTTTAACATAAAATATAAATACCTATAAATTCTAATTAGAAATAATTGTCAAATTATTTGTTACTACCGAACTCTGGCTATCCACTAAATACAAGAAAAACCCATAAGTACACAAAATATCTTCGTAAGATTTTTAGACTCTAGGAAAAAATAAAAAGTACAAATTCTACATTTTTTCTGGAATTAACTTTTAATTACAGAAATAAAATGAATTCACAATGTACAATCTCATTTCTCATAACATACATTCAGTGGTATATTAGTGGTGAAAAATCTAAGTTTTCTTCCAAATGGAATAGAAATGAAAGAAATGGCACATGGAAGTAAAAACTAATTTAATTTATATGCTTTAATAAAACACTCTCCTTTCAACACACACTCACAGAAGTGAGACACAGGCATAAAAGCGGAAAGAGACATATTTAACGGGATCTTGGCTTCCCCTCTAGTTTTGTTCCATAAATATTCCAATAATATTTGCATCTGAAAGGTCTGGTGGCCTTAGCATATTTCTAAAGACATTTGAAGTCATGCTGTTTTCCTGAGTAGACCAAATTGTCTTAAGAACCAGTAGTCATATGCCTGCTTTACTTTATGGTTCTAGTTGGGTTAAACCCTAGTTAACAAAAATCTTCTAATGTTGAAGTTCATCTTCAGAATCTTGATCACAGTTTTTTAGTGGCTGTCTTTTAATATTCATTATCAGATCAATGGTTAATATTTTTGTCAAACATTGAAGAACTGATGTTAGTACATGGTATTTACCAGTTACTGATTCCAAACCTGCCTGACAGCTTATCATGGGTTGACTGGTTTGCAGTGTGTGGAGAGCTCTCAAATATATTTGTGGAAAGCTGTGACTTCCCTTCTTGGGTTTATAAAGGATTTTGGGAATGCCTAAAAGTGCACTGGCTATTAACTTACTAACCACAATTTCTTCTAATTGCTGACATCTTTCGGCATAGCTGAGGAGGTAGTAATGTAGTAAGATCTCAAAAGTTCCACCCACAGGCAAAACACAGCCTGCTGGTATAGATGATGAACAGAAACTCTGTGAAATGCATGTATCTAGTGATTTATATTTCACTGGTAACATGCTCCCCTTTCCAGCAATATTTGTGACCTGGAAATTTTCATAAGAAATTTCTATTCCAGGGTTTTCTGTTAGAGAATTCCTAGTGGAATTACTCTCAATTAATAGCTCATAGTCATCAGTTATCCTTTTATTTTCAGGAGGTAAACACCTCCATATTTCATCTGTTTGGACTCTATCTGGTGGCATCATTTTTAGTGTTAAACACGGAATATATGTTTCTAATTCAACATCTGAAACTACCAAATTTGAGTGTGCTTTTAAATACTGAGTTTTTTCCAATTTATCACTGTTCTTTATACCTGTGTCTTGGTAAGACCTATGTATAGAGTGATTACCAATTTTGGGTACCTGATTACTTTTTCTATTATTTTTATAAATACAAGGTCTTAATGCGTCATTTTGGTCATTGGCTTTTTTTACATAATTTAGATCAAAGTCTTTAAATAACTGCCGAAGCATTTTAAATGCTCCATGTAAAGCATTTTCATGTTGTTCAACAAGACCCTGCACTGGTCCGCAAAGACTTATACAATGTGGTACAAATGTACATGTGCTAATTAGACCAAGGTGAGCATATCTTTTGGATCTAAGGATAAGAGGTTTACAAAATTTCACCAAAGCAGTATCAGAAATTTCACACTGTAAAGAGGCCTGTGGAAGTACAAATGGGGAAAGACTAATGATCCTTTGAATAAGAGAAACTTCCTCTGATGATAAACAGTCCACCACTGATATGCCACTTAATCTTGCATAATAAATAACTAAATCTGGTTGTTTCACAGTAGACAGGAGTAATTTTACATTCTGACTAAGTAAATATTTCATTATTGATTTTGTTCTTTCCATAATCCAAATCTGAGATGTCTGAAACTGTGCTTCTGAATTTAGAACAAACTCTGATCTAGAAGTTGAAAAAACAGGCTGAATGATTTCTCTTACTACAGCTACTCGGATGTCACCATCTGCTGGGCAGTAAACAGAAAAATCTCTGTGAAGCACAAGACCATCTATGATCTTAGAATCTGACACAGGGAGGCCAATGACACTGACATTCAACTCTACAAAACAGTCATCCACTAACTCCAATACTTCCATCCCATTTTCAGAAGTCATACACTTGAAAAAATAGTCACACATCAATTGTGAAATAAATTTGTGATTGTTTCTTCCCACTCTCCCGCAAAAGTATGCCTCTAAGAGTAACACTAAGGAGCTCCTACACAGTGTTCTCTCTTTAGTAGATGAGGAAAAGACGGACAAAAAGTGTCTACTTAAGTACTGGTCCATAATACCGTCTAGAATTTGTGTCTGAAACGTTAATAGAGCTTGAGAAATAAATTTCCACTGACAACAATTTTTCCAACGTCTTTCAAAGGTTTGAATATTTTCAGAAATCAATGAATCCTTTTCTTTTTCTGTGATTGTATGAAGTCCTCTGAGTAAATGGCACAGAAAGATAATAAATGTTTTAGCACCATCTCCTGTTTTTTTTAGATGACTGGAAACACACGCCACTATTATCCTGCACCAAGAGACAGAGAAGCAGACAGAAATAAAACAAGTCAGATTTTTCAGAAGACGGGCTTCCTTCATGGAATCAAGTTAAAACTATCAGCTACAGATATAAAAAATCTTGTACTTTTGATATACAATCTTAAGTTTTCTTCCTCTCCTTTCCAATTTACTTCGTTCTATTCTAAGATTCTAGGGAGGAGAGGAATAAGAAGTGTTCTTTAGGAGTCTGAAATTTTGGAATCCACGAGTATTCCTTGTGCAGTTCTAACCCCCTGCGTATGCCGGTCTCACTAAGGTTGTTTTTCTACGTATAGAGCCTCGGGAAGGGCAAGAGGCTCACGGAGACCGTCGGGGTGTGTCCTGGGTGGGGTAGAGTGTAGGATCCAGGTACCTGGCTATGGGATGGTCTAAGTGCAGCGCCTGCAGGAGGCGACCTCCATCCCGGCTGAGCAGCACCTCGCCGGTGGGCTTCGTACACAAAACTTGTCGGCCCTCGGGCCCCACGCAGCGGCTGACAATGGCCTCCAGCACCTCGGCCACCTGCAGGGCCGTCTTCACAGACACCGCCACAGCCATTGAACTTGGAGGCGAAACCGCCTCCACCTGACAGCCGTCGGAACAGCGGCACTGACCCAACGCGGCAGGCGCGACCGGAAGCGGAAAAGGCGGGGAGGAAACCGGAAGTAGGCTATGAACCGGAAGCCGTACGGGTGCAGCTTCTCGGTTGGAGAATCCGCTGCTCTTCACAAACTCGCTTGGCGGAAAAGCTTGCCCCTGTACTTCGCGAGTTGGGTTGGACAGGCCAGGCACCCACGAAGATAGAAAAGGTAGCTCACCAGGATCTGCCCCTGGGCGGAACCCTAAAAGCTTGCCCGGGTCTCTCGGTGACTTCATTCCCTCCAGGGAATCCTCTCTTCTCCCGGGAACCTTCTTCCCGTACCAGCTGGGCCTGTGAGAAGGAAGGAATGGGCCCGTGGGTATAATTCGGCTGGGTTCTGGCCCTCGTCACAAGCTACTTGTTTGGTGGCAAAAACGTTTGCCTTGGTTCACGCATATTTTGTCCAAACCCTGCAGATTGCTTTCATGAACGCAGTTTTAAATCGACAGCAAATGGGGAAGGCCGGGCCAGAGCGAAAAATTTCAGACCTGTCTCAAGGAGGGGTATTTTCTACGTGCTCTGGGTTCAGGTTATCATACAGAAATCCCAGCCACCACAATTTAGCTAGTTTTTCTCTTATCAATTTAGCCAAAATAATAGAAGTGACGACGCAAACCCTTTAGTTACATCGATGATCAAAAGTATGCCTACAGTGTATCTCGTTGGTCTACATTGTGATTCAGTCCAAAACACGGGGTGGGGGTTGACTTAAGGAGAGTACTGGCTTTGGATTCAGACGTGATATTCAGCAGATAATCTCTGCTTTTTCATCTTTAAAAATGGATATAAATTTAAAAGAAAAATCTTAAGTTTTGAAGAGGTGGAGAAAGTTTACAAAGCACTTTGCATACCTGCTAGCATAGATTAAGTACAGCAGTCAACTATATCCACCAAGTTCCTTGGCAGATCACCACTCTGCTGGCCAGTTATACCCATCAGAAAGGGCTGGTTTGTAAGACACAGAAAACCAATAGGATAACGGCACAACACATAACACCTATTAGAGTTTTAAAAAACGTCAATATTAGCCGGAAAATAATGGAGATGTTTCACTGACGTTGAAAACTGAGGGGCTGTTTTCTTTATTCCTCATTCCTATGCACAGGATAGGTGCAAACTGCTCACTCTCCCTTTATGTCCCTTCCCCTATTAGTATTACAAAGTCAATGACAGTAAGTAGTACTTGGTCCTTGAGGGCACAGTAAACATGAGAAGAGGGCGGAGGAAAACCAGAGAGGAATGACTTCCATGGACTACTAGGTGATTTGAAAGGAAAACAACTTTCATGTATGTTTGGTATATATGCTTTGCTTAATAATAAGGTCCATTTCTTTCTGCTTCTGTTCATCATAAGGGGTTATGTTTCTTCAGTATAGATTCAAGCACTTATATTCCAGACAATTACAAGTATCACAATCAGGAGTTTATTAAAATGTGTCATGCAAGTAGACATGGATTCAAACTTAAAGTTTTTACTCTAAGAGTATGCTATTGCACATATTGGGTAGATTCTGGAGTCATTTAACTTCTGTGTGTCTCAGATAGTTCACAAAATCTGGGGAACTTAAGATTCAAGAAGAATGAATGTAGCTGGGTGTGGTGGTGCACGCTTGTAATCCCAGCACTTGGAAGGCTGGGCTGCATAAGTGAGCTAAGGGCCAGCCTGCACTACATAATAAGACCCTGTCTTTAAAAAAAATACATATATATATATATATATATATATATATATATATATATATATACAGGAATGATAGGATAAGTATGTTCAAATTTGAAACGAGGGGGAAATTCTAAGGGGGGAGAATAACAATATTTTAGTGTAATTTAAAAATTTAAACATTAACCACATTTTTTGATCACTTCTCATTGATCAACTGCTTATGGCAATTTCTGTCAAATAGAAACATTACAATCTGCTTTCATCCCCCCATTCACCATATGTGGCACTGTGTGATTTCCGACATTTCCCCAAAGTCAAGAAGACCATCAGAGGTCAACATTTTTGAGTTAGGACATTGTGGCAGTTACGACAGTGCAACTAAGATACTCAAGAAAAGTGGACTTTCAGAGATGCTTGAGAAAGTGGCAAGAATAAGTGTTTGAAGCAAGAGGAGTATTTGGACAGGGATTAATAGTAATGTGTCTTTACTGTAATAAAATTTTTAAAATTTAAACGTTCACTGGGTTGTTTGACCATACCTCATAAAGCATACATTAGGGATTCTTTTTTTTTTTTTTTTTTTTGGTTTTTCTCTGGTACCGGGAACCGAACTCACGACCTTGTGCTTGCCAAGCAGGCGCTTTGCCGCTGAGCTAAATCCCCAGCCCCTACATTAGGGATTCTATTAAATCTCTTTCAAAGATTCTCCTGCTTTGCAATTTTCCCAACAAAATAAGGAAAAAAAAGATAAACTTATTTACCATGCTAAGTCATTTGACCACAGTTTCTGTTTTTAAAAATTTTATTTAGAACGCCTACTTGTAGAAGTTAGCATAATTTTACAGATCATTAGAAAAATTCAATTCTTTTCTCTCTGCAAACATTTATAACAGGTTAGGAATAACAGATTAAAAATGTAATACATTACAAAACAGTAACCTATGACTATCTGTACATTTACTATGCACCTTAAGGAAAAGAATTTGACAGTGTGCTATACTTACACTGCAGATAACATAATTTTAGTCTGTCATACAAAACCGACCAGTGGTAGTGCTTCAATTTAAAAATGGCCATTAAACAGGATATTTAAACTTAAATGTATAATAACATGCCAAAAAGTGAAAATATTTCAACTGAAGTTCTGTGGCTCATCAGTTCAAATGTTTCATGCCATTTTTCTTTAAATGAAAAATTTCAAAATTGTAACAGTAAAATAATTATTACATGATAAATGCATTAGGATAAATTTTTCTAAATGTTTTAGAAAGTATATTCACATTCATTTTGTCATGGGTTTCTTGTGGCTCTTCAAAATATGTTAATCTTATTAATAAGACACTGGTCCTGTATAATTGTAACAGTCTACCCTCTGTTAAAAACTGTAACAAAAATAGTATGTTAAGAGTAAGAAAAAAGTAAATTAAATATACTGAATTCACATGATACGTACAACAAAATGAAACCAAATTATGTAATAGTGGCAGGTTATACATTTTAAAGAACCTTTTTTTTATACTTACTCAAATAAGATAGAAGTTGAAATGTAAACTTACTCATTTCTGTAGGGTTCCCACATTGGTTCAGATCACAAAATTTTATATAAATGTTAACATTTTATTTCTGTATTTAACATAATTCAAAATAATCTGCAGTCTTGTGTATGGCTCATCAATAATGCCATCATCACTGTATGTCAAAAAAACCTATTCATTGCTCATTAGAAATGCTAAACAATGGAAAAAATGGAATTTTATACATTTGTTTTCTTAAGTATGGATGAAGATAGTCTTCAAAAAGTTAAAATTGCCTTCCACAAAGTTTTGTGTATATGGCACAAGTTGACACCCAAAACAGTGTGAATTCCATCAAAAAGGCACTGTTTACAATACTCAGAATAATCTGACATGTCTACTTCAATGTCTTAGAAAGTAAGAATATATTTGAAATAGGTAAATAGACAAACCTTTATAAAAGTACAGTATTACTGTTTAAATATACTTTACCTATATAAAAGAAAATAAAGTGACAAAGAGAAATGACCCTTTATGACAAGTAAGCCTAAAACACTATGAATCGTATTATAGTTCTGTAACACAAAAATGACAAAGAATATTTTCTTAAAGGCACAAAAGCATGAATATTAAATGAAGGTTGTATTTCACAAGGCCAACTTCAATGGAATGCAGTTGTCAACTGAACTGTGACAAAGATTACACTGTACCTTTATAAGTGATACAGAAAAGTACTGACGTGAAACACAAGTAAAATCTCTATTGCTGTAACTTAATATTTCACATGCCCCATTGTCTTTTCCTAGCCAACATCTCACTAAATGGTGAGTCTAAAGACACAGTACATTTAACAATAAAACAAAACTGCACATGTCAATAACTATTACTTGTTTAAATTTTCATGTAAGAATTTTTTTGATAAGGTTTTAAATCCTTAAAACCATCATGAGGATCTGAGACAGTTGGGAACTGTAAATCACATTATCAATCCATGTGTGAAGGAAGATTAATCTCAGATAGGGAACATTCAAAGTCAAAAACTTATGGCTCAATACAAAGTTATATGTTTTAGATTCACATACTGAAACTAATACAAGCACTGATCTAAAATTAAGCCATCAATTCCTGAGTTTTATGTTCAGTTCACAGGAAGTTATATAACTAAAAGCATAAGAGGATTACTACATTAGATATATGCTTTCAGTGTAGAAGAAACAGTCATAAATAACCCTGTTCTTTATTTTTTGACTTCTGGATAAAAACGCTAATATGTACCCTACAAAGAAATCTAAAAAAATAAAGGAAATATTACTTTTCCAACCTTAGAAGATACCCATACAAATGAAACACTATTCAGACCAAATGAAAACAGTATACAAGTGGCTAAGACCAAAACCCTAAGGCAGGTCACCTAGAAAAACTAAGTTTTCAGGGTTTAGAGATGAAATGATGTTTGTGATCAGCCAATCAAGTTATATATAACATAAATTAATATTAATTTATACCATAAAAGTAAAAATATACAATATTTACAAAATATGCCAATGAACAGGCAGTTGGTAATTGAATATGCATACAAAAAATATATTGACAAATATGAAATATAACCCAAAAATCCACCTGTTCCAAGATAGTCATGAAAACACTGGTTACAGTTACATCTTACTTATGCTGTTATTAATTTAACATTATTTTCACTTGTACACATGGAATATAGCATTGTTTTGCTAACATTACATGGGAAATAGTTCTTATTACAATCCTAAGGATACTTAAGATAGCAACATTAGGGAAAAAATCAGATTTTGTTATTTTCAATCTTCCACAACTTAGCAATCATCCCTTGATTTTATATTCTCATGCCATGAAGACTGACTGTAACTTTACTGTTGTCTCATAGTCTCTTCCGTGAGATGGCAGATGTAACTGGAGCAATTATTCTCTGATTTTCATTTTCATTTTCATTTTCAAAATCCTACCTCCAGGATACAAAGACATACTTTAGAACAAAATATTCCGAAACTTAACAATTTTTGCAAAATCTGTCAAGTTTCTATGTAAGAACACAAAGTCAAAAAATTAAACTGAAGAAAAACAAAAAATAAGAAAAAATTTTGCCTCGGCTTGAAGAAAAGGAATCTTAAAGAATTGTGGTTTTGCCACAGAATGAAGTTCAAAGAACAGAAGAGGATAATAAACAATTGAGCTTCAAAACTTGGTACTCTTACTCAATGTACTGCACAGTTTAAGGGAAGCAATTTTAATGTGCACATAAAGGGCATCTCCCAGTGTCTTTTATCGCCATTCTCCTTTTGGTTTTTGAAGTAAAATATTGGTTATAACATTTTCTATTCTACTTATTCGTTGAACACACTAGGGTCTAAATGGTAGAAAAATGTTTTTCATAAAGAAAAACATGAAGTACCAGTATTCTATATGTCCTATAAACATCTCTAGAATTTGCCTACGCTGACTTACAGTGAGAAAAAAGGACAGCAATCAATTTTCACCACATTTTTCAGCAAATACTTAAGGTGGTATTACAATTAATAGGTGCAAGTACTGCATACCAGTTTTTTATATTGATATACACCTAAGTCTATATATACCTGTTTCTATGGATATTAAATAAAATTATAGGGGCTAAAAATTTGTGTAAACTTAAAAAAAAATTTTCACCTGTTTTTTTTCAATATATTAATTTTGACCATTTGTCCTTTTTTTCTTTTTGCTACTTCTAAGAAGACAACCGAACTGGATACTTTGGAAATGATTTTGACAGTACAGTGTATTGAATTATTTATAATATGTCTATTCCATCATTTCCCAGTCTGTAATTCCTTCATAAAATTTTGTGCCTGTTATATAAAGTAATTACTGTACATATATTTATAAGATTGATAGCATTTTTTTTTTACAAACAATGCTAACATTCTATCTTAGAACATACTATAGAATACAAAGACTACTATCAGGTAAGAGTACATTAGAAACACTGTGTATACATGTGGATTTATTATACTCACATGTAGACACATTCTCACAAAAGCTAGAAATGTCCCAGCACTTCACACATAGCTCACTTTAACGAAACTGGATAGCTCTTGGTTTAGGTTAAGGATAAAAGATATGAAAGGTAGACACCACTACATTTATCTCTTAATTCTTTGTTTTAGAAATATTGTGATATTTTAATAAGACCAAATCAACTTGAACATTGGTCCCAGGCCAAATCTGATCTTTCTAGTTCACTGATTTAATTGTGGAGAACTCCTACTTAAACATGAAGTTTATTATGACTTGAAGTAAAATCAGGAGGAAAATGATGAAGTAGTCTTTTTGCTGCAGAAAATAATCCGTTGCAGGTGTGCTTGAAACTAAATGATTTCGAAGAGCCATAATATTCCTATAAAAATAAACAACAATGAATTTTACAATTTTCCAGAAATGTTAGTACAAAGGTAAAACAAGTAAGCTAATTAATTTATGAAAATAATTAAATTATGAAACTTAAACACTATAAAAAGCTAGTCTTAGCTATCGAATAGGATTAAGACTACTCTTCCAACCTCAGTATTAACAACAGTTGCTGGACCAGTGAGTGGTATGTAAGGGAGCATCTGGGACCCTAAGAAAAGCAAAGGCCTCAGGGCAGTATTTCAATATTTTAACAACTAGTGCATTCCAGTTGAATACTAGCCATGTACAAAGGGGAATGAAAAAGCAAGTCTGCTAACTTTCTCAAAAACAACCCCACCTTCACGTTCAATCCAGGTACATCACTAGTATGCTCCCCCTTCTCTCTCAGTATTGTAGTGCTTGAGTAGTTTCATACTTTTCAGATACCAAGTGATAGAGACCAAGGTTCTAGACAAGCAGTGTTGTAAAACTGTAAAGTTTGGTCAGACACGGTAGCACATGCCTATAATTCGAGCACTCTAGGAGGGGGAGGCAGAAGGACTGTAAGTTCAAGCCCAACCTGGGTAACTAAGAAACTCAGCAAAAAAGTAAAGTTTGTCCTACACAACAGGGTTCTATAATGCTTCAGGCAAAAGTGACTAGACACTGTCAGTATATTTTACCTTTTAATTTCTTCCTGTGTTTGTTTTATAGATTCAATGGAACTCTGAATATCTCCCAGTTCTATCCCTTTCTTTCTTCGTGTACTTGGTTTTATAGATTGAGCTAAAAGACATTTGGAATGTAAGTTATAATCATGAACATAATCTACAGTTAATGATTCTTGCATAATAATTTTCACAGGCATTAGTTTTTATCGCCTAGAGGTTAACCAAATAAAGTTAATATTCTGCATCTGCAAAGTCTCAAATATCATTTAAAAACTAGAACACTCCAAACATAAAGTCATTATAAATTAGTTACATTTTAGATGGCATCAGTTTTAATTTATTAGAAAAGCCAAAAATAATTCATTAATATATGCATTAATTTTGGGAAGATATTACTCTTTTCTTTTCCTTGCACAGATCTGTCAAAGTCAACTTTTTGAGTTCCTTTTAAATGTTTTAATTGTTAATGATACTGTCACTCTCCTAGTAACCCAAACTTTAAACTTCTTCAGCCAGTTTTGATACCACTTCTGTATATTTCTATTGTCAGCCAGCAAGTTGTATAGGATTTTCAAATCTCCTTTCAAATCCATTCCTTCCTTTCCACTTTTGTTGATATTTTACTTAACCTCTAAGTTTCAGCTTTCTTATTTAAAAGATAGGAATACAAAACTTCATAGTTGTGAAGTGTGTTTAACATAGTCTTCAAACAGGTAACCCAACAAATGTCAGCTGGCACATCATAGGTTAATACAGTGGTGTGACAAGATGGTCAGTTAAGGAACCAAACATCTAAGAAACACATACACAGTATATGCAGATATTCTTTCTTACGGGGTATATGGCCGTAGGCAGGTTAGCCTGTGTGTGAGTTTCCTGGGTTGTAAAATGTGAATAGTAATGTTATAATTAATACTCTCTTTGGCACACTGGTTTATTTTATTCCTTTACTATTCCAGTATTTGCCCCAATCCATGCCCCAAGTTTAGACTGCCGTAATCCATTAGAGATCCTAACAATTCATCAAGAATTCTTCTGCTAAGAAGCTATCCTTAAATTGAAACAAGCTCCTTCTCCCTTAAACTCTAGTACATAGCATCTATTTTTCCAGTACTTCTTGTTTACTCGCTTCTAGTGTTACCTCTGTAGGTAAAAACAGGCCCCCCAGCTTAAGGTAAACCCATTAAAGACCATTTTCCCATAAAATCTAAGATATATCTTAATAAATAATGTTTTAACTATTTCTCTGTATATGTCAATGTAGAAGACAGTTTACATATTACCTAACTTGGAGTATCACACTATTTACTCTTATAGTCTATACTTTTATATAGTTCTGTTTTTATTTGTCTGTGATTTCCAAACACTACTAATTTACTCTAGGAATGAGAAATATTTTCAAAGCATGAAATTGAGTTCAGATCTCAAAAAAATACTTCCTAAATTCAATCTACGTAACCAGTAAGTTTTCAGAGGCTAACAAGGCCTAAGGTTATTATAGTGTGGTGGTTATAGCGTGGTTCTTACCTGCATGTCTCTCCTTCTTTCTTCTCCCATGTCTTTACCTGTGGCTTGTTCTTACAACTCACCTATGACCTAGAATAGCGTTTCAACTCTATCCCTGCCTCCATCAAAACTCTTATATTATCATCTTGAGTTAATTTGAAAAACCATTTTCATACAGTGGAGAAAGATTGAGAAAACATTTACCTTCACTTCCAGATGAGTCCTGGATATCAGGTTCTGGGGAGGAATAGCCTTTTGCCACTTTCTTCTGTTGTCTGGTTGGCTTATGTTTTATTTTTGGGACACTAACCTGAAAAAAATATCATACTATTATGTGGGTTTGCACTATAATCTGTAATTAAAGACCACTCTTGCACAAACATCAAAACTGTTCATGGGCATGATATTCGGAAATAAAGGCATATTTTGGTTTTTTGAGAACAGGGTTTTGCTATGTAGTTCAAGTTGGCCTTGAACTCACTATGTAGTCCAGGTTGGCCTCAAACTTGGGGTGATCCTCTTGGTTCAGCCTCCTGAGTGCTGGGACTACAGGCATGTGCAACCACACCTGCCTAGAGGTATTTTTAAGAATGCGCAAACAAATATAAATATGTATCTAGTCAGCTGTTACAACTGTCCCACATAGTATCTCCACTAGCACACTAAGTGTCTTAAAGTCATACTTATCTTGCTCTTAGTGTTAAAATATTCCCATTGAATGATACTGCATTTTTAACAAAATTTTGCTTATTTTTTCAGTAATATCTGGCTAATGCAGAAGGCGTATTATAATAAATAGAATACTGATATTTTGCACAGCATATATAAAGTTACTGAAAACATATACATAATTGGATACACAAGATGCAAAGCCATCGAGTAGGGCTAAATTTTCCTTAAAATAATAAACTTTAGACTCTATTATATTAATATGTTTGTAGTTCTGGTCATCAGCTCTATAGCTGCAAGAGAGGAAACTATAATCAGAAAGGTGAGATAATCCACATTCAGGAAACCAGTGGTCACAAGTCTTTAACTCTGTTCTCACCTCTTCACCATTTTAACAAAATTATCCCTAATTATTCCTTGTAATAAGTTTGTAAAATTTTATAAATATGTTTAAAATAAAAATTTTGTATTAATATAATAAACACATAGATTCTGGATTCAGCATATTTCTTGAAATGCTGAGGTCTTAGATTCTTTTAACACACAGAATAGAAGTCCATGTTTTTAGAGTAGGTTTGAATTGGAGATTCATGAGGACTAATGATAACCTATTCAAAATCAGAAAAAGTCAGCAATATAAAGATTTATATAGACTCATTGTGATCAGTAAAGTTTACCTTTAGGGAGAAATATACATATCTCATGACTCTTAGCATTTTACGTTCTTAAAAAAGAACAAACGCAGTTTAAAAATTTTTTATTTCAAATTTTATGACATATATAGGATAATACTGTATCATGGAACTACATCTTCAGCATCCTTTTTAAATTGAGACAGGGTCTCACTTAGTTGCCCAGGCTGGCCTTGAATTTGTAAACCTCTTGCCTCAGCCTCCTGAGTAGCTGGGATTACAGGTGTGTGCCACTGTGCCCAGCTTTTTTGTTTTGTTTTGTTTTGTTTTGTTTTGTTTTTTGTTTTTTGTTTTTCTCCGGTACCGGGAACTGAACTCACGACCTTGCGCTTGCCAGGCAGGCGCTTTTGCCGCTGAGCTAAATCCCCAGCCCCTTGTGCCCAGCTTTTATGTTGATCTTACTACACCCTGTAACTTTGCTGAATCTGTTCATTAGTTATAGTAGCTTTCTTGTGATTGTTTGGAATTTTCTGTACATATAAGATCAGGTTATCTGTTAATAAGGTATAATGAGTTGCTTCCCTTTTACTGTTTTACTATTCTCTCTTTGGCTTTTGACAGTTTGTCTTAGTATGGATCTCTGAGGTTACCCTACCTAGAGATTGTTAAGCTTTTTGGATTTACAGAGTTACAACTTTCATTAAATTTGGGGCATTTCTTTCCTCAAGTATTTACCCATTTCTCTCTTTTGCCTCAGCATCCTTGTGGACTCAATGTATATGACGACACACCTGATAGTAGACCATAGGTCCTTTAGGCTCTCTTCACTTTTCTTCATTTTTCTTTCTGCTCCTCAGATTACAGAATTGTTTATATTTGCTGATTCTGTCTTGTGACTGCTCTAATTTGTTGCTAAATTTCTTGAGTGAATTTTTCATTTGTTATTATTTTTTTCAGCTCTAGAATCTGTTTGTAGTAAAGCTCAGTAATGCAGGCCTCATCTCAGCCACTCAGGAGCCTGAGGCTGGAGGACTGTAAATGTAAATGTAAGGCTAGACTGAGAAACTCAGAGATACTCTCTCTGAAAATAAAATTAAGCCAGGTGTGGTGGCGCACAACTGTAATCCCAGCACTTGGGAGGCTGAGGAGGGGGACTGCCACAAGTATGAGGCCAGCCTGGACAACACAGTGAGACCTGGTCTTGAAACAAAACAAAACAAAATGAATAAATTAAAAAATTAAGAAAAATAGCTAATGATACAGATTGTTGGTGCAGTGTTTGCCCAGGATGCGTGAGATTCTGGGCTCAACCCCGAGTACTGGAAAAAAAAAAATGTGTTTGGTTTCTCTGTACAATTTCTCTTTATTGATATTCTCAGAGATGAGTGACTTAAATGAGGCCTTAAAGTAGTAAGTACCCTGACAGATTAAAATACTGTATGCACAACTTGTAAATATGATCAGCTGTGCTCCCTTGAAAACCAGAAACTCACACTGGTAACGCAGGAATCCGGTAAGATTAAGGCTGTACTGGAAGGGGTGGGTAAGGGCAAGTAAAATGTAACATCTTCCTATTGCTTTTGTTCTTTTGGAGACAGGGCCTTGCTATGTTTTCTAGGCTCGTCTTGAACTCACTATGTAGCTCAGACTGGCCTCAAACTCACAGTGATCTTTGGCCTCAGCATTCTGAGGGTTGCAATTGTAAGTGTGTGCCACCAAGCCTAACCTTTTTTTTGAGATAGGCTCTCACTAGACAGTTCAGGCTGGCCTCACACTCATGGTGATCTTCCTGCCTGAGCCTCCCAAGTGCTGGGATTACAGGTGTGTGCCACCACACCTGGCTCTCTTACTGTTTTTAAGTCATCTTTTTTTTCTTTTATTTTAAAGAGAATTTAATAGAAACAGTAGGTTTAGTGGTCCCTTTGTTTCTGCAAACTTCTCACTGTTCTCCACAGTTTGGGTAAATTTTGTTTTCATAGTTTTTGCTTGTTTCTTGCTATTTCTTTGGAGTGAGAAGAGTCTGAAGCTACCTACTCTGTCATTTTGCCTACCAAAAATGTTAAAATTTTGAAAAGGTATTTTAAATGTTGATTGCTACACATATTAAAGACTTAACAAACATGCTTATGAGATCTAGTTAATTTATTATTACATACCATTGGAGTGCGATGCTTCACTTTGGTCTGGATAATACCATCTTTTTCAAACTGTATCATATCATTAAGTGGGTCCCAGGGTCGAGTACTAAATGAACAAATAGACAACACTTGTTTATGCACAAAGGAACTTAAAAGTTTCTATTGTATAAACAGATTTTCATTAATAAACAAGTTCTAATGTTAAGATTTGCACATACCTACTCTCCTGAACCTTAACTTATTGCATAAGCTATCACAAGGTCACATTTATAACAAATGGAACATCAGGTTTAAAATTTCACACTAATGCATATGGTAACTAACAAAAATTCTAGAAATGAAGGAAACAAATGATGCTAAGATATCTGAAATAAACGCTTTTTAACTACTTACTCTGAAAACTTGTAATGCCATTCTCCTGTGAGCGGGTCTGGTTCAAATAGCTTGCAAGCCCACTCCTCGTTCTTTGTTTTCCGATCTCTGGCAGCTTGTCTTTGAGCTTCTTCTAAAACATACTTCTCTTGAGTAGCTTCAGTTTGGTCTTTGGCATTTATGGCTCGAGTTACTCGCTGCCAGAGTCTAATACATGTGCAAAAATAGTATTTGAAAAAAGCAACAGAAAACCAAATCTGTGTACAGCTAGTCTGAATCTTGCTGAGAGAAAATAATGCTCATGTGGATTTCTGACTCTGACTAAGTTTATGTTCACATGCTTAGGAATGAGTCAAGATATTAAAATCTAGTGCCTTCAGTACAGAAACACCTGTTCCTGAGTTAGAACTGATTTCTTTTTGGCAAGAGAAATTTATTACATGTGCTCTTAAACATATGGTAGTGAATGCTGCTGACTGAAGACGACGGAATGCAGCAAAGGTAGGGCTCAAAGGAGTATTTTCAACACGCTCCCCAGATGATTCTTTTTTTTTTTTGGTACTGGGAATCAAATTGTGGACCTTACGCTTGCCAGGCAGGCATGTGCTGCTGAGCTACATCCCTGGCCCCAGACGATTCTTATACATCATGTTTAATCTCCACTGACCTCATAAAGATCCACTAGTACAAAGCAGTGGATCTCAGCCTTGGATGCATGAATTATCAAATACTTTTAAAACTGGAATCTCTAGGAAGCAGGATCAAGTATAATATTTAAAAAAAAAAAACACATTATTAAAGTATTGCCAGTGTTGGGAACTACCAATTTAACAGAAATGACTGAGGAAAATAATTTCCCCTATTGCAGTTTAGTTTTTCCTTTAGTTAAAGAAAAGGATAACTACATTCTGTCCATCTGAGGAGGCAACACGTTGAAAATGAAATTAGAATCAGTAAGAGTTGAGTTGAATCCTAGGTCTGCCATTTCTCATTTGGTGAATTTCAAGTTTCCTATCCTGCTAAGTCTCATTTCCCCATCTTTAAGATATGCTGAACTGTATTCATATCTCAGAAATTGTTATATGCTTTGGAAAAATAGTTTTGATGGACAGCATCATGTGTTTATGGCTGAAATGGAATTTTTTTTCTTTCTTTTTACAGTACTGGTGATCAAACCCTTAAAATTTACATACATACATACATACATACATACATACATAAATACATGGGCCTTTACCCTGAGCTATATCCCCAGCCCACATTACTTACTTATTTTTTAACTGAGACAGCGCTGGGTAAAGTGGCACATGACTTTAATCCCAGTACTCAGGAGGCTGAGGCAAGTGGATCACCCTGAGTTTGAGGTCAGCCTAGGTAACAAAGTGAGTTCAAGGCCAGCCTAAACTGCATAGTGAGACCCTGTCTTAAAAAAATCAAATCTTTGATAAAGGGTCTTGCTAAGTTGTTAAGCTGCCCAGGCTCAAACTTGTGACCCTTCTGCCTCAGCCTCTCAGAGTGCTGGGATTACATGTGTGCACCAGCATGCCTGGCTCTGAGATGAAATTTTTTATGTATTTATGTATGTATGTATGTATGTATGTATTTAGTCTTTCTGTTTCTTGAGATAGGGTCTCACTATGCAGTTCGGGCTGGCCTTGAGCTCACTTTGTAGCCCAGGCTGGTCTCGAACTTGCATCAATCCTCCTGCCTCAGCCACCCGAGTGCTGGGATAAAATTTTTAGAAGTACATCTTTTCCACTTTTGGCAACCTCAATTTTGAGTGCAGAAGGAAAAGTAAACATAGGCTTGAGTATCCACTAAAGAGAGCGATACACAGGAAGATCTAGCGAGGACTAATGTACATGAAGTGCCTAGCAGTTTCTTTCACACAGATCTCTTCTAATACAAAGACATATAAAATGGGTAAGATATTTTTCATTCAAAAATATAAGTGATCTAGCAAGAATTTCATAACTTAAGAACAAAAACGATGGCATTAATTATTGCCCAACTAGGTAAGTCTTTTGGAAGCCAGCACATCCAGTGGTGTTATTCTTGCGCTTCAGAGAATAGTACAAAAGTGGATTCTGTACCACTTCCTTCAGCATATTATATGCCTATACTAGGTTAAAAAATAGTTGTTAGGGAGAAACTAAATATCACTAATAGGTTCTATCATTTCATGACAGCAAAAAGAAATATTTAGAGTACTGGAGAAGAAAGGGAAAATTAGAATGTTTACTTCTGAGTTGCAGAGAAATAAGAGATTTGTATTGCTGGTTTCTTTTTTTTTGGTACTGAGAATCGAACTCAGGACCTTGCACTTGCCAGGTCTGCTGCACCACTGAGCTATATCCCTGGCACTTGTATTGCATTTATTTGATATTCACATATACCCAACAGAATAATGTCACAGACCACAAATTGTAAACTTTTTTCTTCTTGTGGTTCAGGTGATTGAACTCGGGCCTCATACATACTAGGCAGCTGTTTACCACTGAGCTGCATTCTCAGCCCTTACTCCTTTTTTAAATTTTGTAACTGGATTCCCCTGAGATGCCCTGACTGGCCTTGAACTTGAACTTGCAAGCCCTGCCTCAGGGACCTGAGTAGGTGGGTTACAGGCATGTACCATCATGTCTGGGCTACTAGTGATAAACTGTTGAATAAAATGTAACAGCAGACAGAGAATAGTGATCGCGGTATTAAATGATTAAAAAAACAGAACTTCATGAAGGTAGCTGAAAAATGGTATACTTACTTCTCTGATTCAAAATCATCTTGCTCTTCAAATTTTACAGTGTGCCTTATTAATCTCCATTGTTTAATGTCAGGTGTTGGGTTCCAAAAAACCTCTGAGTTATCAGTCTTTTTGTCATTAATAAAAACTTCACTATCCTATATTTAAAGAAATTAAGGCATTAATGTAGAAATTATTTTTATTTAGAAGGGCTTATATAATAACTTTTCCCTGTTACTGAATCTTAACACATTTTTAAACAAATATAACCAGTACTTTTCTAAAAGTCTCAAATTTATTTTTATAAAAATATTTTAATAAAGTTTAAATATGTAATACTAGTCAATTTTGAAAAATTTGGTTGAATACATGGAAAGTTCATGAGATCCTACAAGTTTTACTTACTAATAAAATGTCAAACATTACATGCAAAACCTCAACTACCATCTTCAAATTATTAAGGAAGAACACAGTCTGCTGCAATTACAAAATGATGCTACTGACCATGTATGGATTCTTTATATAAAAAACTTGAAAGAGCCTTTTGTATTAAAAATTGGAGTACAAACTTAGAAATTTTATTTTTTTAAAAAAAGACTCCTTGCCCCCCAAGTAGTATTCAGACAGAAATCAGTTTAAAAATTTTGTAGAAAATACATAGCCCAGCTGAGTCCCTAAATCTTGTTGCATTTTCCTTGTGTTTCACTTATTACAATGCAGATAACAGTACATGCTCCGTGTTCCCAGTAAAAGTATATCCTAGCAATACCACAATCCTTGTTAGTTATTTAAGTTCCTCTTAAGCAAATTACACAAGTATGAACACAGGCCAGCAGAGAAGTAAATCATAGCCATTGCTCTCATAATGTACTACTGTATTCTTTTCACACTCCTCTAACATGTATTTTTGTGTGGAGCTATGCTTCTTTCTTGTACGCTCAAGGAAGTAAAATGCTATATGCAAAAAAGCACAGCTCTGTAGCCAGAGTTCCATTACTTGCTTCCATCACTTTCAGTGAATTATTTAAATGCTCTGTGCCTTAGTTTTCTCCTCTACAAAATGAGGACAATTAACAAGCAATAATAAAATGAGTATTTATGTACCCACCTCATAGGGTTATATTAAGTATTAATATGTTACATTCTTTATGCTACATATAGTAAACAACATATAAATGTTAGCCATTTCTACAAACTTAAAAGTTCTTTGTTTTTTGAGATAGGGTCTCACTATGTAGTTCAAGCTGGCCTTGAATTCACTATGTAGCCCAAGCTGGCCTTAAACTCACGGTGATCCTCCTGCTACAGCCTCTCAAGCGCTGGGATTATAGGCATACGCCACCACACCCAGCTCTTCAAAAGTTTTGAAAAAGTAAAGTATTACATACAGCTAAATATTGTTGGTAACAGAATAATACCAAAATATCTGCTATTAAGCTGAAGCTCAGGTTAAATATTGGTGCTTTTAGCAATGGAATGAGTTGGCTTTTACTTCTACAATGTGATTAGTAATTTTTTTCCACAGGATAGGATTCTTTATATAAAGCTAACATAAAAATACTTACCCAATGGCCTTCCAAAGTAGCTAGGACTTCTTTTCCCAATTTAAGTTTCCCTGATATTTGATTAACACAATCACTACTCCCTAAAAATGGCTGAAATGGAAAAAGTTAAATAATGTTGATACATAGTTCATAAAAGGTAGAAAAAAAATTACTCATAAATAGTGAGATCCTCCAATTTTAGTTAGAAGTGAGGTAGAAATAGACTGTGGAATCTGAATACACTAGGAAAGTTTACAATAACATAACTGAATCGTGTGCCAGGTTCTCTCGGGCGCTGTTCTCCCGTCAAGCCTGTGCCCCGCCAATGTGGCAATGCATTAGGAATAATGACTCAGTAAACAGAAGGAACTTAGTGATCCTTTGAAAGAAGTAACACCCTTTCTTTCAAAACAACAAAGTAAAATGTATAACCAAAAAATCCCTCTAAAAAATAAAAGGAATACATTTTGCACTGCTATACAGCCTTGCTAATTTTGATGCTCCAATATTTAAAGGTGTTTTTTTTTTTCCTCCTTCCGGTACCCGGAATTGAACTCACAACCTTGCGCTTGCCAGGCAGGCGCTGTGCCGCTGAGCTAAATCCCCAGCCCCTTAAAGGTGTTATAAATTGCTTAAGAATCTCTTTCACCATGGTTTTTGAACGTCAGTATCACCACCCTAGCAAAATTTTGCTACAGTGAAAACAAAATCAAAAAAATGGAATTACATCAAATAATACAGGAGGTCTTTTTCATTAGATCAGAGTTGCATATCCGCTGGATATCAACATGGGAGAAATTTAGCAATAAATATTACAGTTCATAGGAATATTTTTATTTGAACATAACATACTGTCCTACAACACCTACTGGTACTATGAAAAGGTCTCAAATTTCCCTTTTACTCTAAGGCACACAATTTTTCGTTTTCTTTTCTTTCTTTTTTTTTTTTTTTTTTGAGACAGGGTCCACTGTGTAGTTCAGGTTGGCTTTGAACTCACTATGTAAGCCAGGCTGGCCTCAAACTCAAGAAGCTGCCTCAGCCTCCCAAGTGCTGGGATTATAGGTATGTGCCACCACACCTGACACAATTTTTCAAAGATGGCCTCAGTAATGTCTACCCTTTTCCCCTCTAGGCCGCAAGCTCCTCCTCAGTGAGACTATGACCCTCTCCCATTGAGAAATAGGGTCAACATCCTTTCTCCCTGAATTTGGGCAGCTAAAAATTCTTCTAGAGAAGTGACATAAGTGGGAGAAGTGAGTAATTTGGCTTCTGAAGCTGGGTCATGGAAGGCTCCCACCTTGCTCACCTGGACACTTGCACAGGGAAATCCTAAGCTGCCAAGTTAGAAAGTTTGTCTACCTCCAAGCTCCCATCATGTAAGGAAGCCAAGTTACATGGACAGGACATGCACATAGGCACTCGGCTAACTGTGCAGGTCTTTCAGTCCCAGCCCAGACATCAGACATATAAACGACAGCCCCAGCTGTCAAGTCATCCATGTCCTGGAAGTATTCCTGGGGCCCTGCATTAAGTTACAGAGATAAGGCCTTTCCAGGATGCCCTATCTGCATTTCTGTGCCATGGATCACTTGAAGATCAGAACATGGTTGTTTTTAAGCCTGTGAGTTCAGAATAATTTGTTATGCGGAAAGAGTAAGCAATACAATTCTGTCTTAGGAAACATGACTAGAATGCAAGATGATATACACCTTGTAGTACTTTGTAAAGCAGTGCTTTCATGTACAGAGCAAGTTCTATCCAATCACTTCTAAAGTCTCATTTCCTATATATTACTAATAGTCTTATTAACTGAAGAGAAAAATGATGGCTTTGTGTTACTTTGGTTTTTCTAAGGCTACTATTCAGATTATCTCAAGATATTCATCTGGCCTTGCCCTCATCCCTCAGATGAACTTTTTTTCTTTTTGTACCAGAAACTGAACTCAGAACCTTGTGTTTGCCAGGCAGGCAACTTCTCATTGATTTGACATGAACTGTGTTCTTATATTTAGTCTATAATTACCAAAGGAACTAAACTGTATTCTTTATTACTATTTACAGTATAGCTCTTAAATTAAGCAGTATCTCATATCATTTTGTACTAACCTTTAGTTTAAATTCAAGTACTGCACTGTATCCAGTTTTTTGACATGTAATATTGACTATTCCACCAAGCTCCAGTGTCATGGTGCCATAAAGAATTCCTAAGGAAAAAAATTGACAAAAGTTTGAAGAGAGAGACAGGTACTGGGCAATGATAAACAGCATTCTGCAATCTAATATCCTTTTAGGAGAAACTTATAATTCAAGGGCATTCTATCCCATGTAAAAAAAAATCTGTAATACAGACATAAGTTTTTTCTATAGGCTATGAATAACAGCTTATCAGTATGTGCAGACTCTGTATCTGTAACTTTTGCCTACTCTGTAAAATGTATAGATAATTCTAAAATCACAGTGCTTTTGTGGTTATTCAAGGACATGCACAGGGTGGCAAAAATTCTGAGGTAAATGGGGCAATCATCTCTCACACTCTAAAAAATATTCTTTTTGCAGGGTATTTGGTGCTGCATGTTTTGCATTTTTGTGCTTTTTGTTAAAGATTTTTATCAAATCAACTGACCAAAGTGTAGAATTAAATTGTTATCTAGTTCTTAAGTACAAGACGACTATGCTGTACCTTATAGAGAAATTATATGTGTTAAAGCTTCATTCAGGCATGAGTTATATTGCTACTGGCTATTAGTTGAACAGCAATGAAATAGTAATATGCAGTGTCATAATTAAACATGGTGTCTTTAAAACAAACACACAAAAAAGGTTATATACTGAATTAGTTGATGGAACTAGTGTGACAAGATGCTCACAGGAACTTAACTGATACTTTCTCCACGAGTAATGAAAAAATGAAGCAAACAAACAACTGCAAAATAGGTTCTTAAGCTAAGAACCGGGGAAGTTGTTAAAGAAAATTAAACAGATTGTGTACATGTGTGCATCTATTAATCAAGCTGTTAAAGCAGCCTTTAATATGCAAACAGATGATGTTAATTTCTGAGAAGGAAACAGACTATGAAACATTCCTCACACTTATTTGGCCATGTAAGTTTTATTTTACAAAACAACTTGTGAGACCAGTGATTTGGGAACCACACCTTAGAAAATACACAGAAAATCTTATAAAAATAATCATTCTTTCCTATGTTCATCATAAAGGGTTTTATTCTCTTTTTTTTCCCTCATGCAATAAAAACACTGATATAAAATTTTTTTCCCTATTTCCAGTTGGGTATGGCATGAGATAAATGATACAAAATTTAAAAATATTTATGCTTATTAATTCCCAATTCCAGATACTTCACGCTTATTTTAAGAACTACAAATGAAGCTTTAAGAATTATCTAGTCTGATGCCATAACTTGGTTACTTACTAACTGGGTTAAAATTGGATTCTTTAACATTTTAAGTTTCTCAACTGTGAAATGGGACCATATTAAAGAATTTCTATGTTTTTGGGAATCAGGTTGTAAAATAGCTATCAAAAAATAAGTTTTTCTGGGTGTGTTGTGCACACCTGTAATCCCAGACCCTGGGAAGCTGAAGCAGGAGTGTCATTGTGAGGTTAAGGCCAGCATGAACTATATAGCAAGACCCTGTCTCAAGGGAAAAAAAGTTTTAAGAAATATGTTGGAAGCTGGGTGTGGTGGTGCCCTTGTAATCCCAGCACTGAGAGGTGGAGACAAGAGGATCACTGAGAGTTCAAGGCCAGCCTGAACTACATAGCCAGTCCCTGTCTCAAAAACAAACAAAGAAAAAGAGATATATTGGGAAAAAGAAAAAGAAGAAATATGTTGGAAAGGAGGGTAGACATAATAATCAAGCCAAGTGTTGTTAGAAGTGATATAAAATAGTAAAAAGTTAAGACTGCAGAGATAGACGGGGTTCAGATCTTGACCTTGCCACTTCTTAGCTGTGTGATCACAGGCAAATTAACCTCTTTGCCCCTCATTTTCCTTATCCATAAAGCAGGGCTACATTTCTACTTTGTAGGACTGCTAAAATTATCAAATAAGCTGATAAATGTGAAGCGCATAAAACAGTTGCTGAAATATAGTTATACTGTAAACACAGATATTATTTAATACCTCTATCTGTATTCTATATAATGGGAGAAATAATGTATTAACTTTTAAGAAACTGTCAAATGAGGATTAAAAAAAAATTTAAAGGACTTGGTACCCTGAAAAATAGCAAATTGAAATTTTTAAAAGGGTAGGGGTATAAGAACCCTTAAAATCACTTTTAAGGATGCTCAAATATGGACACTTTCATCAAATTTCAAATCCTGCATAGTGGCAAGTACAAAGTAATTCCACCACTGCAAACCAGTCTCTTCCAAATAAAGTATACACAACAAAAATCTATTACATGTGAGTTTATCGTCACAGACACATTCAGCAGGTATCAATCATCTCATGTACTGGTGAACGAAGAGGACTTTCAAACGCAGTATGTCTGACTCCACCAATCTCAAAGCACAGCAAAAAAATGAACACACACCTTTACTTAGAAAGAAGGTTTAAGAAGTATCCAGCTCAAGGGTGGAAAATATTACCTTTACAGTGAGCATATGGCATTGTCATTACGTAGTCTTCTCCTCTATTCAAGAATGTTAACCGTGCTTCTCCTTCTAATATTGCAGACAATGAGTTTCCTGAAACAAAGTATGACTAATTAAATTTCACAAAACTAATTTCAGCTTATTTAAACAAAATATATTTAGGACATCTGCCAGGTATCTACAGCACAATATGTTTAAAACATCTTAATGTCAGTGATTCAGATGTGCCCAAATATGTCTTTATTATCTTATATCTAAAACAGTACTTGATTCATATTCTCATTTGTACAATATGAGCACTTTCAAAAGTTATAGTTACGTGTTTGATACTTTATGAAGGCCATGTGAAAAAAACCTCAAGTATGTAAAATACCCAAAAAACACCATTTCACAAGATAGCTTCATTTGTCTTTTTTTTGAATTAAAGGAATTCTGATATGCAGGTCATAACTCGGTTAACTCTCAAGACTTAAATTCCTGTAATCATATTTTGTCTGAAGACCATGTTCTTGAGGAGTATTTTTACTGGCTATCGACTTCTAGGTTGACAGCTCTTCTTGGCACTATAAAAGTGTTTCCCTTTCCTGCATTCTTCAAAGTTCTCATGAGGAGTTAGCCATTACGTGATCACTGTTTTCCTGGGTATACTGTGCTGCTTTCTCTCAGCGATTTCAAGATGTGTTTTTGATCTTTAGCTTTGAAGAGTCTGACTAGCTGTGCCTCGGCTTACCTTTCTTCCTGATTATACTATTTAGTGTTCTTTGAGCATCCTGGATGTATAATTTATGTATTTTATTAAATTTGGGAAACTTTTAGCATTAGTCTTTCAACTTTTTTCTGTTTTCCGTGTTGGATCTAAATGTGCAAGTTCACTTACTCTTTCCTTTTTCATCTCCATCTGTTGCAAAGTTCATTCCATGACTTTAATTTCACACATTTTTTCATTTCTAGAATTTCTGAGTTTTCAAAATACCTTCTATTTCTGTTTTTCTGCTGAGCTGTCCTTTCTTTCCATTCACTGTTACTTGAGGGCACTTACCATTACTTTAAAGTCCTAGTGTCGTATTTCTAAACTTGTATCCTGGGGTTGGTCTCAGTTGATTTTTCTTTCTCCCTCGAGACTGTGTATCATTTTTGTTGTGGTAGAAGCTAGGTAACTTTTTATTTTGTCCTGGGCTTTATAAACATGAAGTTGTGGAGGCTGGATCTTATGATTTTTTCCCAATGAGAGCTGTTTTGGCTGGCAGTCATTTGGTTAAGACCCGGGGGCAGCAGCTTTGCTCTGGACACGGACCCTTCTGGGTCAGACACGTGAGCAGGGAGAATCTGAGATCTTCCTCTCTGGCTCGTCCCTTTGAGAGTCTTACTTTCTGTCCAGTGGTCTTGGTTTCCACAAACTTAGTGTTCCTCAGGTTAAACTGCTTGCTAATTTATATCTGGCCTGAAGCCCAAAGCCACGGAACTGAGACTTATTCTGTGTATTTTTTCTTATATGACTGTGGATTCCAGAATTTGCCTGTATCTGTTTTTTCTGCAGAGGTCTTCAGGTAGCTGGGTGTTATTTATTCATTCATTCATTCATTCATTCATTTATAATGTCCAGATGTCGATGGCAAGAGTAGGATTAATCTAAAAAGATCTTACTCAGCCACTACCACCCAGATACATTTTTATCACAATGAAATATAAAGGTTTTTTAAATCCAATTTTATGCATGGATTGGTATATAAAATAATTTCTTTTATTATATACTGTTTACAACTATACTATATCTCAACACATCTAGCTTTTCCCTTATTTCAAAAGAAACCCTTCATCTTTTGGAAAATTTGAAAAATTAAAAAAGACATCCCAGCACTTGGGAGGCTGAGGTAGGAGGACTGCTGTGAGTTTGAGACCAGCCTGGGGAACATAGTTGGAAGGCCAGCCTGAACTACATAGTGAGACCCTGTCCCCCTACAAAATTAAAAGACAATTACTCATAATTCTGTAATTTAGAGTAGTCATATTTACACAGTTTTTTGCACCTTTTTCCTTAGATATATATAAACACACACATATATTTACCTATATAGATGTTTTAAAGTAGAGTTGACTCGATTTCATTTATTTTTTGTATTCTGCTTTTCATTTAATGTTGTATAACAAGCCATTTCAAAGCTCAGTGTGCATTAGAATAACCTGGGGAGACTGGTTATTCTTTTTTTTCTTTTTCATTTTCGTTTTTGGTTATTTTGACAGTCTTGCTATGCAGGATTAGGCTAGCCTTAAATTCACTACATAGTCTGGGCTGGCCCTGAACTTCTGGCAATCCTCCTGCCACCGCCTCCTAAGTGCTAGGATTACAGGTGTGTGCCACCATGCCTACCTAAAAATTCGTATTCTTGAGTCCAGTTATTTTGACTTAGTCAAAATTAGGGTTCAACATTTCAACTAAAACTCTGATTCTGGTGGTCCATGTGTAACACTTGAAAATCACAAGCAGTTCTCCTAAATAAGAATATGTCTTTCAGTGTGTAGAGAAGCGCCTGTCTTTTATCTGCTCTACAGAACATTAGGTAGGCATTTAAAAGTAAAGGTTGCTTACAGTTCAGAATAGTGCTACAAGAAAAAACAGGTCAATAGATCAGAGAAGAGCCCTTGAAGTGGAAGATAATGGCACTGAAAATCAGTGGTAAATTAATGGGGTAACAGGAAAATTAGTTTTTTTTTTTTTTTTTTTTTTTTTTGGTTTTTCTCCGGTACTGGGAACCGAACTCACGACCTTGCGCTTGCCAGGCAGGCGCTTTGCCGCTGAGCTAAATCCCCAGCCCCAGGAAAATTAGTTTTTGACAAAAAAAGTTATAATCTTCAATCCAAACACACACTATATGTAGAAATAAATGTCAGGAAAATTAAAAAACAATAGAATCAGCAAAGTATAACAGATAACTAATTTATTAATTAGGCTAAAATAAGAAGAACATTCTAACCATAACATCCAAAGCAAACATTATAAGAGGAAAAAGGATTGTTTAGCACAGAATGTCAAGAAAAAGAGTGCTGCTAATTGACCCTGGACCAAGTTTTCTTACTAGTACTTAGATTCTTTCTCTCAATATTTAAAGACTAAAATAAAAAGACTGATCCCCCAAATACACTGAGACAAAACAAAAAATTTGGTCGAGATAAAGGTAAAGGAAACCTACTACGTACTGAAAGGTCTAGAGGGCAAATCATTTTGTCTTTTCATATACGATACAGTATTTGTGATGTACTTACACCTATGTGTAAGTATACCTATGTGAAGTTGTATAAGACGAGTCGCACCTCTTCTTATGAATGGGCAACAAGGTCATTGTTCAATTAAATATGATATTCTAAATGACATATAAATTCTTTGCTGAGGACAAAAAGTTATTTTATAAATTTTATTTGTAAACAAAAAGTCACCAGAAAGTGCTACTTCTGTGGAAAGGATGAAGGTTGGAATGGGAAAACTCACCATAAAACTTGGACTTGGCCAGGATACTACCACTAAGGCAAAATCCATCTTTTCGGTTACTAACATAAAAGGCAGATACTGGTGGATGATGAGACACCTATTGAATACAGAAAAAAACAGAAAATTAGCTATTATTGTATTATTATCAAAAGTTAAATTCTTATGCATAAGAAACATTTGATAGGTAATAAATTAGATACTGATGGTTACAGTAACAGTTTCCTGTCTCCCACGGAAATCTGCCTCCTGGTATTCACAATGTAAGGTAGCTCTCCCTCACAGTGAGCCAAAATGGCTGTACGGAATGACCACCTCTGCAGCTAGGTTACAATGCAGCTTCCATTCTGCAGGGTCTTGGGGGCTCTCTCCCTCCCCCTCTACTTTCCACCTTCTCTCCATCTCTCCTCCCTTAGATTCCTCAACCTCATGAGATACCAAGTATTTTACACCATTCAGTTTTGGCAGCCATCATTACACAACTGTGAACAACTAATATTCTTAGATATTCCTGTCTACTGTTCACACGGATTACTGAATTGGCTGCAGGAAACAAAAGCTTTGACCAATATGGTATTGTATGTTTATTTATTTATTTATTGAGACAGGGTCCTGCTATGTAGTACAGGCTGGCCTTGAACTCACTATGTGGCCCAGGCTGGCCTCAAACTTGCAGTAATCCTCTTGCCTCAGCCTCCTGAATGCTGGGATCACAGGTGTGAGCCACGACTCCTGGCCAAATATGCTATTTTAATAATTCAATGTTTTCAATATATTTACATTGTTTTTATTTTTTTATTTTTTTGGTTTTTCTCCGGTACCGGGAACCGAACTCACGACCTTGCGCTTGCCAGGCAGGCACTTTGCCGCTGAGCTAAATCCCCAGCCCCCTACATTGTTTTTATGAAGAATTATAGTGAACTAAATGCAGGGTAATCATGAATTTAAAACACTAATATAGATAAATGGTTTCCTCCTGAGGGATGTGCATCAAAAGCTCTAGCGAGAAGGAGGAGGTTATCAAAGGACACATGGTTTCATCTTTCTTAAACTAACAGTGTGAATTACTATAAAAAGGAGTCACGGCTGTTGAGACTGAACATCATATTCCTCAAATTTGTGCAGACAGGGGAAAAGAGAGAGAGTAGTGAAAGTAAATGTATGTAAATTTCAATGACATGAGTTTAAAAACTAAGCAGTATTTTCGAACTGCCTGTGAGAGGCGTAACAACAACTAAACAAGCCTCATGTGTAAGGAGAGAGAATACGAGTTCAATTGTTACCTTCCCTAACCAATCAGAGAAATATCCTGTAATAAGGTAAACAACACAAGTATTAAAAAAATAGCTTACTGGATAATCACAAAAATAACAGACATTTCAGAAGGAAAAAAAAAAAATCACGGGGAGCTACAGTTATCTGAATAATAAAGAATGACCAGCTCAGGGTTTGTTGAAGAATAGCTGAGAAGAAATGTTCAGTGGGAGAACTAAATTTAAAAATAAAGTGGGTAATGGAATTACAGTAGTGAACTCCTACCATCTTGTCCAGTGAAATTCTGTATTATCTCTACTGTTTTATCAAAGAATTATTTTCTTATTCTCTTTAATGGTTTGAGCAACCTTTCATTCTTACATCTGGTAATCTGAGCAATGTAGTTGAGCATAGCGATATGTAATGTAACAACCACTGTTGATTCGTATTATTTTGTCTTGAGACCCTGTATCACTTTGAATGTTCTTGCTTTGATTTGTTTATGTTCGTGACACTGGTATGCTGCTACTGTTCTATTTCTTTGTTTCTCATTTACTACTCTCTTTAAAATAAAAAAAATTAAAATAAAGGGGGCAAGACAGTATAAGATCAGGTTATCTAGTGATCAATACAGAGATCTAACTAGCCATCAAGGCATTCGGGGCCAGGTGTGGTGGTGCATGACTGTAATCCTGGCACTTGGGAACCTGATGCAGGAGGATCGCTGACTTCAAGGCCAGCCTGGGCTAGATACATAGTGAGTTCATGGCCAGTCTGAATCAAGGCCAGTCTGAACTAAATAGCAAGCCTATCTCACAAAAACAAAGAAAAAGAAGCATAAGAGATAAACTTAGAAGAATCCAGAAGACCCTGAATGCCAGAAAAATTAGTATAATTCTGATTTCGGAACTGAGAACCACTGAATATTTTAAGTATGACCAGTATAAACCTGGCCAAAAGTAAATGAACAAACATAAAGAGTGCACAAGGAGGAAGGGGAGGAAAAGTATTTTTGATCAAAGGGTTCCATGACTGTAAGAGTAATACTTAGGAGTATGGTACTTGTAGCATTTAGTACTGAAAGTTAAGTGCTTACCATTCATTAGTAAGAAAGGTCAAACAGTAATTTACTGAGTAAACACTGTCTATAAAAATATCCCAATAATGTCAAGGTCTGTTTTGATTCTATAACATGCACTTCTAATACCTGTTCAGCAATATAAAAAGTTTTGCTGTTTGTTCTGGGATGAATCCATAAACAACGGAAAGTCTCACCAAGTATAGGATTATAAGGTTTCTTCAGTCCCTAGAGCAAAACATACATATTTCTAATTACAAATACAGAGGATTTAAAATAGTTTAAATTAGTCAAAACAAGTATCATTAGGCAGATATCCTCAAAAAGTTCTACATAAAAGACTTCACTTTTACTTTCAATTCATTTTCATGAAGTAAAATCCTATGACTTCAATTAAAAATACAGGTCTAAATAACCACGCATTTTGCAACTCTGCTAATAATTTTTAGTAAACAATTTAAAAGTAACAAGACTCATAAAAACCTAAAGAAAATAAAGTATAACTATTACCTTTGGCTTTTTATAGAATCCTGACAAATACCATTTCACTACTTTCTTCAAACGGAAATAAGGATTTTCTTCAAGAGCAGCCCTAGAAAATAAAATGATAATCATAAAATCTTTGTAGGCTATGTCACAAATTCTCCCTAATATTTATCAACCAATTAACTGAGTGAAAGATATAATTATAAAACAATTCATACTTAAAATAGATGGCAGAGATAACCACGTAAAACTGATTTCCAAGAATTATTTTTCTTAATTTGGTAATTTTTTCCGATTTTTTTTCTCATCTTTGATACATTGCCCAGGTCTTTGCTGAAATGGTTCTTGGAAACTTTCCAAACCAAGTTTCTCAAGTGGGGTTCTAGGCTGGGGATGTAGTTAAGCAGCACAGTGCCTGCGTGGCAAGCGCAAGGTTTTGAGTTCGATTCCCAGTACAAAAAAAAGGGGGGTTCCTACAGAATTTGAGAAGTATTAAGGGGTTCTGTGTGAAATCGAGATTAAAACATACACTCACTTTTTGAGATTCATGCACTGCATACTGCCTGCCATGTGCAATACTGAGCAGTAAGCAAGCAGCCCGGCAACAAGAAGCCAAGCAGTCCCATTAACAATTCTGCTAGAGGTCTTTGGCCCCACATGTCATGAAGGACCAGTGTTCACTTCGTTGAGTCCATTTGCAGTGGCTGATGTCAAAAATCAGTGGTAAGTGGTAATGGGTGTGGCTCAAGAATGATAGGACAGTAAGCTGGGGTCAGCCACTGTTATTTACCTTTCTAACTATAAGATTTTATGGTGTTTTCAATATCTTCCACAAAATACAGACGTTTTAACAGTATGGAAGAAGAGTTAAAAATAATTTCAATTAACCATGATGATTTTTATCCTCTGACTTCCCCTTATGTACTACAATTGATTTTCCAGAATGAAGAACTGTACTAGTGTAACAGATAAATTAAAGGGTAATTTTCACCATATAGGAGCCATGACTCAGCTGCCTCCCCGCCCCCATTTGGCTATTGCTGCCAGTCTGGAAAAACACTGATCATGAGTGTTAGATGGGACCTCTATTAATAAGGTACCTTATTGTATTTGTTTGTAATGTAGTTATCATGCCCTCCATATTTATAAAAAGGCATCTGTGTTTCACAAGCATGTCTGAAGTATGAGGTGGCAGAGGCCAGGCCTAGGCTTACTGACAACTTGTATTTTTCTTCAGTAACAAACCTCTAGTTGCTCTTTTCCTATTGGTTTAAATTCTCTTATTATGTAATTTTATTTTAAATTTTTTATTTTAAATATATGTAGCTTGAAAACTTAAAGCAATATGAAGAAATACACATCTTCAATGCATATGGCTGCCATTTATAACAGTTATATACTGTTCTAAGTCTCCACAATGCTCCTATTTATTGCTTATACGTAAGGTTATTTGGCTTGTTTCTGTTTGTGAGGACTGAAGCCAGTGCTGCCAGGGCTTTTGCACTGGGTTACACTGCTAGCCACTTTATTTTGTGACAGGGTCTCACTAAGTTGCTAAATTGCTCCGGGCTCAGCTCCAACTTACTTCTTCCTGCCTCAGTCTCCCAGAGTGCTAGAATTACAGGCATCCACCATCATGGCTAAATTGTTGTTTTTAAAGTTCTTTTAAAGCTTCTTTTATGCATAAATAACCAAATATAGTAGTCTTGTTTTTCAAAAAGATAGTACTCACTCTGCTGTATCTTCTTCTTTTTCTGGAGTTTTTCTATAGTTAGTTCTTCTGTGTATGTGTAGATGCCCCACACATTATCTAACCAGTCAACTACGGCTGGACACTTGAGCTATCTCTAATGCTTTGCTATTACAAACCCTGCTGCAGCAATATTCTGTGTGTCATTTGGTGTATGTGGAGTTGTAGCTGCAGGAGTTACTCACAATAAGCAGGATTATTGCATCAAAGGATGAAGACATCTACAGCTTTGGCAAACACTGCAGATTCCCTTCAAAGGCACTGTGCTGTTTCTATCACTTACAGGATATGTGCAAGTGTCTACAGCCCTGCAGAGTCCTGGCGACAGTGTATGCTGACATAAAAGTGCAACCTTCATATCCGTGGAAATGGGAGTCTTTTCATAGGCACTTACCATATATTCTGAGGGAAATGAATTTCTAGACAGAAAACAAGGAAGACAGAAGAACTGGTACATACTTTTGGGCTTTTTATTAGTGTGATGAATGTATAGTCCTATTGTACATTGCTACATTGCTAGGTTGAATCACATTTTTCTTATTTTCCATGAAGTTTATGCATTTAAAACCTGCTTCTATTTCTTCATTTTTGCAATGCCTGGTCATTTCTTCTATCCCCTTTTCTGTATTTTAATATTTTCATTAAATTTCTAGGAGTTCTTCATATTTTAGGGACATGAACGTTTTGTCTATCATATACCTTGTAAAATTTTCCCAGTTTATCAATTATCCTTTGACTCACTCACATTTCTAGGAGTTCTTCATATTTTAGGGACATGAACATTTTGTCTATCATATACCTTGTAAAATTTTCCCAGTTTATCAATTATCCTTCGACTCACTCATTTTTTTTCCAATGTTACCAATGCAGTTAATAAACAGAAACTGAAAACAGACACTGATGCACAGTCTAAAAAATCAGGTCACAGGGCCAGCAGTTGGTATCACAGAAAACACAATGTCTTGGAAACACTGCTGCTGGAGTACAGGCAGCAGGTCAGGAGTAGGAAGGTGGGAGGTTCTTTGCAAAACTTTCCAAAACACTCTGGGACAGAAGTAGACAGTTTCTTTCCTGTTTCCTTATACCTGCCTTCTTCAGAATTATACTCAAGATGAGCTGGAAGCTTCCAAAGAAAAGGAAGACAGGAGAAGGAACTTACGTGAAAAGGCAACACCTGGCAGGACATTCTGGTTGTGTAAGCTGAAGAAACCAAACCTATGATGGGACTTGAATGAAGGCTTAATGAGGAGCACACGCCAATTACCCAGCCTGTGTTAAGTTAGCTAGTGAACAGGTCTGGGAGCCTGTCCGAGCAGTGGGCAGTGACGGGTAGAATTCCTGTCTTCCTCAAACTTGTGGGCTCTCAACTTAGCTTCATAAAATACATTTCTTATTACGATCAACTACAGAAGTGGTGAAGAAAGAATGATGTGTCATTAGAATCTGACTTTGGAAAGGCATAATCATTGAAAATAGCACTCTTGAGAATCTCTAAAACCATGAAGTACAATATCTTCTATTTTAAGAATTAAGAATATACTTACTCAGACAGGAAGTCTGCGTGATAGTAGTAATCTGAAAGTTTATCCAGGAAAGAACGAGGTTCCAAAATAAATGTAGGCAGAACAACCCTGGACAAGTCCATTCCTGGACGGACTTGTTTCAGCAATGTCCAGATAAGGCTTTTGTTTTCTTCAGACACAGTTTCTGTTTGAGAAGCCTCACCTGCCTTTAGCAATTAACAAAGCATACTGAAATGTTACATTTATTTCAGAGACGCAGATATGTAGATATGTAGACAAGATAGCATGTTGAAAATGTAAGTTATCACCAGGACTATTCCAAGCATTCTTAAAATACGGAAACAACTTTTTAAATAATAAATGAAGTCTATAGCTATAAAGCTTAAGTAAAAAAAGGATCCACAAGCGATATCAAAGTGAGAAATATATAAAAACCCTGTATCCTACTATTTTATACCACATGTCTATGCATTAGCAATAACAAGGAAGTTATAAACTCATGTTTCCTTATAATTCACTTTGTACCTGATGATGATATCAGGCAGTACCCTATTTCAAGAGAAAATGAAGAAAATGTAAACTTCAAATCTGATAGTCTATATTGGGATTTGTGGAAAAGATGTAAATGTGTTTAGTTGTTTATAAATCTTGACATATTTCACATACATATACATACTTTAAAAGTAAAATTGGTATAAATGTTGTATTTCAGGAAAACAAACAATATATCAAGCAAGTAATATCAAAAACTTCATTTGGAAGTTCCCCAGAGTTAGAAAACCATAATCTCTGAAAATGTACTTTTACCTCTCCAAGCTCTTCATGGCTCTGTTCAGTGTAAGTGGTGCCCTTTAAAGGCTCAACAGGCTCAGGTTCGATATATGAGTCATCCTGCCTCTCTGATGTATCAGTATCACTTTCTTCACTTTTCCCCAGCACCTCATTGTCTGACTCATCATGTTCTTGATCATTTTCTTTATCAGACTTATCAGAATACATATCTTGGTCCTTAAAATGCTGTCGTTCAATTTCACTATCGTTTAACCTTAAGGGAATTATTAGGAAGAAGAATAAAGAAGGTTCAGATACTGAACTTATCCATTAGAATGAGTATAATATTTATTGTGAATTTACTATTCTTGCCACTGTTCTAAGTGTTTTCTATAGTTAAATTCATTTTTTCCTGAAAATTACCTTACAATCTAGGTCCTCCAAAGATACCCAAAGTAACTCCAAGAATAAGATGAAATAGCTTACTGTTGAGACAAAAATTCCAGGGAGAACTGGAAATGGAAATTTCAGCTTAAGGAAATATGCCCGCAGTCTAAAATTGAAAAGTTTTGCTATATTCATCCTATTCTTACTAAAAGTGATTAGGGTAAACAGTCTGTGGAATGGAAGTAAAATCTTGGGAATAGATATCCAGCAAATATCCATTCCTATTATCAGCTGTCCTCCCTAACTCCTGTACTACTCATTCAGGCTCCAGGTATTTGGATTAAAGTGAAAACTCTAGATTATGGGTCTACAAAGAAAGGATGTAAAAATGCAGGTGATGGAGGTTTTAAAGGAGTGAAAACAAAGACACAAAATAGCGTTGAGAAAAAGGATAGGAAAAGAACTGGTTCAGGCTGCCTGCAGCAGTGTAACTTTGAGAACAACCTCAGTGCTGACGGGAATGAGCAGCTGCAGCCAGAGTGTGAGCAGTGGGGAGAGGGAGGAAAAAGAGAAGTTCAGGATTCATCCTGCGAAGCAACACAGGACACCAGCACCTGAACAAAGTCTCTGAACTGCTGCCCAGTTTCCCCAAAGAAATAATTTTTTTGTATTCACTACAATAAATGTTTCAGGACATAAAACCACAAACTGATTCGATTCCAATCGAAAACACTTAATAATATAATCTCATACGCTTGCCTGGCAAGCGCAAGGTCGTGAGTTCGGTTCCTGATACCGGAGAAAAACCAAAAAAAAAAAAAATATATAATCTCATAAATACCAGGTACAGAAAGTAATATGAGTGCCACTACAAAAAGTGAGAGAACAGCAATAAAAAGATTATATTTCATTTTTAAGAGGCAGGAAAAAACTGCATCAATGATGTAATATTTTAAACTGATCTTGAAAAATACATAGGATTATGATAGCAGAAAGAGTGGAAGGAACACTATACAAGGTAGACAGTATGTTTTTATTTGGCAAAGAGAATAATTCAGGTTGGCTAGAATAAAGGAAATAAATTTCTATACTTGATTATAGCAGACAAATTTTAAAGGCGTAGGCCATATATGTGAAGAAGATAGGCAAATTTCAGTCGTATACACATTGCCAAAATTCTAGGACTATTAACTAACCTAGTGAACAACAAGGTCTCTGAAGTCATTACTAATTAGTGGTAGTATGTACTTACTGGAAGTTGTCACCACTGTGGAGATTGTTAGCACGTAATAAGCCATACAAAGTCACATGAGTGCTATCTGATGAAATGTTCAAGTCATGTTCTTTTCCTTCCCTGATCATTGTACGTTTGAGAAGACTAGAACATTTCAAAGCCAATTCCAAAGCATCCATCCAGCACCTTCCTAGAAGAACACAGATTTAAAAGAGGTATAATACAATTTGCAGTATAACCATTGGTGAATTCCTAAAATTCTGTCTAGTGAAACTATATATTGTCTCTAATGTTCTTTTAAATTATTATTTTCTTAATCCCTTTAACAATTCGATCAATCTTCTATTCTTACATCTGGTAATCTGAGCAACTTCACTGAAGATAACAATATGTAATATAACAACCTCTGTTAATCCCTATCATTTGGTTTGAAACTCTGTATCACTGTCCTCTGTATAATGTCCTTGCTTTGTTTTGTTTGTATTTTGCTGCTGTTCTTTCTTTTGTACTATTTTCTTTAAAATAACAATTAAAAATAGTTTCCTATAAATAGTTAAAAAAAAAAAAACTATGAAACAAACATTCATTGTAACTTTACCAGTTACCATTAAACATGCTATTATTTCTTTGAAAAAGATGTGCTGGAAAAGCTAATTTAAACAAACATGCTAAGGATTTCTTTTTTTGTTGTTTATTTTTTTGAGATAAGGTTTCGCTATCTAATTCAGGAAGGCCTTGAACTCCCTATGTAGTCCAGACTGGCTTCAAACTCACCAAAATCCCCTTGCCTCAGTCTCCTAAGTGCTGAGATTACAGGTGTATGCCACTGTGTGTCGCATGCTAAGGATGTCTTAACACAATCTTTATTTTACAAATGCTTTTTACATATTAAGCATCCAAAAACCACAATAAATAAACAGTATAGAACATGCATTAGCAAGTATACTCAACCCCAAAATAAATGCACTTCATTTTCCAAAGTTTAGAACAATAACATGCAGCACAATTTGAAGGTACTCAGCAAGGTACATAAAATGTGCTGAGCGGGTTATGTTTCTTTTTCTTTTTTGGTGGGGGGGCGGGTTATATTTCTACAATAAACGAACTACCTGAAGTAATATTTGTTGCTGACAGGATGTCTATCTCCAGGCATAGAACTCATTGTATGAAAACTTTTAAGCCAGGAAAATGTCTGTATTAATGCTGTCATTAATTGCCACACTGTTTGAGAGAAACATTAACCAACAGCTCTATTTCTATTTTAAAACTTATACTTCTATTAGCATGTTCATATATACTTCAGTGCTTTAAATTCTCACACACATGTTTATTTCAAGATCTGATGGAAATATCAGCCACATAAAATATTTTTATACTCTCGTAGTTCCCCGGAAGGAGGGCTTCCGGAGCACAGAGAGCCTCAGGCGGGGAGCGCCCATCTTCCGGCTGGCTAGCTTCCTGCCTCGTAGGCCCCAGGAGAGAGGGCCCCCGGTGCCCAGGAGGCCACAGGGCGGGGAGCGCTCGCCCTTGGGCCGGGCCCCAGCCTAACAGGCACCTGGGAGGAGGGGCTCTGGTGCACAAGAAGCCACATGGCGGTGAGCGCTGTTGCACGCCAGCCCTCAGGCCAGCCACCGCTGCTTCATTGAGAACTACCATGACACAGAGAAACATTGACA
>NW_004955405.1:15610337-15679432 GCF_000276665.1 Chinchilla lanigera
AGAATAGTTAATGATTTTTCAATAGGTCACTCATGTATAGCTCTATTTATTTTCTTTAGAAGCCACTTTGAAGATACCAAAGTATAGTACAACAACTATTGATAATCTCCTACCTCTTTTGTCTCTAACTCACTATTATTTGTCTATTTGTTTTCCTGAGAAACTATTTTGTAGATAGCAATATGTAAAACAATAACTATTGATAATTTCCTACCATTTTGTCTGTAATTTGGTAAGTCCCCCCTATTATTATGTTATCCTTCTTTTACTCTTTAAAAAAAAAATTTTTTTTTATACTGAAAACCCATGATTACATTTTAATAAAAAAAACTTTGGTGAAAGTCTACTTTGGGAAGTTATAAGATTCTCAATATCCAGTTAATCTAAACTATAAAATGTAAAAGAAATCTATGATCAGTTAGTAAGGTTTAAAGTTACCTTGCTTTCTCATAAGTAAATTTGTTTTCTCATACTTGCTTCATGAATATCAAATTATTAAGTGTGGAATAAAATAATTTATACATTTAGTACCTTCATAAGTAAAATAAGACCAAAACAGTGCATATCTATCTTACATTAACATTTAAGGATAAAATCTAAATAGAATAAAATATATCCCTAAAATGTTAACATTTACTGAGTTACCATAAAGAACACTAGTACATCAAAAAGTGTAATTTGTCAATGCAAGAGAAAGAAGACACTCTACAGTATTAACACACTGCTCACTTAGACAATGCCTTCTTCCTACCAGATTTCTGTTTGTCTACCAAGTTGATAGCATATTTAGTGTTCTAAGCAATTTATAATTACAATGTTTCTACTACAAGTATAATACATAAATTTCTTCCAAGGATAACACAAATTGGTACATAAAATAAACTCTTAAAAAATGACACAAAAAAATCCAGTCCATCAAAAAGTGTAGTTACCATCTGATTCTGAAGTAGCCCGAATGATCAAATAACTGCTAGGTAAGGGCTGAGTTATAGATCCAACTGCTTCACCTTTTGGACCCTTAATAACAAAACAAATAGTATAGAGTAAACATTATGACATCTTAACTTTATATTGCCTACTTTATCTGTAATAATGTACATCACGCATGAATTATAATTTTAATTTTAAAGCAAGTAAGTTTTAATTTCATCTTTCTTGAGAATGCAAGTGTTAAGGGAAATTTTTTTTCCCAACAAATATATTTATCATCATTTAAGTATTCTTTACATATTGCTCAAATATTAAAGAGAACCTAGAATTTACCACACAATACACTCTATTTTAATTTTTTAATCTAATTTTTATTGGTACATGTTTGTAGTACGCAGTGGTTATACTCACTGAGGTGGGCTGAATAACACATCGTAATTTTTTCTTTTTCCCCTCTCCTTTCTTCTCCACCCCTTCAGCTTTGGATCCCTTTCCCATTTGCAAAAGATCTATCTCCCTGTTTTCTATTACTCATCCTTAATTTTGCTCTTTAAATTATTTATACTTCAGTCTCTCACATAAGAGAAGCCATGCGATACTCACATGCAGAAGACCATGTCTATCACTAAGTACTAAAATAAAATTAAAAAGGATCAAAGGCTCAAATATTAAAACAGAAAATCAGACTTCTGAGAAAATGGCAGAGTGGTAAATAATAAAAACTCAGCCTCTCCAAGATTCAGAATCCAGAGGTGGGAAAACAGTAACTTGGGGAAGACAAAAAGAAAAGTAGATCCCTGGGGGCCAGAATGACAGGAACATTAAAACCTACACGAAATGAAAGAGACAGAACGCAGTGCGGAGAAGGGAAGGGACAGTCTTCACCTTCTCTCCAGGTCCCAGCTCTTGGGGAAGGCAAATCAAATCTGCAGAGACAAAGAGAAAGCCAGGGACTCCAGAGGGCTGCAGGGAGAAACGCAGCAGCAGAATGGACTGGTGGGTGCTGCGAGCTTCAGGGAGAGCTCGGGACTGTTTCAGGGCTTTCAGTGTTCCATTCCCAAAGGGCATGGGTGAGACCTGCTGAGGGGGTCTGAGTTAAAGGACACAGGCCCACCCACAGCCAGAGGCCCAAAGACAGATGGAAGAGCTCTGAATTTGAAAAATACATGGCCCCTCACCCTAATTGCTGCTAGTGCCTGCACCCAGCATGGATCTGGGGTCTGATTTCCTGCTTTATCTACCAGTGTGAAGAGGAGCATGTCTTGGCATGGACCCTGCCTCAAAACTGTAGGTCCTGAAAGAAAACCACTCATTTGAAATAATGCAATCACAGGAAGAAATCAATAGCTCTCAGTAGTAACTCTCAGTGTGAATGGTCTCAATTTCTCAATCAAAAGACACAGACTGGCAGAATGGATAAAGAAACAAAATCAAGTGACATGCAGTATACAAGAAACACATTTAAGCTGGTCAGGGTGGCATGTGCCTATAATCCCAACATGCAGGAGGCTGAGGCAAGAGGGTCATTGTGAGTTTGAGGCTAGCCTTGGCTACAAAATCAGTTCAAGGCCAGCCTAAACTACACCAAAACTCTGTCTCAAAAAATAAAAAAAGAAACACATTCAATTCAAAGAGAAATTCATAGGTTACGAATTAAAAGCAGGAAAACAATATTCCATCTAATAGGAACCCAGAAAAAAGCAGGCATAGCTATCTTAATCTCAGACCAAGTGATTTTCAAGCCAAAACTGATCAAAAGAGACAAAGGAGCTCACTATATATCGGTTAAGGTAACAATTCAGCAGGAAGAGATAACAATTATAGACATATACACACCAAATACTGGCACACCCAACTTTATAAATCAAACACAAACAGACATGAAAAATCACACAAACACTAAGACAACTTTAATGGGGGACCTCAATATCCCACTGTCACAAATGGACAGATAAACTAGACCAACCAGATCAATAAGAAATATCAGAGCTGGACCAAACCTTCAAACAAATGGATTTAAGAGGTAGCTACAGTGTGATCCGTCTAACAATAACAGAATGAATACACATCCTTCTCAGCAGCACATGGGACTTTCTCCAAAACATAGCCCATAAAGCAAGCTTTAATAAATGCAAAAGAATCAAAATTATCTCAAACATATTATCAGATCGTAGTGCAATGAGCCTAGCAATCAACAGCAAAAGAAACCACAGGAACTATGAAAAACATGGAAATTAAACAATACTCTTTTTAATAATCAATGGCCACAAATGAAATTAAGGAAGAAACTAGACAGTTTCTACAATGAAATGATAATGCCCGTACAACCTACTGGATACAATGAAAGCAGCCCTAAGAGAAACGTGCAGAGGTCAATTACCCAGTAGATAAACAGAGTGAGCTCAAATAAATAGCCTAATGTTTCACCTCAAGGTCCTAGAAAAACAAGAACAATACAAATCCAAAGTTAGTACAAGGAAGTAAAGTATAAAGATTACAGAAGAAATTAATGACACTATATATAATGCTCACTATATATCGGTTAAGGTAACAATTCTGCAGGAAGAGATAACAATTATAGACATAAAAAAATACAAAGAAAAAAATGAATCAAAGAGTTGTTTTTTTTTTTTTTTGTACCTGGAATTGAACTCAGGACCTTGCGCTTGCCAGGAAGGCACTTATGCCACTGAGCTACATCCCTGGCACAAAGAGTTTGTTCTTTGAGAGAAAAAAAATACAAACTGTTAGCCAATCTTACCAAAATATGGAAAGAAAAGAGCTAAATCCATGCAATTAGAAATGACAATGGTGGTATCACAACAGATTCTGCTGAAATCCAGAAGATTACTGGTAACTTTGAGAACCTGTACGCTAATAAAATGGAAAATCAAGAAGAAATGAATAAATTCCTAGATATATATGAACTACCAAAGCTGAACTAAGAAGGTACAAAAATCCTGAAAAATCCAGTATCAGTAAATGAAACAGGAAGTAATAAAACTACCAATGAAGAAAACCCCAGGTCCTAACAGATTTCCTAACAAATTCAAGAAGAACTTTAAAGAACATCTAATGCAAATCTTCCTCAAATTCTTTAATAAAATTGAAAAAGAAGCCACACTCCCCTGAAGTCAATCCTGGAACAAAGCATTATTCAAACAAAAAAAGAGAACTATAGGCCAATCTCTTTAGTGAACACATGCAAAAATGCTTAGTAAGATACTGGCAAACAGAATGCATTAAATCATCAAAAGGATCACATATAATGACTAAGTAGGATTCATTCTTGAGATGCAAGGACAGTTCAAAATACATAAATCAGTAAGTATAACACACTACATAAACAGAAGTAAATACAAAAATCACATGATGGTCTCAATAGATGGAGAAAAAGCATTTGACAAAATCCAACACCAACTCATGATAAAAAGTGAAGCGAACAGGTTTAGAAGATCTCTATCTCAACCTGGTAAAACTGACACACCAAACACCAACATCATACTAACTGGAGAAGAGCTGAAAGATTTCCCTCTAAAATAAAAAACAAGATAAGGATGTCCACATTCACCACTCCTGTTCAATACAGTTCTCAAAACAATGGTCAGAGCAATGGGACAAGAGAAAGAAGTAAAAGGATAGGAAAAAGTTAAATTATCATTATTTGCAGACATTATCCTATACATAGAAGATCCTGAAAACTACACCAAAACTGATATTGATGCAATACAATTGATAACCAAAATTCAGTAGTGTACCAGGATACAAGTAATACTCAAAAATCAAGTGTCCCTATACACCAATAATATAACTTACAGAGAAAGAAATTAGGGAAACAATATCTTTCACAATAGCATCAAGAAAAATGAAGTATTTAGGAATTAACCTAACCAAGGAAATGAAATACCTCTACAATGAAAATTATAGTACATTGAAGGAAGAACACAGAGGACATCATCAGAAAATGGGAAGGATCTTCTGTTCTTGTATAAGCTGTATCAACATAGTCACAATGGCCGTATTTCCAAAACTGTTATGCAGATTTAATGTAATCCCAGTGAAAATACTACTAACATTCTTCATAGAACTAAAAGAATGCAATCTTAAAATTCCTATTAGTATCAGAAGAGACCTCAAATAGCAAAAGCAATTTTGGGCAACAAGTGCAGAGCAGGGGACATCACAATCCTAGACTTTAAGTTATACTACAAAGCTACAGTCATAAAAACAGCATGGTATTAGCAAAAACAAAAACCCAAAAGAAACCAAAACAGAACTGTGGATCAATGGAACAGAAAAGAGGATGCAGAAACAACTCCAGGCAAACTCAGCTGTCTTATGTTTGACAAAGGGGTGGAATGCTTTTGCTGGAATAAAGACAGACTCTTTAACAAATAGCGCTGCAAAAACTGGTTATACACATATAGAAGACTGAACATATCTTTCATCATGCACCAAATTAAATCAAAATGGATCAAAGATCTAAACATCAGAACAGAAGCAATTGGCTGGAAAAGTAAGCAAAACTCTTTAAGATATAGGCATAGGCAAAGGCTTTCTAAACGGAACCTTGGTTGCATAAGAATACCAAAAATCAACAAATGGGGTCGTAGCAAATTAAGAAGTTTCTGTACAGCAAAGGAAAACACCAAAGGAGTAAAAAGACAACCTATAAATTTTATATTGCCAGCTACTCCTCAGACAAAAGAGTACTATCAGGAATATACAAAGACCTTAAAAAATTTAAACTCTCTAAAATTAAATACCTAATCAAAAATGACATGAATAGATACTTCTCAGATGAAAAAGTACAAATGGCCAATAAATATATGAAAAAATGTTCAACCTCTCTAGCCATTTGAGAAATACAAATGAAAACAACACTGAGACTCCAACTTTCTCTAAAAAGAATGGCTATCATCAAAAAATCAAACAGCCAGGTGTGGTGGCACATGCCTGTAATCCTAGGACTTGGAGCCAGGGCTACATAGTAAGTTCAGTGCCAGCCTAAACTACATGGCGAGACCCTGTCTCAAAGCAAAAAAAAAATTCAGAAATCAAACAATAACAAATGCTGGAAAGGCTGCAGGGAAAAAGAAATGCTTCACTTCTTCATTGTTGGTGGGAGTGTAAACTGTTACAACCACTATGGAAATCAGTATGGAGATTCCTCAAAAAACTAAAAGTAGAAATTCCATTTGTTCCCCTTTCTAGGTATCTTCCCAAAGAGGACATAGTATTAATGTGACACATGCATACCCATGTCCATAGCTGCACAATTCATGATAGTGACAAATTATTTTTAGAAAGGGGGGTGAAGGGGAAAAGAAAAAAGTATTGAGATTTGTTGCGTGTATATACCATACCAACCAACTCCCCAGAATAAATGCAATCACTATGTACCAATAAAAATTAAAAAGTAAGAGAAAATCTGCTAGAAAACAGGAAAACTCAATTGTAACAGAATTTTCATCCCACCAGTGAATTAGGGACAAAATAGTGAATTTACTGACTCATGATGTTATTTCTTATGGAATTGAGGTTCCGTTCAGAAAGTCTTTTCCTACACCTATGTCTTTAAGTTTTACCTATTTTATCTTCCAGCAGATCAAGTGTTTCTGTTTTATATTTAGATCTTTGATCTATTTTGATTTTACTTTACTACATGGTGATATGTTTGGGTCTAGATTCAATCTTCTGCATGTGGAAAGCCAGTTTTCCCAGCACCATTTGTTAAAGAGCCTGTCTTTTCTCTAGTGCATGTTTTTGGGGTCTCTGTCAAAGATCAGACAGCTCAATGTGCCTGGGGTTGTGTCTGTACCTTCTATTCTGTTTCACTGGTCCATGTGTCTGGGTTTGTGCCAGTAGATAATTTTCCATAAAGGAGGAGTTCAAACTCTTTATTCAAGGACAGTTAACTTTCCTAGAAACTGAAGCAACAGTCACTTAGTAAAAACTGAAATTATATTTATTGATTTGGCTAGTATACACTGCATTTCTACTGTGTGCACAATTTCCTGCCAGTCAATCACATGCAGCATTTCTATTTTCCTTATATTTCTGCTCCTATAGCTCGGGAGTAACCACAATAATACTTTTTCATTATAAAAATCTTAAGAACTCCATCCAGAAAGAAAGCTGTCTCTGTTAAAAGTAGAGCTGCTTTTGCTTCTAGGCTTCCCATTACACATTCGTATCAATGCAAGAGACACCAGAAAGATAAATGGTAGCATCTGTTTTAGAGGATCTTACCATTCTAATGAAGAGAAAAACAGTGAACGTTACACAATGTTATAAAGAAGAGTTAGTAATTACAAACGGAAATAATAGCACAAATTGAATCCCCAAGGAAAAAAGAGATAATAAATAGTGTAAATCTGAAAAATATTTTCTAGAAAAACTGTGTTAGATTACAAAGGCAAATAAAGCCTTTTGATGCAATGTGGGTACAGACAGAAAGGGAAAAACTTTGTAAAACAGAAAGGAATCTAAGCCTCGCAAAGGACAGAAGAGATTTGATTGATTTATCTCAGTTCTACTCACGGCTATCTTTTACCTCAACAGGTGGTTACATACCTTCACTGCCCAAATAGACTGCTCCAAAGGGTGGAAAAGTTTGAAACAAAAGCCATCCTTTTTTGATGGACGCTCAATGATTTCACAGGCATTCAGCAGAACAGTTCCAACCCACTGACCATTCTTTTGGGTTTTATAGATCAGTAATACCCCAGGTTTCAGCACGCACCACAACTTGGTCCAGCTCTTTAGAGTACCACGAATCTAAAGAAAGGTAAGTTTATTTAAAAAATAAATATTTGTTTTTCTCTTTCTGGTCCACAGGACATAAACTGAATAATGGCAAGTAGAAGGTTTTAATGTAAAGGCTCTATAACATACATATTTTAGATTAAATAGATACTTTTTCAAAAAGTCACTACATGGCAAGCACTGCAAACAGACGTGAAAGTGATAAGGCTTCTGCTTCTAAGGAACTTAAATTTTAGTGGAAGACAAAGTTAGCAGCTTCAAAATGATGTACTAAGTAGAATAGTTTTCCTAATTTCCCTGACCAGGGCAGGGCCCATTAAAATTTCTGGTATTGAAAGTCTTCTTTTTTTTTTTTCCTCCAGTTTTTTAGTATTTTATTTTAAATAGAAAAAAGTAAAAGTAACAATAAAACAGTTTCAAACACAGGCTAGTAGGACAGTAACAATAATTAATACATTGTATATTGTTATATTCATAGTAGTTGTTCAGAGTACAAGAGATAGGCATGAAATATTGTCCAAAAAATATTAGCACAAATCTTTCTTTTCAATGAACTAAGAGAAACTAGCTGTATAACTATTTTAACTATCGTGTGTGTGTGTATGTGTGTGTGTGTATTTTTTTAAAGGAAAATCTTTTTGGAGCATTTATTGTAACTGTAATTTTATTTGTGTAAGCAAATTCTTATTATTTGAAATTATAGAAAGGGCAGAAATTATTCTGCCCTTTCTGCCTTTTCACCTTACCACCACATTGATAGTGCTGAAAAACTGCTGGCGGACACCAGGCAGTGGATATTTGGTGAATGATAAGAAGAACCTCCTCTCAGCTCCCAAAAGTGCTTTCCTTAAATTATTCTTGGTAGGCACATAAAGTGTGCTATATAAATTTCTTTTCTCATTTATCAATCTCTCTCTCTCTCTCTCTCTCTCTGGTTATATGAGACAGGGTCTTGCTCTGTAGTCCAGGCTGGCCTCGAACTTGCGGCGATCCTCTTGACTCAGCCTCCCGAGTGCTGGCAGTATAAGTGTGCACCATCATGCCCAGTTATATGAATTTCTTGGAGGGTCTCAATATGCAGTCCAGGCTGGTCTTACACTTATGATCTTCGTGGCCAGTTACACTAATCTCTCATAAAAAATTCCTTATCCTAAGGTTTAGTTTAATGCACTCCTAAGTAGCAAGTAGCACCAAAATAAACTGGAAATTGTTTCCAGCACAAGTTTGAAGGTGACTCTAGAATTTTTTGAATTGTGAGGCCAACTATCATCAGACTCCCATTTTAACAAGAAAATTTCTGCGTCAGATCTTACGAGGGTTATTTGGTTAGAGGTTTCACCAACTCTTGAGTAAAGTGGAAAGTCCTCAGGGCAGTGGCGATTTTTAGGTGAATACCAGGTAGTAAAGCCTTCTGGGGTCAGAGTCTTACGAGTTCATTCTTAAAGTTAGAATCAGCTGGAAAGATTCCTATGAGTTATCCTCCAGATGAGGATGAGAAAGATTAGAGTGACTAGGATGAGAAAAAAGGAAGTAAAAATAAAAATAACCAGAGGCTGAAAGAATCAGCTAAGGAAACACCAATATATGTGTTTGGTAATTACTGCCTTTAAATGATAACTTAAATCAGAACATAAGATCCTCTGGGATACAATGAATAGTTTCCTTCCCAGTGAAAAACAGTCATCTTAGGAGTTATTTTTACTTTGTGGGCTTTAGCTACATTCTGAGCTCTTGTATTCCTGTAGGTAAACATCCAGCAGTCAGAATTCAAACTTCAGCACACACTGACCTTCAGCCAGTCGGCCATAACAATAACAGAAGGGTCTGTGATTGTACTGAGCAGCTCCTTTGTGGCTCTTTTCTTTTCTTCTCGGTAATTTTTCTTTTGCACCTATTTCATATAAATAAAAAAATTAAAAACAATAAAAATAAGCAATTTCTTTCAACTTTTTAGGTCTATACAATGTAGAATATAAGATTCTCCATGTTTTTAGAATGCTAGCATCTTCGAATTAAAAGCTATAATATACTTGATTTATTGCTGGGAGGAGCTTTTGGCAACTTGGGTTAAAATGCAGTTTTCCTCATTACTAGTCTGGTTCTCTGTATCTCTTTTAAATTATACAATAATACATGAATATAAACTCATGGTAAAAATTTTAAATAAAAGCTAAACACTGCTTTTATTATACCCCTTCTTACTACAACTACCAGAACTGGCACTGTCAATCTTCTGGAAAACACTGCCTTTTAAGACTCTGTACACGATCTGCAGAAATACTTAGCTTTGTGTTTTTAACACACAAAAAGTTCTCCCACTCAATACTTTTTGGAGAATTTCCATAATTACTTTATTCATATAATCCCTCCTATACTCGGAATTGAACCCAGGGCCTTCATAATGACGTCTGTCTTCAGCCCCTTTTACTTTTTGTTTTGAGACAGTCTCTCACTTAGGTGCTAGCTTGCCCGTGGTGGGCTCAAACTTGCGATCCTTGGCTCAGCCTCCCCAAGTGTTGGGGTTACAGGTGTGCACCACCACCCTCAGTTTACCCTATTCTTTTAACTGCTCCATAGGCTTCTCAGTATTAAAATAATGAGAAAGCTAATACTGGGAACAGTATCTGTTCTAAGGGTTTAAGCTGTATTACCATTACCTCACTTAATCATCACAGTAACCCTTTGAAGTAGAATTAGTATGAACCTTATTTTATAGATGAGAAAAGTCAGGTGGATAATGTAACACGCCCAGTTCACACAGCTAGATAGTTGTGGAATCAAGTTCAAATGGGAGCTCACTGGCTCCCAAAGCTATGCTCTTACCTACTAGGTTAAATTCTATCATTTTTCTTAATGAATTCCCTTACGGATAGAAATCTACTTTGCTACCAGTATTGGCCTATTATAAACAATGGTACAATTGTTTGCAAATGCAGGTCTGGTTCTCTTTCCCGATTCTAACATGTAAGACGTAAATAAAAAAGCATGACAATGCAATGAATTCATTCAATAAATAATTTTACCTCATGTATGCTATTTCTGAGTAATTTTAGAAAGCAGCAGTGGATTAATGCAGTCTTACTAATACTTAATTGTTTTTGGAGGTAAGAGTAAAGACAAACTATCAGTGATTACATTTTTAAGTAACTGTAATACAAACATACTCCACAAAAAGTTGCATTTCATGGAGACTAAATATAGAATAATATTTTAATAATTTTATATCCAAAAACTAGACTTTTGATTTTAAAAAATATGCATGTCTAAATTAACAGATTGAATGACACTGCAAATGCAAACACACACAGGACCAGGCATGAACACAAATGGGTTAAAGAGACTAGGCAGTGACCAGCTAAAAGCCTGTGATCCTTAACCCCAGGTGCTGTTGCCATTCAGGGAGGCAGGTCCAATAACACATATTTCCTCAGAGAAGTTGGAAATTTGGACTTTTAATTGTTGGCTCAAATTTTTAAAGCATTATGCACTTCAAACAAAATACGCACCAAATTCAGCCTATGATCTAGCAGTGAGCAAAATGTAATTTAAGTAGGTACCAGAGATTTTCATCAAGTGTTCTACAGTGATATGTCCACTCAGCTCTGGCATAACTCTGAGATTCCATGTCCATAGCCCCCTGTTTGGCAACTGAAGCCTGAAACAGACCCTCTGGACAGTCATCAAGCAGTCTTATCAGACAGCCTTAGTGCACCATATAAATATTAACACTTTCTATGTGTGCCTGTCCGTAGTTCTTATCAGCCTACTTTTAAAACAATAAGCAAAGCACAATGCAAGATATTTTCCAGAAATAACTATGGAAACTAACCTTAAGAGATTCTTTTTTTGTGAGCTTACTTGAAGTTGAACAGTCTTTTTCGGAACCATTATAAAGTTTAGATTCAGACTGAAATCACATAGAAATGAACAGAAAATAAATAATAATTAAAGCCTTCACTTACTCCATACATGTCATATAAAATCTTATGTTAATTTCTCACATTCTTGTCATTTAGTACTATGATTTAAGCAAATGCAGATTTTTTAAAACTGGTTTTTCCTATAGAGTATTTGTATTAAAAACAAATCCATGTTGAACTCATAAATATTCAAAAAACCAATCTGCAACGTGAAGTTAAATAAGATCATTCCTAAAGTATTATATTCTACTTTTTCAGAGTATTTCTAAGAACATATACAATCATTTAGTTAATTCTCAGGACAAAAACAGCCAAAGCAGTGTTCTTTTTAAGTTAAAATATTCTAAGTAAAAAACCAAATCATGTAATTTTTAACAAGTCGATATATACACTGTCCAAATGGTTTGCCTCCCTCACTAGGAAGAAACATAATCTTCAGAGACTAATATTAAACCACTCTAATATTAAATTGTGAAGCGTCAAGTCACAATATTCATTGGATCCCTTCCTTCCTACTTATCCAATGTACCTAAATTATTAAGAATGTCTTTCTTGCTTTCAGACTGTCAGTTTATATTTCCTATTTTTATTTAATTGTTATGGTACAGATCTAAAATATTCCCTCAAAGTCTCATGTCTTTGGATCACTAGTGGATTCATCCATTGATACATTCAGTAGATAAATGTGCTGTTAGGAGGTGGGACTAAGCTGAAGCAGGGTCACTGGGGGTGTGACTTGGAAGGATGTATTCTTGTCCCTGGATCCTCCTGTTTTTGCTTTCTGGCAGTCATCAGGTGAGCAGCTATTCTCCACCTGAACCTTCTACCACCTTGCTGTTTCTGCCTTAGAGCTGAATGACCATGGTCTGAACCCAGTGGAAACTATGAACCTTTCCTCCTTTAAGTTGTAGAAGTCAGGTATTTTGTTCCAGCAACAGGAAATACATTGATCTTCATAAGGACCTTGAAAAAATGGGCACAACAAGTAGTTTTATCACCATTTTTTTTTCCCTTTCCCGTACCACGAATCGAACTCATGACCTTGCGCTTGCCAGGCGGGCACTCTGCCGCTGAGCTAAATCCCCAGCCCTATATCACCATTTTATAAGTAATACAAGGGATGCTTGGGGAGATTTTCCAAATTCATAATCATTAACAGCAGTGACTAGATCCTGAGTATCCTAATCTAGACTTCACAATATTTTACCAGGGTAAAAGAGCACAAAGCTAAAAGCTGTTTCTGTCAATCTCAGAACAAAATTAAACATATTCCTTCAATGTCCTGTAATTTAAAATTTTTACCTAACACTAGATATAGGAGAGGGCACTTTAAAAGCTCTTAGCAATATTACCAGTACCTAGAAATTATAAACAACTAAATCAAAATAATGACTTTCAGATATAGGATGGCCAGAATTGCATGTCACTAGAGATGATCAGAGATAAAAAGCTTTTCAGTATAACTCCCTCATTCAATTATCAGACCCATGAAGCGGATATCATGTTTACTCATCAATAATACCCAGTGTATCACCTGAAGAAGAAGAACTCAATGAAACTAATATGATCTAGTAATAAAATGAAAATAAAACTGGCATTTGTGGCTACTTTCTTTCATATCTGCTAAAAATGTTTCTTCTATTTGGTACAAGATACCAGCTTATGGTGTTAGTATTAACAGACTATGTTGAAAAAGAACTGCAAAAACCCCTGAATACAGAAAGGAGGAGACTAACTTTGTTAAACTTCACTAAAGTTACTGATTTAAGTACTAGTTCCCATAATTATGTTGTACACTGTGATACTAAACCAGTATCACAAAATTCTTCCAGTTTAACAGGTCTCTGTCTTCTCTTTGGCCCTGGGAACCCAAAGTGGTCATGACTAGTGTCACAGGGCAACTTTAAAATTATCATGAAATTCTCTTTCCCACAATTTAATAGAAAATGTATACTGTGATGTGCTTATACACTATTAAATGAAAAATACTAACAATATTAGCTTAAAAGTTAATGAGTTTGTTACTACAAATCCCAGGAATCTCTGCTACATGTTCTAGTTTTGACAAAACAATGAACCAGTGAAAAAGCTATTTTGTTTATACATTGCTACATCAGTTTCCTGAATCAGCATACTTTTAACAGACCAAAAATTAAAACCATAAACCATTTTTATTAGAAATATATTAGGAAATAACCTTCCCTTCATAAACTAACCACTGCTGACTTAATGGCCACAAAACTTTATATTCAATAAATCTGCATGCTTTTTCTCTTTGTCTATCTGTCTTTTGTTATAAGGGTATTAGCCACAAATTCTGCAATGGGTAGGAAAATTAATCTCTTCTCCCCTAAACAATCAAGGCATTTCTTTTGTACATTATATATATGTACAGTGTATTATTAAACTTCCATCCTTAATACACATAAGATAGATGAACTTTTGTGTATGGAATACTTGAAAGTTAAGTGTGAATAACATTTCCATAAAATCATACATGAAATACTGTGCAATCTTCTTAGCCACTCCTAAAAACAAACACAGGAAGTGGTAGGAGAAAATTCTATTCCTCAAAGGAGCAGAAAATATAATGGCTTCAGAAATAGGTTTTCTTTGTCTTTTAAGTTTATTCCAAAATACAAAAGCTATTCTTGTTGCTTCTAAATCTGACTAGAATTAAACCAAAAGTTAAATCCTGTGACAAATTTTAGAAAATTCAGTGAAGTACATACTCATAGGAAATTGCTACATCATTGTAGTGCTTAACTTAGAGTACATTCTCTTAAAGAAATAATTCTCAACATATCTAAAAATAGGTAAAAGTACTGTAGTTTGAGAAAGACTGATTTAAAAAATTAGGTCTTTTTTTTTTAAAATTTTAATTGTAGGCTATTACCACAAATATCTTTGTCCTTTAACTGGTAAAATACATGTTTTGATTGTCAAAGGAAATGAACTCAAACTTAAGGACTTTTTCTTTTTTTAAAAAGACATGAGCCTTAGAATATCTCTGAATGGAATCCTCAGACTCCAGTTTGAGAAGTACTACTGTAGAAAACACATCAGAAACAGTATTTCTCTGGAGAAAACACTAGTTACCAACTGACTATGTTTCTGAGTAACCAACAGTGCTTAGATCAGTTCCAGTAGAACTTCACTCTTTCATACGTACTACATGGTTTACACATACCAACTTAAGAAACAGCTCATCAAAGCTAGATAGGATTTCAGTTCCCTCATTTTTTTTTTTTTTTTTTTTTTTTTTTGGTTTTTCTCCGGTACCAGGAACTGAACTCACGACCTTGCGCTTGCCAGGCAGGCGCTTTTGCCGCTGAGCTAAATCCCCAGCCCCTCCCTCATTTCTTAAACACTAGAAAAAATATCATCATCATAGATTTGAGAACAACAATATGCTTACCTTGCTCTTTGACATAGAAAGTGAAGATTCATCTCTATTTTGAGAAATATCTTCCCTCCCCCTTTCAAAACCTTTGAAAAAAATTGTCAGTATTACTATTTTTGAATATACAGTTATTAATGTTAACATCATATATATATATACACACACCCACACCCACATATATATCTTTTCCTTTTTTGAGACAGTGCCTTGCCATATAGCAGACTAGCTTCAAACTTATGATCCCCCGGTTTTAGCCCTCCAATTACTGGGTTTACAGGTATGTGCTGCACCATACAGAATATACCTGATGTATATTAGTGCAGAAGTCTAGACTGTACATACCGTTTTACACAATGATAATTTATAGCTCTCTAAAGAGTCATCTTAGCCTGGGCATGGTGGTACACGCCTGTAATCCCAGCACTTGGGAGGCTGAGGCAGGAGGATCATTGCAAGTTCAGGAGCAGCCTAGGGTACAAAGCGAGCTCAAGGTCAGCCTAAACTGCACAGCGAGACCCTGTCTCAAAAAGACAAAAATAAATAAATAAAAATAAAATTAAAATAAAGTCATCTCTAGTACACTTCTTTAGAATTAAATACAGCTTAGGGAGACAATGAAGTCCTTCCTCAAACCCATCAAAATTAAGCTAAATAGCCCTTTTGTGTGCTCCTAGAACTTTGTATGAGATCAACCCTCACTCAACTTTTATTCTAGTGAGACAGTTTCTAAAAAGAGTACTGACACACCCAACCAAATATACTTTCACACCACTGTCAAAATGGAAAATAGTCTAGAATAGGTGCTTTCAAAAGATAGGAGAAATAAACCTGAAGTAAGAGATTGCAGAAATAAACCTGCAGTAGTACATGCCTGTAACCCCAGCTATTGGGAGGTTCAAAGAGGAGAATACTTGAACCCTGAAGTTTTGAGGTCAACCTGGGCAACAGGGTGAGGACTTATCCCTATGCTGCCCACTACCCTCAAAGAGACAGAAAAAACTGACATGAAAACGCCTAGCACAGTACTTGACACACAGCTGACCCTTATTATCCCTGTCTAACAATGACAGTAACAATTTGCTGAACAAATTCCAAAAGGCTGAACATAAAATACATGAGTGCAGTGGGATAAGAACACATACAGTTTTGCATTCATGTAACATACTGAGAAAGTGCTATGTTAACAAATCATAACAGTTCAGTTAGATGAATTTAATAAAATATGTGTGTCACATATTATTGGAACAATACATATTTTAATGTGGTTCTTTCTACTTTTGAGAGGTAATACTAACTATATAATTATTTGTTCTGGGCCCAATAAAAATCTGTATTAAAAATATAACTATAATTATACTACCACTGCCTGAAGCACTTCAAAATTATTTCTACTGTACCAATGACAAATGCCTCTTATTCTGCTTTTGGTTTATAATAACTAAAACAAATCTATTTTCTTAAGTCAGACATTGTACTGAATTACTTTTCTAATATGAAAAAGAAGAAAAAAGATCTCAATCCTAGCAGTACGGTGATAAAAACTTCATAAATGCAACGTGGAATTTTAAGTGAAAACTTACAGGAATTTGGAGCTTCAGTGTAAAATAAACCAAAAAGTTATGTAATTCAATTTTAAAAACTGTATTTATTCAAAGCAATAAATGTAAGAATTCTTTTTTTGCTTTTCTGTGTGTGTGTGTGTGTGAGACAGGGTTTCACTATGCAGTTCAGGCTAGCTTCAACTCACTTTGTAGCCTAGGCTGGCTTCGAACTTGCAGCAATCCTCCTGTCCCAGGTTCAAGAGAACAAAGATTTTCTAAAAGTATAGATTATAAATAGAAAAGTCTCTTCTCTTAGTCTCTACTTTAATTCTCTATTCAATTTCTCTAGTGTCCTGATTTAAGCTGAATCAAAATTAATCCATATATCAGGAAAGAAAAATGTCTTGTTTACTGTGTCTGTATTCACATTATTTTAAAATACTACAGTAGGCTGGGTGTGGTGGTGCAAGCCTGTAATCGCAGCACTCAGGAGGGCTGAGGCAGGAAGATGCGCAGTGATTTCAAGGCCAACCTGAATTACACAGTGAGACCCTGTCTCAAAAAACAAAAACAAAGAAACAAAAACGAATAAAATACTATAGTACGCCATACTATATACTAAATACTATAGTAAATAAAAACAAAGCTGTAAGTCAGACTAGACTTTTTAAATGCAGGTACGTCTTATAAGAAGTGTCAAATGTTGAAAAAGGGCACTCATAAATCTGGATTTTATATTACCTGTCAAATCCAAATGAATCCCATTTAAGGTCTCTATACCTCAAACTTGTACATTAATGACTGTGTTAAAAGCTAGTCCCAATGACTTGCAAATTATTTAAATTATGGTCAGGTAAACCAAATGCTTTCCCAAATGTACATACAGGTGGTCAAATGCCTTAAATTTCAAAGAAGGTTACAATTATATGATCAGTGTGAAACGCAAAGAACACAGAACATATAAAAATAGCGAGAATATCCTAAAGCGAAAGTATCATCATACTGTACATAAAATTTCAAGAGAAATTCCAAGGAAGCAAAGCAAAAACTGCCACACTAGGGACTCTGTTGTAAGACCAGACAAAACTACTTTTCCTAAAAATGTGCAAAATAATCTCATCTGAAAAAGTCTGATGTGAATGTACATTTATTAGAAGCCAAAATACTTCTTGGCTCTTTACTCAGTTTCCATCGTGGATGAGAATTCAGCGTCACTTTAAAATTCTTTCTTTATTAAAATAGTGATTTAGGGCTGGGGATGTGGCTCAGTAGTAGGGTTCCTGCCCTGCACACACAAGGCCTGGGTTCGGTCCCCAGCGCCATAAATAAATAAATAATTGTTATTTAAAGACAAAATCATGAAGTCTAGAATACATTATTGACCGTATTAGTAATGAACAATAATTTTTATTTTTCCCCCACCAAATGTGCTTGTAGTGATTTGGGGTGCTAAAATCTTTTTACAACGATCCTCCCCATTCCTACAAGTGAGATAGAATCCATATTCTTATCAAGAGAAATAAAACTAGGGGACTAATACCATTCTATTACAGATGAGAACAAGAAATACGTGGAACTGTATTCATTGCTAGTGGACCTTTAAAGTAGCACAATCACCTTGCAAAACTATTTGACAGTATCTACTAACATTATGAGTGTGTCTGTTCATTAAAAGAAAGGTGGAAGATTCACAGCAGCTTTATTCCTAGTAGTGGAAAGCTGTAACTGATTCAAATCACTATTAACAGAATATATGAACACGTTATAATACGGTCCTGCGATGGAATGTTACACAACAATGAAAAAGAACAAAACAACAGATATATTAAATAAAAGAAGTCATCTATCCCTATTTAAAAAAAAGAGAAGAAGGTATCATATAATTCCATTTATAAACCTGTTCTGTGAGGTCAGACTGAAAAGTAATTTACCTTTGCTACAGGAGGCATTAATGGGTAGGGGCATGAGGGGAACTTTTGAAGATCTAGGAAGTGATTATAAATGTCTATATGTAACTAATAACATCAAAAGTTGCAATTTAACCATTTTTTATTTATTTAGCTAGCCTTTTTTGAGAGAGGGTTTCACTATGCATTTCAGACTGGCCTTGAACTCACGTGGTAGCCCAGACTGGCCTTGAACTTGCGCTAAACCTCCTGTCTCAGCCTCCTGAGTGCAGGGGTTACAGGCATGTGCCACCACATCACACAAATTTAACCATATTTAAGTTACACATCAGTGAAAAGATAAAAACATATATACATTTCCCTAGTTTTTCAGTTTATTAGACATAGCCTGCTTTGCCATCCTTTCCTACTTATATTCCTTAAGCTTATTCTATAGCTGGTTACTTCTAATTTATTTGTCAACAATGATGATAATGAGAAGCCATACCGTAATATTAATGAAAACAACAACAAAACAACCAATACCTATTTGTGGGAACCCTCATGAGGAAAAGGTAACATGACAGATTTCACCTTACATGTTTTAATAATCTTTACCATAAGATCACACATGGAAATATTAATCATATTTATATAGCTGAAAAAAAAAACCCTGCAGCACACAGAAACTAAGTTGACTAATACAAGAAGTGATATAGCAGAACTGACTGAAACTTTTCTCCAACACCATGACGTAGCTCAAGATGCAAAGCCACGTATCAGGGAGGCCTTGCTTTGACTGTGTGGGCGCAGTTACTGCTCCATGCTCGGAGACATACTTCACACATGTCTATACCACAGTAATGACTGCAGTATGCTGCAATTATTTCATGTTCATTCTCCACACTTGATTGTGACAAAAGAAAGGTGTGACTTTACTTATATTTTAAAAACTGCATAAATTGGTAACAAATTACAATGGACTCCATTTTTACTTCCAAAGATTTTTTAAAATATGAAATACAGTTTACGTTTAGAAGACTGAAAAAATCATAAATGAATAACAAATACAAGACATACTTATGTAACTATAACACGAATGAAAAAATTTGAAAATTGCTTACTGTCCTAAGTGCAGTTCTTGATCACAACCCACTCTCTTCAAAAGAAGTTGTCTTGACTGTTGCTAGCACAGAACTACTTAGTAACTTATCACAGCAGTTGTCCCATTCATTTTCACTGCTGATTAGAATCCCAGTGTGTGACTATACCACTACGTAGCCATCCTATTAGTGATAGACACCTCGGTGGTTGCTAGTTTTTCCCTACTATGACCAACAGTATTGTGAGTATTCCTTGAAATACATCATGGTACACAAAACCATGAGTTTCTGTTAAAGAGAAATAGTAATGCTTTTCAGAAATGCTAACCATCAAAGCAAAAAAAGACTTTTCTAGTTAAGAGTTTAACAAAAAAATTACATTGAACTTGGTTTAATAAAAAAAGTCTGCCTTATCTTTTTGTTCTAATCTTCTCATTTTGGAAGTAGTCACATATTCACAATAATTATAACTCCTACCTCATATGACCAGGGTCAAGTTCTTTTATTTTCCAAAGACTATCAATTTCTCTTCTATAAATAAATTTTATATTTGATAATCTCTTATTATCATAGGGCTTACTTTCTCCTAATGCATCAGAGTGTTGTTCCTCAATAAATTAGCACTCTGCTCTTAACATAACCGAGGCATTAACAGAGTAGAAGTACTATCCACGTTGACAAGGTATAACTTTTCTATACACTTCAGTATGAAACTTGGTTGATTAATGTTTTAAATATAATAAAGCAAATTATGTTACTTTAGTCTTGTTAAAATGAAATTATATATATGTGTATATATATACACAAATGCAGATATAATAGGTATCTATATGTTAAATGTAGAATTGCTACATTTAGTTTAACCATACTAAACAATCAAGAACCAAGAAACTACAGAACAAAAATCTCTAAGAAATTAAAATTTACTAAAAAGTACCTATGCATCTAAGTTTACAGTTTGTCTACAGGTAATTTATTTCCTCAAAGTGTATTTATTTTTATTTTCAGGTACTATTCTAAAGACTAGTACAATGAGCGCATCTAGAAATAACAGCTCACATAAAGACAACAGATAACCAGACATGAGGTAAACAAATATGCTGCATCATGGCTTCATTACAAATACTTGGGCATGGACACCACTGCTGTAGCACAAGTTATACTGAGAGGGGGGAGGGAGAGACGGGGAGAGATTCTAAGGAAAACTAAAATGTAAAGTGTTACTTTTAATGTAAATACGTAGCAAAAAGCCACTTCTTTGAGGTACTTAATTTCATCCTACTATTTAGGTAATACAGTAGATATTTTAAAAAGCTTTTTATCATACATAGTTGTATTACAGAGAGTATGGAATTATTCCTCTGAATATGATTTTTCCCTATTTCAGCAATTAGGAAACAAAGCAAACCATTTACTCTTTTACAGCAAACCTATCACAATGACCTCAAATGTGTTCTTTGACCATTTAAACTGAAAACATTGCCTTCAATTACCCAGTTCAGCAAACACCAAACTTTTAAGAAGTGAAGTTTACTTTTTATCAAGGTCACATGATTATACTAAGCAGATCTGTGGCATGAAGGTCAGCAATGAGCATGTGCTAGCAAGTGGTTTAAAAATACAATCAAGGGGACAGAGATAAATACAGAAATGGGACAAGTCTCATTGTAAAAACAAAGACATTGTAGCCACATTTGAAAATGTCAGTGAGTTGTATTTTCAAAGCTACTTCTGAACAAAGATGCCTTTGGAGAACATGAGAAAGGAACCTGATAGTAACCACACTATGCTAGAAGACTCAGTACAGATTATGAATGCTATTTAAAGCTTAAACTGCTTAGGCACAGTGCAGAACTATGGTTTCTAATTCCTTTGGAAAACACTTAGAAAAGAAATGATATAAATAAATTATAATAATTTATCTACTTCTCAGATGAATACCCTATACAGATGCTTCACTATCTCAGAAGAACGGACATGCTACCTACCAACATGAATACCCACAAAAAGCCAAGAATAAAGGTTAGTGTGAAAATAGAAAATTTAATTCAAATTTAATAATAAAAGTGTCAGAAAAATACAAATGATTAAAGCAAGCACCAGTCTCAGTCAATATTTTTGTCATAAATATTAAAGAATATTTTCATTTTAAAAGAAAATTATAACAGCAAAGGTAATGTAATTACAGTGTAAGACAGTTTAAAATCTGAAAGCAAAACGTATGATCACATATTTAAAAACATATATCCAAATATTTGCTACATCTTTTTAAATAACAAAAGATCAATTTATGTCTATATCTCACTGATGAATTATTTAATGCCTAAGTCACAGCTGCCAAGTGTCTATTTCATTTAATAAGTATTACCTAACATACCTATTTTCTCAGAAAAAATTAATCCCACATAAATGCACATACTAAGAAGAAAGTGAGGTGATTCAAATACTATACATAAGTATAAAATTTCACATTAGTCAGGACTTGAAATTATAATAAAGTAGTAGGATTAAAGCTTACGCTAAACATCAGTAATATCATAGTTACTATTCTGCAAAAAATGGCCAAATATCAATGTTAAATATCTGTTTCCCATTTGCTAAAATCTTCGGTGTAATTTCTTTGCATTTTGCATTCATTTTAAAATCAGAAAGGCTTTAGTTTTGCCAAAGGGTCATAATATTTACTTCCATAGTTAAAGCAAAAAATTATAAGTAGTCAAAATTCCTATGTTACTCATTCATTCTCAAGTTTCAGCTGAAGAGACAGAGAAAACATGGAAAAGATAAGCCTCACAGAAGCATTTACTGAAACCTAAGCTTTCACTGTAGAATTGCTGTTTCAATGAAACAGCTTTAGGGTGTTAAAATGCTTGGTTTATTTTAATGAAAAGTCTTCAGTAAATTAAGACAAGAATGCAAGATTAAGCAAACAAACCTGGCACAGAAGGAGCAAGTTCATTGTATCCTCCAAAGGAAGCATTCCGGACAAGCTTTCGGCCATCAATTCGTGGAGGAAATAAAACAGAAGAAACCCCAGCACATGAAGAAAACCTACGCTGTTGTGAGCTCTCTTCTTTCATCATTTAGAAGGTCTATTTAAATGTATATTCTCACCCAGAAGGTTAATTAGACCAATATGGCAAAGACAGGCTTTTCTCTCACATTCAAATGTAGTAAAATCCACCAGCACAAACAAAGGACACACACATTTAACAGCAAAGGAGGACTAGAGACTGTCAAATCAGCAATAAACAGAGAAAGAGACTGACAGGAAAGACATTAAACCATGCTCCTGATTTTTTAAGTGAACTAATAAAAGGGCTACTCTGCTAATGTTCTGCCCTTTTACTAAAGGTGTAATAATGCCTTGCACTGAAATGCTGCTTTAGAAAAACAAAGCAAGATCAATACTTAACGATTCAGGCTGAGGTAATAAGGTCAGTTTCTCTTTTCTCAAAAAGGCAAGCCTTCTTTCAGATCTGTTATGTTTTTGTAGTATTTGCCACACTTCTTTGCTCTTCTCCCTTCTTTCCAGTTTTTCCTTACTTCAAAAGTGGATATCAACAAAGCACTCTTTACCTTTCCTAAAGCTTGATTTATATCTAATCTGCTGCTTGCCTCAACCATGATTAAAAATTCATAAGGAAAGATATTCTTTCAAGCACAGTTCTGATGGATTCCAACAGCTAATGCAGAGAATGAACATGGAAGTTTTACCTCTAGCAGGGATATATGCATCACTCAATGCAAACCAATCAACACAGAAGACTAGAATGACACCATAACAATGCTGTATGTGCCAATACATGTTTCTTCAAATAGATGATATGCTACAGTTTCTCTTCAGTACATTTAAACTTTCCAAAATATAATCTACCAATGAGTTTTTTTTTCTACTTAAAACTCTTCTATTTAAAAACCAACTTTAGGGGCCAGGGACATAGCTCAGGGGCATAGTGTCTGCCTGGCAAGTGCAACTGGTAAGTTCAATTCCCGGTACCAAAAGAAAAGAAAAAATAACTTTATTATAGGAGTAACAAATGGAAATTCCTTTTTGTTAACCACGGTTAAAACTAAGTGACTAGTATGATCCCCCATCATTAAATCTAGCAGACACTTTATTATTATTCTCACAATGATATACTACACCATCTCTTTATAATTCATCTTTAAAATTCTAAAGTTATTTTCTAATTTTACTAAAATCCATTTATCCTAAGTTATAAAGCTCTAATCAATTGCTCTTTTTACATGCCCTAGATTTATTTTTTGATCAAAATTCTTCCTTTCAATTGCACTCTGCTGAACAACAAGGTGTTCAGTTACAGCTCACTTAGTGGTTTGTTTTTATGGGAACTTTACTTCCAGATCTCAGCTTCCTTCTTCACTATGCACGTATTTCAAGGCTACTGTGCTCTATTCACACAGAATACCCCATAAAATCTTAGACTGTGTCTCTTTACCAGATACAACATTTTTAAAACAATCAATTTCCTATGCAATGATGTATTTTACTTGGGTAAAGGAATTTCAAAACCAAAGTGAAAAATGTTTATTATTAAGACCTGTAAACTGCACAGGTTTGTGATTTCTGGGGTTGTGTTGTTTTGCTTTTCTCCATGTCATAACATGTAAATTATTATGAACTGTAGAAAGAAAAATGATTACAATTAATTCACTTGATGGCACTTGCCTTTTAAGGCATAGGGAACACAGCATCACAAAAAGCATTATCCTATAATGAGTAAGTGGGAGTTGAAAATAAACTGTATAGGTTTCTCAACTGGAGAAACCCCATTAGGCACCTAAGTTAGATAGAAATTAATAGGTAGTAAGACAGGGCTGGGCCCTCAAAGGAGTTAGAAGATGAGAACACATCAAAACTGTGGCTGAAGGAGCACTTGAAGAAGGCAAGACACTGAGATTAAAGTCACAATGGCCAGATTTACACACTTCCCAAAAGGATAAATGGGAGTTTGAGATTATACTGTACTTGGTACCTCCTTTGGGGATTTCCTGTAGAAATAGACCATTATCTCTCTAGGGGTGGGCCATCCTCTGCCACTCACTGAGAACTTTGTTTTCATTTCTTCCTTCTTTTCTCATTTCTTTTCCTTTCCTTTCTTTCCCACTCCTCCCTCTCTAGTACTCCAAGAAAAGACTAAGACTATAGATTTTTTTTTGGTACTGGGAATCAAACTCAGGACCTCGTGCTTGTCAGACAGGTGCTGTGCCACAGAGCTATATATATACCTGGCTCTACGACTATAGATTATTGACCAAGGTTAATGATGTTATCCATATGCTCTTGATATGTGCCTGCTTCACTACTGGATCAATATTAGCGAAGTGGCTATATATGTAATCTTAGCAGTTGATTATAGTTTGACCACACTGTACCTACCTTGTGACTTTGCCCTATAAAATATTCTCAGAGAGATGATCTTGGTGGCAACGCACTTGGGACCCCTCAGGAGCTATTCCTCATACCCATTCCTATTCCCCAGCTCCCAACTGTTGTGTCTCACTCATTTGGGCACCAGTGCTCCCCTCTTGAGCACTTACCTCCCTCCCCCTGCAGTAAATCTTTCCCACTCAACCCCCACTGTTCCTTGGAATTCATTCTTCAATTATGGGAAACAAATCTGACAGATCATGTTGGGGGTTTATCTCTCTTATACCTCTAGCACAATGTACTTATTTTTCTGAGTTTCCACTGTATTTCCTCACTTATAAAAGGCTAATAAAAAATACTATATTATCAAGTTGTTATGAGGGTCAAATCAAGCAATACATCCATAAAGCCAAGAAAGGTTCCAGATTATGGTAAAATGAAAATACTGAACTAAATTGTTCCCTCCTAAAATTCAGTATCATAAGAAAGTAATTTTTAAATATCTAAACAAAACAAATTTGACACTGAAAACCTCCAAACGAGTTAGTCATGGTGTTACAGATCCAACAATGTCAAATCACAAATCAGTGGTGATGAGGACTGGGAACCAACCTCGTTTCTCCTCATGTTAAGATCAGTTTAGGATGCTTCCAATAAAACAAAGTGTCCTCCTTCTTACCTATTCTGAATAGGATATCATGAACTAAGAATCAGAAAAATCTCCTTTCCTGTTGACCACATTCCTGCCAGGGGTCTAGCACCTAAACCACAAGCAATCATGAATGAGCCTTGCATCCCAGAACTCACAAATGATTTTACTCAACCCTTGCCATAGAAAACTTGTTAAACTCTCAAAGAAATCAAAACCAAACTATAATACAGAGATTGTCCAGCTTCCCTTCTCCTAGCACTTGTGTACTTTCTTTGCCAAACTACCTTTGTGCTTGCTACTGTCAAGTAAGCAGGGGGCCACTGGTCTAAGGTTGTCTCTACAATTCTGAGTTCCTACACAGTGAACGACTACCTAACTTAGTAAATCAATGGAAACCTAACAGTAGTCTAATTTCTTTAACAGACAGCCAGATTTCAGCCACAATCATAAGAGCAGCTGCGCTTCAGCCAACTGAACAGACCATATCCAAAAAGCCTAGCTGCAACCAATCAAGCTATCTGGTACTTAACTTCTTAACTCTTGTCTATAAATACTCACTGCCCACACAGCAGAGCAGACTCTCTGAATCATTCTTGTTCTAAGTGATGCCCAATGACCAAATCACTCTTATTCACAGAAATTCTACTAAATTTGTCTGAAGTTTTCCTTGGAATATTATTCAGTTTTTTAAAGGAAATACGCTGTTTAGACATGCGTACACGACAGTAACATTAGGAAAAGGGGCCCCCCAAAATTACACTAAAGTAAGGATTGCGCTTAGGTGGAACAGACAGAAGCTCTAATAGGGAAGAGAAGGGGGTTCAGGGAGAAACACGAGGACTTGTAAAGTACTGACAATGACATCTAAACCTAGAGTCCCAGGTTCATAAGTATTGGTTTTATATTCTATAAACTGTGAAAAATACATTTGTATACTCTTCATGATGTTTGAAACATTTGACAGCTACACATATATAAATTTCTTCTTTAAAAAAGCAAGGTTCCTAGGTCTTAAATATTGGTTTTACTACTCTATAAGCTGTAAGAAATACATTCTGTGTACTCTTCAATACACAGGAAACAACTGACAGCAATACACACATAAACTTCGTTTAAAGAAAGTTGTTAAACTGTTGACTGAGGCACACAAAACACTCCACAAATATGATCTATTATTATGCCCAGGTTCTTAATTCAATAGTTCAGAGAAACCAGCTGGTAAAAAAAAAACCAAAATATTACTAAATAATGTGATATAATAAGAAAGATTTATTTTTTCATCCCTATTAGCTACCTGCTACCATTTATGCTTTCTTCCACTCCCTGAGTAAGAGGTATTTACATTTACATATATAAATTTGAAAAAGCTTCCATTAATATTATGTTACAGATTTTAAAATATTTTATAAACTCAAAACATCTTCTAACTTAAAAAGCAACACTTCTATAGAACCAGTGGAAATAACACTATAGAATAGTTACAGGACCTAGATAGAGGTGGTGTTATCATAGAATTATGAGCTTAAAATTATAAATAGACACAAAAAAATATGTACATGGTTTTAAAATGTTAAATAGTAATAAATAAAGTATATTTTTAGTTTTATAATTTAATTAAAAGAAAATCATACTGCAATGATCTCGACAGTATTTAATTGCTAGACATTAATTTCACAAGGAAAACACGAAATTTTTTTCTTCAATATGAGAAAAAAACTTTAAAATTTATTTTAAAGGTACTGTTACTTTAAAACCAAAACTTAGATTTATTACTCTAAAAACTTGAAGATGTACTTTAAAAACATTTCTTTTATGATTTCGAATTAATTTTAGAATTACTTATAATCATAGAGCTCTTGTATTAATTTTAAAGTCAGACTAAGAACCAAACTACACTCAAGTCTGCTTCATCTTTTATAATCACACTTGCCTGTGTCACATCTGCTAAATTTAGCCAACGCTTATAAAAAATTACCTTGGTTAACATTTCAATGTACTATTTCTCTAGCTTCATACTACATTACCTATTCAAATTACAAAAGAGAACACTGGAAGATCATTATAACAATACTTTGAAAAGTTATGAGGTGTGATCAAAAAATATGGTGAATGCTTAAAATGTATTATCTTAAAAAACACATTATCTCCCAAACAAAAGACTATCAGTAATCCCTGTCCAATACTTCCCTACATTTCAGATATACTTATTCCAACCTTCTCACCACCTTCTAAAGCAATTAGGAAAGTTCTCTCTCATGAATCTCTTTCGTTGCCCTATCCCGACTGCTTTGATGTTCCGAAAGGATTCAAAATTGTAACTTTTCACGTCATTTTGACTTTCATCAAGAGCAAAAAGTCATATGGTGTCAGATCCAGTGAGTGAGGTAGGTGGGGACACACTGTAATGTCTTTGTCAGCTTAGATTTTAAATGGGTGGCACCTGGCAACAACACTTTGTTTTTGATAATACATCATACAGATTTTGATAATACAACATACAGATATGAAAAAGGACTTCCAGAACTGCTTCAGAAAGTGGCAAGAATGATGGGATACATGTATTCAAAGTGAGGGTGAGTATTTTGAGACGGATTAACAGCACTGAGCCTTTTACTGTTATGATTTTTTTAATTTAAATACTCCCTGTATATTTTGATCATGCCCTGTACAGCAGGTACTTACATTAGAAATAGACTTTGATCTATGGGTAAGCATATCTACTTAAAAGTGTTTTTCAAAATATAAGTAACTACCCTCGGTAAATTGAAAAAATCATTTTGATGGGTTGCAGGCTACATTCATCCTTAACTTTACTATCTAATGGCAACCTTTTCCAGAAGTTGTTCTACTAGTATGTACTTTGCCACCAGTAGGTAAATGAGCATTTCTTTTGTTCTGTATCATGGATGAACTTCAAAATTTTTGTTAATCTAGCTGGTGAATGTGAAATAGCAAGTCATTATAGTATTAATTACCTTTCATAATTCTTAATGATGCCCGACACTGTTTCAACTTTATGACCATGCATTTTACCTCTCGTGAAATATCTATTCATGTCTTCTGGACATCTTCCTGTTGGACTTTGGTTGCTTCAGTTAATCCATTGAGGAGCTTTACTCTGTCAGGATATAAATCCCTTACCAGTTACAGGTTCTATAGTTAATATCTTCAGTCTTTTGGCGGTATCTTTGGATGAACCAATGTTTTAATTTCAGTGAGGTACAATCTTTTCTCCTTCTTAAAGAAATCTTTCTCCAATGTTATAAACGTATTTTCTATATTTTTAATGTTTAAAGTTTTAGCTTTCATATTTAACCCATTGGAATTAATTTTGTGTATGGTAGGACGGGATCTATTTTTATTTTTTCATAGGAATAACAAATATTCTCCAAACCATTTATTGAGTAATATGTCAAATGCTGTGTTTCCGGATATGCCTGTCCCTGTTTGTAAGTTTCTGCTGTGCTTTGCTGATTTCTTTGCTAACTCATCACCAGTATTTGCTCTTATTAACTTGAGCATTGCAGTAAGTACTAAATACCTGGAAAAGAACATCTCCACTCTAGCCCTTGCCTCGTTTTGCTTCTTCAGGAGTGTCTTGACTCTTCTTTGCCCAGTGCTTTCCCTCAACAGTTAAGGATGACCTTAGTGAGTATACCTTGGAAACAATCCTGCTGACTCACATATGGATTCAAAATGCATTAAACCTATACCATCAATTGGAGAAGTGGCATCCTAGTAACACTAAATTTTCCTATTATCCATGTCTCTCCATTTACTCAGAATATATAATCTTAGTGATATGCTTTCCTACATGGAAATGTTTTACTTCTCATGTTAGAATGATAGCTCTATACTTTATTTTTTATTACTTTAAAATAGTAGTTCTTGAATTGTATTTTCTCACCATTCGTCACTGATACGCAGATCTGTAGTTAATGTATACAGAGTGGGTGGGGATGTAGCTCAGTGCCACAGTGTTTGTCTAGCATGCACAAGGCTCTCGGTATAACTGGTACAGACTTTATACATCTGGATAGTATGTAGGTTATGTGTATTCTCTCCCGGCGTTTTGTTACCTTATGTGTTACTAATTTTTCTCAATTGTTGACAGCATTTGGTTTTGCCAGTGCTCTGGATTTTAGTCATTCTAACAGGTATATGTAGTTTTTCCTGGTTAAGTATTTACTGATTTTAGCTATGAGCTCAATATGTAATTTTTTGAGGCCGGTGTTTAAAATGTTCTCCTCTAGGCTGGGGAGTTAGCCCAGTGGCATAACCGCCTGCCTGTCAAGTACAAAGTCCCAAGTTCAATTCCCAGTACCAATAAATAAAATAAAATAAAATAAAAAATGTTCTTCTCTAAAGATGATTTGTACTAATTCTTCCAGGCATCTGTGCATACTAAACCCAAGAACATTTTAAACTAAAGTAGGTATAATTTTTGCCACAGACAGTGTGAATTTTGGCTCTAAGCCCACATAAACATGTGCTTGTGTTTAGGATTTCTCAAGGAAGACTGCCCCGTCCAACCACCTCCAGGCAGTCTAGCCAGCCTCAGGACCAAGACATGCAAACACACCGCAGATTTTCTCTACACAGGTTTTCCAATTAATTAGGTAAAACTGCTACCCTTCAGGACTTCTAATTCTATGAGGAGAAATCCGAAATATAAATTCCTATCATGAATGAGTCACAGTCTTTTACTTCTCTCTCTTGTTAATACCCAAGCTTTATGAATCAGCACATACCAGTCAGAACAAGTGCTGGTGTTGGTTCATATATGAAACATATCTTCATTCTTTTTTCGTCCCTTTCCCTTCCCTTTCCTCCTGTCCCCGCTCCATCTCTCAGTCCCCTTCACCTCTGCAAGACATCTGTCTCCCTATCTTCCTATTATCTTTTCTTTTGCTCTGTGTTTACATTCTGGGTTTCTCATCTAAGAGAAACAATGTAACATCAAAGCTTGTGTCTCATTTATTTCACTTAATATTATGGTCTCAAGGTACAGCCACTTTCCTACAAATAATTTATTTATCCTTCTTTATGGCTGAGTCATACTTCATTGTGTATAAATGCATTTCGTTTTCATAAATTTTTAAAGCATTTTATCCAGCATTTTGATGTTGCTTCTAGGAAGGCTTTCTTTTTATATCTACTCGGCCATATACTGAAACTGAACATGCACTAATGTATTTTAATATTTCTTTATAATATTTCCATACTTCTCTCTAAATTTCCCAACTACAAATTAAATTCATAAGGCAGGAGTTGGGAGTATCACCTCTGGCTTATTTTTGCTTTCAGTATAAAACTATGTACACCAAGCACACCCATTAAATGCCAGGTTGACAGAAAGAAACCCAGAGACTCCTGTACTCCCCAGGGGATACCTGCCCCTCTTGAACACCCTTCATCTGGAAAGGGATATATCTGCTAAAATTTTACTGTTTCATTGTCAAAATCTGTGTGTTCAAAGTTAAAATGGAAACAAATCTTTCTATGAATTTACTCTTTATCTTCTCCTAGGAATTATGCAAATATTGCTGTGTAAATTATCTGATATTAATTTTGTTATATATTTACTAACAACACAAAAAGTCTGTTTCCATATTCCTCATAAAAGGAAAATTATAGGAGCCAATTCTACCTCTGCTCAGGAAATCTCAATCTCTCAGACTTTCAAACAAAGGACACTAAAGCCCAATCAAAAAAACAGCTGAGAAACAAATGCAGTAATGAAATCCTTTTGCACTAATTTTAAAAATGTTAAAAAGAAAATTTTCAGGAAAAATGTGTCCTTTAGTGTTCTTAATATTCATATTTTCTGCTTTGTTAAAGAAACAATAAGGGATGACAAGAATAAGACAAATTCCCTCATCTCCATAATTCTGCTTAAAACAAAGCCAGATTATTTATTTTTACTTCCCAAAATGTTTTCAGTCACTTTTCCCTAAAGAAGCATAAAAATAAACAGAAATTTGTTACATTTCACAAGAGATTAAAAAGTATTTTATTCTTATTTTCTTAACTTGCCATATATCAATATTCTTTCATTATTTAGTAAGTACTTCCACAACTCTATTAAGTAGCTATCCAAACACAAAAAAATTTCAAAATAGAAAACAACCATATATTGAGAAATAACTTCAGCAATCTAATGCTTTAAAGACTCAAAAATTCAGGAAAAAAATCCTAAACTCCAATTTTTTTAGAGGATTTCCAACAAAAGCAATGTTTGGCTCCAAACCACAGGCACAGCATGGTGTTTGGGTGAAAGACAGTGAGGGACAAGTAGGGAAAACTGTACATCCTCTTTCAGGCAAAGCAATGTGCATGAAATGGCATACATGGATCTAAGAACACATTTGTTACGTGTATGGTTCCACGTATATGCAGAATTGATCTAGAGATGTCTTACCAAGAAAGGACGAACTGCTTCGATTCATGGAAGAAAGTGACTTCCAGCTCTCTTTTTATCTGTGAACCACTTAAATGAAGGTACTCTGTGTTAGTCATCTGAGATTATACCAGCAACACCTGACACTCACCCTGGGGAAGCTGATATAACATCTTCAAACTAGTAAACTCTGTTGAAACTCTGTTTCAGAAAAAATCTTGCTTTATTTTGAAATTTTCTATTAAGTTGTGGAATAGACTCATGTCATTTTTTTTTTAACACTGCCAGAGCACTCAAAATGAAGGGATTTTGCTGGTTTACAGAATTTTACTACAGAATAAGACAAAGACAATACTAGTATGGTCTAAATTAATTTTGATAAAACTGATTAAGTGGCAAAATTTTTTCTAAAAGTTTCATAATCTTAAACATTTAAGAATTTGTTTAATTGGTTTTTGTTTTTTGTCTTTTTGAGACAGGGTCTCACTATGCAGTTCAGGCTTGCCTTGAGCTAACTTTGTTGCCCATGCTGGCCTCAAACTTGCAGCAATCCTCCCACCTCAGCCTCCCCAGTGCTGGGATTACAGACATGTGCCATCCCACCCGGCTTAAAGAATTGCTTTGAAATGGACTAATTTGAATTTTGGCAAAGCAATTATCTATATTTTTTCACAAAGTGCTATGTCCTAAACATGCTTTCTTAAGGATAAAAGCATACACAATAGCTTTTTTTACAACCAAGAAGGCAAGAGTAGCCATGAAGGGAAACATGCAATGAAATTAGAAGAATAGAATAAAATCAGACACACTAAGAGACTTGACTACCAGATTATGGTAGGTGAAATTTATACTCTCCATTACTGGCTTCCATTTGCTGGTCCAAATGCTGCTACCTTTGGTACACCTGGAGAGTTTTATAAACACACCTGTTACTGAGCATCACCCTAGAGATGTGAAAGGTAGAGCAGAACGTGTACCTAGGCAAAGCTCCCTGGTGACTCTCAGACACAGCTGACTCTGGAGACACTGCTATAGGCAACGATACACAATTACTTTTTGAGAATGGCAGTGATATAAATGTAGGCATCTAGCCAGCTTTTCAGTTAAAAGCTTGAATTATAAAAAGCAGCATTTTCAATGATAATTTCCTATTTCTTTTTATTCATATTATTTCCTCAAAGATCTATGTTATAGGATCCAAGTGTTCTCTGGCCATATACTCCCCCATCCCATCCTAAAGAACCACTAATCCATCATAATCTCAATACATAAAAACAGTTCTTTGGTTGTTTTGTTAAGAGAGATAAACCAACATATTGTAGAGCAAGGTCTTAATAGCAGTTAGGAGACTGCAGTACTAAGCAGTGGAGGTATAAAATGATGAAGACCTGGGACAGTTACAGTAAGAATGAAAATGGAAGAGCGAAATCAGAGTCTTGACACTTTCAGAAGAAACCACAGAAAACGTTCTTTCCAACTGGAGGATAAAGATTTCTCTAATGTAGGGGAGCCTGAGTAGAGAAGAAAGAGATAAACTGGACCTCATTAAAACTAAACACATCTACTCTGTGGAGCAGATTAGGAAAAAAAATCCTAAACTCCAATTTTTTTAGAGTTTCTGAGGCTCTGAAAAGGCATGCTGCGATGAGAAGAAAACACAATATACCTGGCTATCAAAAGATAATAAATATAATGAAGAACTCAACACAACAAACCAATTTCACAAAAGAAAATACAAAGCGACCAGTGAAGATATGAAAAGATGCTCAATATCACTGGTCAGCAGAGAAATGCAAATAAAACCACCAGTTGATACTAGTACACACCCACCAGAATGACTAAAACAAACAAAAAAAAATGATAAAAGCCATAGAGCTACTGGAATTATCACACATTGCTGTAAGAATGTGAAAATGGTTAGAGAGTTTGGTCATTTCTTAGGAAGTGAAATACACACCCACTATATGACCTAGCATGCCCAGCTAGGTACTACCCCCAAAAAATGAAAAAAAAAAAAAAAAATTGCCAAACAAATCATTATACATATAATGGGATTATGTCAAAAGACACAAATCAGAATTAAAATTTGGAAAACCTGAGCCTCAAAAAATATCATGACTAAATTGTCTGAAGCTTAAAAACACAAAAAAAGCAAGTTCCATTTACATCTAGTTTCAAATTCCAGCTCTTTACCTACTAACTGTGTAAACTTGGGCAAGGAAATCATCATCAACTGCTTAGTTTCCTCGGTTTTAAAAAATAAGAATAGTAATCACTATATACAATAGAATTTTTATTAGAATTCCAAGAGCTAATATGTGTAAAGCACTTAAGAGACACAGTTGTTTAAATTTTAGCCAATTATTACTATAAATACTTTATTGAGAACTCTAATTCTTTCCAATCAGAAGTTGAAATACTAGTCATGAGTATTTAAGATATGGCAGACATATTAAAGAGGTTTTCTAGACTTTTTTTTCCTTTGTATTTCTTCTTGCCGTTTATCTTCACAATAACCCAGAATTAACAAGTATTTTTTTTAAACAAACCTCTAACACCTGTAAACTATATGACATGGAATTTCAGTAAATCGGCCAGAGGGAGATATCTTGCTTTATGAAAAGCCAATAGGTTGACTCTACAAAGAAGTACATCTAATATGTAACTCTTACTCTACAAATTTTAATTTATTCACACCTTACCCCAGGATTCAAATCAAGATGCAACCAACACTGCAGTTGCTTTAAATAAAAAAATGAGAGTGTTGTACATGGGCCATCCATACCAAGAGAAGTCCTAGATTAACTGATAGAAGGTGCTAAAGAGTACCATATGCTGAAATCATCTACCCAACCTAAAGAGTCATTTTTATTTAACATGATAATGACAGTTGTTGTTATACTTATCATATCAGGTATTATGAATGGTTATCACATAGCAGGCTCTTTTTAAAAAATTTTATATGTATTAACTCATTATAAACTTCATAAAACTCCTATATACTAAGTACTATTATCTCCATTTTATTAATGACTAAAATAATGAATATATGTTACACAAGTTTTCATGATATTAAAAAACCTAAGGGGCAAAAATAATTAATGGAAATATATTTTATATTATCTCTTTATTATTAACCCCAAAACTGGCACCCACCAGAAAACAAATGTTCACTTACCCTGCCTCTCTTGTAGCAACTGTATTTTAACATTTATCAAACTTCCCTAAAATGATGATTTCTTTACAGAAAGTTTTTATTAATAAATACAAAAAGTGACAGGAGAAGAAAAGCATAATAGTTTAATACAGTACTGTGACTGATATAGTTATTGATCACCTTAGGTAAAAAGATGTATGCAGACACCTTTAGGTAACATGTTGATGGGGAATAGGGTATTTGCAGGGTACCAAATACACCTTCTCTATTTTACTCTCGAGTCATAAGAATGGAAAAGATGTAATTTTCATTGTAGAAGATCAGGCTCTCATCACTTGATCCTTCCAATCAATTTCACAATCTGAAACACTGGGACAATTAGATAACAGTGAATTCTCATGTGTGCTGTAACACGAAGTACTATACACGTCCTGTGAAGTACCCATTACAAAGAGCCAATAAATAGATGAAAAAATGTTCAACATCCCCGGCCATCAGAGAAATGCAAATTAAAACAACACCCAGATTCCATCCCACTTCAGAAAGAATGGCTATCCACAAGAAATCAAATAATTACATGTGCTGCCAAGGTTGGTGGGCGGGGACCTTTCCACAATGTTGACGGAAAAGTAAACTAGTCCACAAGTACGGAAATCAATATGAGATTTCTCAAAAAACTAAAACAAGAAATTCCATTTGACCAAGATATCCCCCTTTAGGTGTATTCCTGAAAGAATTAAAGACATCATATTACAGTGGATGCATGCATACCCATGCTTATAGAAGCGTATTTACTCCTTACTAGCTAAATCTTGGGTGCAGCCTACATGTCTATCAACAGACAAATGGATAAAGAAAATGTGGCATTTAAATACAATGGAGTACTGCTCTGCCATAAAGGTAAACATAAGTCATGTGCAGGAAAATGGATGCACCTTGAGACTATATGTTAAGTGAAACAAATTAGAAACACAAGCTTAAATATCATATGGTTTCTCTTGTATGGAAACCCAAAATATAAATAGAGAAAATAAAAGATAGCAGAAAAAGAGAAAATTTAAACAAAAACAAAGACAAAAGAAAAAACCCAAAGAATTCATGCCCCAAAAGGTCACCTTGAATAAATAATCAAACTTCTCTATTTAATTTTCAGTTTACAGAAAATATATTAGAGGAACAATTAAACAATACTGCAAGGAAGCAGTCAAATTTTTAAAAAAATGAACCCTCCAGGATACTTGCCTCATCTCTCAAAAAAGAGACAAACAGAAACAAAACTAAATAGGGAGATTCTCCAGGGTTAAAGATCTCACTATGTAAGAACCAGATATGATAAGAGCTTTATTTGGTTTCAATAAGCCTACTACAAAAAAAGCTTGGGAACAACTGCAGAAATGTAAATATGGTCTAACCATTAGGTTAAATAATTAAAAATTGGTTTCATATAATAAATAAATGTGCTCATTTTTAAAAGATGCATAAAGTATTTTAGGTACAACAAGAGGTAAAACAAACACAACAGGTTAATAATTTCCTAGAGCTACCCATGGATCATATACAGTATTTAGTGCTCACTGCACAGTTCCCTCAACTTCCCTGTTTGGCTGAAAAATGTTCATGATACATATAAGTGAGAATGATTATAATTATTGACTATATTTTGTTATTTCACTAAGTCCCACGTTAAAGAACTGTTTAAATATTCAGATATACAAATATATCAGTCAGATGAACAGCATCACAGTCATAATTCTGATGCACATTATGGCAAAAAAGAGGCCAATTGCCTCCTTTTAGGATAGCATCTTAATGACCTTACTTATGACAGAAAGTATACCACAGATCAACTTTCAGGTCTTCGAAAGTACATCTAGGCAAAAGAAATAACTGTCCAAAAATATATACAACAATCAAGAAATAAATATTGACAGTAATTCTTTTCATCCTGTCATACTTAAGAGTTTCCACAATACAATATAAAAATATTTTCATTTACAGTATCATATAACTAAAAGGAAGTTTCTTCTTTGAAATAAAGTAACTTACTACACAGGCTCAAAAAATACATGATAATAAGTACAACAGCCCTTCCCCAATCACAGGGGATATATTCAAGGCCAGTGAATGTCTGAAGCAATAAAAAGTAATGAATCATATGTGTACTACATTTCACCACATATACAAATAAAAGTTTAATTTATAAATTATGTGCGGTAAGAGATTAATGATAACTAATAATGACATAGAATGATTATGAAAACATACTACAATAAAAGTTGTATGAATGTGGTTTCTTTTTTCTCTCTAACTGCCATGGCTAAAGTTAGCTACTTTAACTCAGCATATATACAATGGAGAAAGGGACAATTCATCCTCATAGTGGGATGGAACAGGATGCTATGAGATTTCATCACACTACTGTGAACGGAGTGTACTTAAAAACTTACGAAGTTATTTATTTCTCAAATTTTCCATTTAATATTTCAAACCACAGTTGGTAGCAGGTAATGGAAACCACAGAAGGTAAAAACATATCAAAAGAGATGACTGCATGTATTTAACTTTGAAACACCAAATTCAAATTCTGTTTTAAAAACAAAACTTCTTCTACTGTAGTTACAACAGTAACACAGCAGAGTTCTAAAATCTGATTAAATACACTGGACCTGAGTAGCAGAGTCCACTCTATGAACGGATCAACTATGAATTACAATGTGTGATCTGTAAACCTTACTGGAGTCTCCAAGATGTTTTTAGAGGGTCTGAAAGGTCAAAATTGGTCTTACTATACTTTTTCATTGTGTTGACATTTTCACTGATGGTACAAAAACAATGTGGAGTAAAACTACTGGCAACTTCGCACAAATCAGGGCACAGGTACCAAGAACTGAGTTCTTTGTGGTATGTACTCAGAGTAAAAGAATGTAATTCACTTATAGCTGTCCCTGAAGAAGCTGTAAAATTATTAATTTTGAACCTTTCATATATATATATATATATATAGTTCTAATATTCTGAGTGATAAAATGAGAAACATGGATAAAGCACTTCTTTGTAGCATATTCTTAAATGTATCAACCCTTGGAAAATCTGCATAATTCAGTGAATAAACATTTTGTAACAAATATTTAAGGAACTGCTGCTTGTCAAGTTTTGGTTCTGGTCAAAGAAGAATACTGTATCTAAAATTACATATAGAAGCCACATATATCATGAGGGCAGATTTTATTCATTATTCAATCAAATCAACACAGTAATAGACTGCTTACAGAAGCTGATACTGCAGTAGAGTTATCTTTTATTAAGCTAAATATTAAAAAGATTTATAAAGACTTTCAAAAAGTAGGGGGATAATAATTCTTAATAAAAATGCTATTCATGACTGAGGAATTCTACTATAGGGTATCTACCCAAAGGGAAGGAAATTGGTATTGGGAATGGTATTTGCACTCCATGTCTAGTGCAGCACTGTGCTTAACAGCCAAGATATGGAACCAACCCATGTGCTCACAAATGCAAAAATGGCTAAAGAAAGGATGACCGCGTATATATGTGACGAAGTATTATTCAGCCAGAAAAAACTCTTGAAATTCTGCCATTTGCGGCATTAATGAAACTACAAAACATGTTCAGTGAAGTGAGTCAGACGCAGAAAGATGAATACTGCCTGTCTCACTTATACATGGAAACTAAAAAAATGTGATCTCACAGAAGTTGAATGAAAGTAGTTACTAAGGTCTGCAAAGGAGGAGGAAGAGAAGATGGTTAACAGAGGGGGGCAAATGAAGAGGAGTAATAAACTTTAATATTCTATAGCACAGTATGATAACTATGGTTGGCAACAATTAATTGTGTATGTTCAAATAGTGAGTACAGAGGTTTTTTGGTGTTTTTGTTTTTTGTTTTTTTGGTTTTTTTTTTGACAAGGTCATGCTATGTAGCCCAGGCTGGCCTTGACCTCTTAGAGATCCTCCTGCCTCAACCTCCTGAGTGCTGGGATTACAAGCACGTACCACTGCACCTGGCTATATAGAGGATTCTGAATGTTCTGAACACAAACCAATGATCAGTATATGAGGTAACAGAAAACAAAATGTTATTCATATTAACGTGTAACTGTTACTTTAAATGAATAATCAAAATTAAAAATTTTCTTAATTTTAATTTATAATACAGTACAGATCAACAGATACAACCCATGCAAAAAAGACTTCTTTGGGATCACCCATAGTTTGTAAGAGTATAAAGGTACTATATATAAGACCAAAGCCTGAGAGAATCACTGAATTAGAAGAATGGGATAACTGAGTATGTTAGACAGGATAAGAAAAATTAAAGCACTATAAAGAAACATACTTACTCTAAGATTATTATGAATAACCCAAATAAAAGTAAAAACCCTATAAAACAAAACAGATAAAAAGAAAAAAAAATTACGATAGACCCCCAAATGTCATTCCATCTTCACCCCTACAAACAAGCAAACACACAGAACACCAAAGCACAACTTCTCACCCTGGCTGTGAGGACTTGCTGGACTGAGAGATGGCTGATGCAAATCTTTAGTTGGTGTTGGAGAAGCTTCTTTGCCTTGGCGCTGACTCATCTTTCCTGGTGTCAGAAGAAGCTGAGATTCGTCACTGTTTGCTATAACAGCTCAAGGAAAAAAGAAAAAAATTATTAGCACTAAAGCCATGAATTTGTATGAAATATTCAACAATAGGAAATAGAATTATGATTGAAATGGTCTTAGTAGTTATATTCATGTTACAACTTAATACTGTAATAAAGTCATGATTATTTTGCCTTTATATTGGTTTATTATCAATCCAGGAGGAACTGACAAGTATGCATGAGTCACTATGCAAATCATAGACATATGTATGAGATACATATCCAACTGACAAAGACCAGTACCCACGGTTTGCTGTGAACCTTTCACTGAGCAAGTAGCTCTTCACATTTGTTGTAGAACAACAAACAAAAGACAAATTCATTTTTAATGGAAAAAACTCAAAAAGCATATGAAAAGATATTTATAACCACCCTCATTTATAACCACAAAAAAATACCAATTATTGAAGTACAAAATAATACTTTACATGTACTAGCATTTGTACTCTTCTAATTCTGACGAAAAGCAGGTACTGTATGACTTTTGTTTCAGACATGGGGAAACTGGAGGTTCAGAGACTGCCTTGCCCAAGACTAAGTAGTTAGTAAATAATAGAGGTAAGGCTCTAATGCAGGACCATTGGGTTCCAAAGTCTGTCTTTTAAAAGCTTGCTGAACCACGTAATCAATTTAAACAGTGCTCTTTGAGGCTGCTTCTTGCCTTGATAGCCAAGCTGCCTACAGAAGAAAGCAATATAAAAGGACAGAAATGAGAAATAAGCGGGGGACAAACACTCAGTGAAGGGACAGGATAAATATGAAGTCAGCACTGGCCTAGGTTCTCAATTTTTCATTTTATGTTTTTGTGCTTTTTTCAACATAACCAGAACTTTACATTCATAATTCTATCTCTTTTTTTTAAAGATCATATCACTGACGTAACTGTCATGGTGCTGAAATCTGCATAATGAGATTTTAGCTCCTTATATTTCAAAGTAAAAATATAAAGCACTTTCATTCATTCCATTAAAGGTATACAAAAGTATTTACAAAGTCAATTAAAGGGGCTGGGGATTTAGCTCAGCGGCAAGGTGCCTGCCTGGCAAGCACAAGGTCGTGAGTTCGGTTCCTGGTACCGGAGAAAAACCAAAAAAAAAAAAAAAAAAAAAACAAAGTCAATTAAAAATCTACAGACTGGAACCTCCTAAATTTATATCCTCAGCTATAATATCTCCCCCTAAACTAAAACTCACATGTCTCACTTTTTTTATTTTTTATTAGGCATCTCAACCTTAGTACCACATAGAATTTAATTCTTGATTTTGTAGCACTAGAATTTAATTCTTGATTTTGCTTATCCTCCAAATCTACCTCTTTCTCCTCCATCTCAGTTAGTAGTATCGCTTCTCCTGTCTAACCACTAAGGACAAAAACCTTAGATATTAGTCACATCCAATTATCTATGAAATCTGTAGACTCTACCTTCAAAATTTACCTAGAATCCTAGTTCTTCTCCCTATTCCACAGCAACCACTCTGATCCAGTGCCACCATCACTTTTCTAGTGGTCCTCAGGAACAGATTTCTACCTGCTCACTATATCCTCAGTGGTATCTACTTTACTTAAAATTCATGCCCTCAAGAGTCAATACGGTCTGGCATCTGCTTGTCCTTTAACCTCATTCTCCAATACTCTCCTGTCACTCACTTTGCTCTCGTCGTAACGACCTTCTTAGTATTTCTCAAAACTCCCACCCCTGTCAATCTTGCAGCCTTTATAAATCTTGCTCTTTCTGCCTGGAATACCCTGGACTCAAATGTCATCTCTTTAGAAAAGTCCTTTGATTTCTTCACGGTGCTCCTTCACAAATTAAGCTCTTACTTTTAATATATCACAGTGTCTAGTTTGTGTCTAGATGTCCCCAAAAGCCTCAAGCAGTCATGGGGCGGGCTTCTAGAGTTTGTGATTGATTCATGGTCCAATGCTGGGATTACGGGTATGAGAGCTACACCTGCCCTGGGACAGATAGTTGGCATACAACATAAGGGAGTGAAAGAGGTTTGCTCTTCCAGCTGCCACTCCTCACTTTTGCTCTTGTAGTTTTTGCTATCTGTTGCCCTCTGCCATGTGCCCCTCCACCTTGGAGCCAGCCAAGTATAGACTGTGAGCTAAATAAACCTTTCCCTCTTTAATTTGGGTGTGAGTATTTTGTTTCATCCATGAGAGAAAAAGAAAACAGAATTTGGTACCAAAGAAGTGGGGTCATTGCTGTGACTATACCTGACCTTGTGGTTCAAGAGCCTCTGGGAATGGCTTGTGGGAAGAGTTTAGGAAAGTTTGGAGATGTCACCTGAAAGAGTAGCACTAGAACGCCTTAGGCTCTTCTGTATGGGAGATTCTTGTCAAAGTTCAGAAGCCCAGAAGGTTGATAGAAATCCTACTGGTAAAGACTAGGTTCGGGAGGTTTCTACTGAGAAGAACTGCACTGGCTACTGGACTCAGGATAATGTGTGTTATGGCTTGGCAAAAAGTTTGTCTCCATTTTGCTCAAGTCCAGAGACTTTGCCTGAGACTAAGATTATGGGCAGCAGGCTAATTAAACTGGCAGAAAAAATTTCAAGGCAATCAAATGTTGAGGTGGTGGCATGGCTATTGTTGGGAGCTTTCAGTCAGGTTTACATTGAGAATCAAGAACAAAGAGCCCAGAGGGATGATTTAAAATGTTGTGAGTTTGGCCAGAAAGGAAGCTTCAGTAAAGCTGTGGACTGCATTGATGAGAAGGAACAACAGAATAGAAAAGATGGCCTGAGGGGATCACAGGAGTCAGCAAATCCCCACCCTCTGCAGGCTCAAAACTGCAAAGGTGAAAGACTTTGCTTCGAGAAGAAAGCCACAGAGCACCATGTTCCAGAATGGCGGTGGCAGCGGCACCAGGTTCCAGAATGGTGAAAGCATAGAGAATTTACTCTTCAAAATTGGACGCAGTGTGCTCAATGATCCAGGCACTTGAACCCTACAGCCAAGAGAGGAAAGCCTGGCTACTGCTCCAGCTGGCAGCAGATTTTGGCAGTGTCCACATGGCGCTGGTTTTAAGATGCATACAAAATGCAAGAGTCATGGGGTTAAAAAGGCTTTCACTCTGATTTGAGAAGGCCTGACAGGCCAGGCAGTGTGTCCCTGAGAAGGCAGTGTGTGAAGCTGTTCAGGTGAAGCCAAAGGTGCAGTGGAAACCCCAAAAGTTTTGAGAGTCCAACAATATCTATCATCTGTGGGAGCTACATCCACTGAAAGTGCTGTAGGGGTGGAATCACTCAAACCCTTTGGAGTTCACAACTTGCCACACTGCTTTGGATGTTCCACATGGAACTACAGGACTTAGTGTTTGCCCTGCTGGAGGTTGGACTTGCTTTGGGTCCCCAGTTTGTAACTTTTGGAATGGAAATGTCTACCTTATGCCATTGAAGCTGGAAGTGTTTAACTTTTTCATTTGTACAGAGGCTCACAATTAAGAGTGCCTTACATCTCAGAAGAGACTTGGGACTTGGATTTTTCAGCAATGCTCAAACTATCAGGACTTCTATAAGACAGAATGTTTATAAACTTAGCTTACAGAATGATGATTTTTAAAAAAGATATAAAAAAGCACTAACCAAATACAAAGAATAAATTCTATATTAAAATTATAACTTATTTAACCAAATGATTCCATAATGAAACTGACAGGAAAGGCACAAGACAGGAGAATGTATATGTAGCACATGTAATTAACAAAGAGTTGATGTGAGAATGGTTGAAAAAAAATTCCTATTAAATCAATTAGAAAAAGATCAACAGTGTTACAGAATAGGGGAAACAAACATTATTTCACAGAAATGAAATAAGTATATGTAAGTATATAAAAAGATATTCTTTGTCCCTAATAACCAGGGAAACATAAACTAAGATCAAAATGAGATAAATATTTAATACCTGGTAAGACTAAAATAAATTAACAAGTCTGATACATCAAATACTGATGAGGATGGGAATCATCAAGACACTTTAGGCATTGTTGCTCCTATATACATGGATATAAGTACTTGGGAAAACAACTTTGAGCTATATATAAAGGTGAATTTCATTTGGCACATTCCATATAGGTCGAACAACTCTACTTTTAGGTTTATATCTTAAAAAGTTATTACCAAAGGATAAGAGCAAAAATGAATAGCAACATTATTCATAAAGCAAAAGCCAAAACAACTTAAATATGCATCAACTGAAAAATAAAATGGCTTAATAATTTCTGGCACATATACATGATGAAATAGTTTTTAGCACTGACATGGAATAACCTATTTTTATAAGAAACAACATGGTTCAGTATTAGAAATACATCATCCACTACTAAAAGCAAGTTATATATAGTATGCCAATGAAAACCAAGCAAAACTTGGTAATTTTAAAATAGCAACGAAGCTTGCTTTTAAAAAAGTGAAGAAAGCTGGGCATGGCACACACTTGTAATCCCAGCATTCTGGAGGCTGAGGCAGAAGTAGCACCAGTTCAAGGCCAGCCTAGGGTACATATACTGTGAGTTCAAAGCCATGCTGAACTACACAGTGAGACCATGTCTCAAAAAAGCCTAAGTAAATAAATAAATAAATAAGGCTGGGGATACAGATCAGTGGCAAAAGCACCTGCCTGGCAAGCGTGAGGTCCTGAGTTCGAGTTCTGATGAATGAATGAATGAATGAATGAGCAAAAGGTGGTAAATTAAAAAATACAGCCTACTTATTACCTCTGGAGATAGTCAAGGGATAATGGAAGCAGAAAGATGTGAGCTATTTTTAAGGTTCTAGTTTTTACTTTGAGTTGCATATTGGCTTAATATATGCTCACTGTTTAGTTATGCTTTGTCATTTACATAATACATATATTCTTTTTTTCACATTTTCTTTTGTATGAACCAGACAGGACATTTTGGCTTTAGGATTCTATCAGCAAGACACTTATCTTGAATAACTTCACTATATAAAATAGGAAATCATTCTACAAGTGCAAATTTAGTGTTATTTACCTCTTTCTAACCCCTCCTAAAGTGAGGTAGTGCTCTGATTTTTAACAACCCTAAAGTGAGAGAGTACATAGAAATAATGATGTTCAGAGTCCGCATCTTTGTAAGAAAGACAGAAAGTTCACCTTTCTATTTTCTCTTGTCCCAGTCATAAGCATCAAACACTACACAAACAAAATAGGTTCTGCATAACATAAAAATCACTTCAGTGTCCTATGTCATTTATACAATAGTAGATTATCTGAATGGAAGTTTAAGAAGAACAGTGGCTTTGCGTTCACTGGCACAGAACTGATAAGTATTTGCTAACTGGCTGAAGAAATCTTTGGGAAGTGAAACACTATACGACTGTCCAGTAGTTTCTGACACAACTGACTCACTTACTACAGACAACATTACAGCGCCCTCTGCTGGTCCTCCTTACAGTGAGGTAAACTAACCTACGCTGCTCACATCACTTTGCTCTTATCTAGTAAAAACCACACTGAAATAACCAACAGTATTATAATTAACATACAGTTGTGTCTTCAAGAGGAATATGAGTCTATAATTAAACTCATCAATATAAAACATTGGTGCACCTGTAACCCCAGCTATTTGGGAGGCTAAGGCCAGAGGATAAGTTCTGGGCCAGTCTGAGCAGTGAGACCCCCATCTAAACAAAACAAAATAATAAATAAATAAAATTGAAGAATTTTACAATCTTCAAAGTCTGGGTTTTTATTTTTTTTCCCTTAATCTAAATGGTAGCTAAAATAAAATTAAGATTTTAAAGTCCTAAATAATCTGTATATAAATCCTAAAACTCCCTATGAGATTTGAGCACTTTTCCTTTTAAAGTAGCAGTTGTCTTAGAAATGCTGAATATATAATAGAGAATATATTTACAATGCTGCAAACTGTTGCAATCAAAATTTTAAAAATAATATAATTCATTTTCAGAATAAAATTATATACATGCTCTAACCACTGCTAGAGCTCTAGCCCAAACGTGTGCGTGTGCGTGGTGTTGGGGATCGAACCTAGCGCTTTGTGCATGTGTGGCAAGAACTACAACTTAGCTACATCCCCAGTTCTAGACCAAAGACTTTTTTTGTTTGTTTGTTTTTTTGGTTTTTTTTCTGGTACCAGGAATCGAACTCACAACCTTGCACTTGCCAGGCAGGCGCTATGCCACTGAGCTAAATCCTCAGCCCCTTAGACCAAAGACTTTTATAACTAAAAAAAAACTTTTGCCATTATCTTAGCTCCTTCTTTTGGCTAATGAAGAATATGAACCCCAGGGGAGTAAAATAATTTGCAACAGTTAGACAAACTACTTAGAGAAAAATACTAATATATCCAAAACCAAAATAATTTCCTTGTTCTTCAATAAAATTAAAATCTTTCATTTCTGATGCAGAAAAAATTTTATTACTTGATTAAATTTGAATTCAGCAAACTAGTAGTTTCACTCTGATTTCTGAGTAACAGAAGAAGAAAGATACAGTGAGCTAGTAACCAATGCTTCCTGGATATTTAATCTCTTGACTTTTGTGTCTTCATTTATAACAGTATTCTTTTATTGGATCATCTATAATGTTCCTTTGGCCTCAGTAATTCTAAGAATGCTTAGTACAAAAGTTATCCCTGTCACTCTCCAGATAGACTATAAATCTCCTTATGGGCAGGCAACATGCTTTGTGTGTCTGCCCCGTACAATATCCATTGTGTCTGCCTCATCCACCCAAGAACCTCTTGGTAGATTTGTTGAGGTGAACTGGATATAATTCTAAAAGGTTCTTAATCCATCAAGTAAAACGTATTTCATTAATAAAATCTCCCAATCATAAAAAGCATTTCATATAAAAATTCTGACAGACTAAAAACAATGTCTCATTTTCATATGGCAGTGAACTTCTTGTACTACATTCAGCATCAAAGAAGTCTGTTTCATGTTTTGTAATAACTGAAGAAAGGAATACTATGAAAAAGAGGTCCTAAATTATCAACTAGACAATTAAGTAAATAATGCATCTTCGGCATACTAAGATGTAAATACTCTAACACTGTCGGTCCCTGACAGACCATGAGAAGGGCACTGGGCACTGACTGACCATTTCTATTCTTTTCTTTTTTTATTTTTTCCAAGACAGGGTCTCACTATGTAGTTCAGGTTGGCCTTGAACTCACTGTGTAGACTAGGCTGGCCTCAAACTCACACTGATCCTCCTGCCTCAGCCTCCCGAGTGCTGGGATTACAGGTGTACACCACCAACACCCGGCTACCATTTCTGTTCTTTACTTTGTAGTAAAGTGCCTAAAAAGAAAAGTAGAAGATTTAATAAGTCAAAATTGAGGTATCATTTGAGTTTTGTAAGTACACATCAAAATGTTTTCATGTCCCCAAACATGATATTTAAACTCAAGCTACTTACTTGCTGGCCCAAGGATATCTTTGCTATCACCAAGAAGCTTTTAGTGCAGAGTAATTGAGCAGCAAACAAATACAATCCAAACGAGGAAGAAGCAAAATGCACCAGGATGGAAGCAGCAGAGAAACAAAAGGACAAGGAAAACAGCATTAGTCTATAAGTAGAAAGCACATGCACACAATCCTCAGAACCACAGTTGTTTAGAAACATCCTTTTCCACACCAAAATAAATTGGCTTAGGAATTATCAAATATTTGTTTTAAATTTGAAAAATGAAAGCAGGAAGATAAAAATGGAATCATCCAAGTATTTTGTTTTGAAATTACCCAGTCAAAAGTTATTTTTAATTATAATTCAAGACACTGTGCGGATTAGGGTTGGTAGACATTATTTAGAAATGTGAAAGAGAGCCAAAAGCTATTCACTGTGCACATTTAAGGCGGTTTAAAAACATACAGCACTCAGGCACTATCGGATATTAGTTCTGCAGGCCATGAAAGCTCCTAACATTACAGAAAAACACCGTCAGTGTCTTCCACAAAAAAAAAGGAATATTTACTGAGTGCTTATCATATGCCAAGCACTGCCCAAAAAACTCTACAAAGGTATCAACCAAACAGAACAATTTTTTTCAAACAGCAAAAATAATTCAACAAGAAATATTAGACAAATTGTATTACATCAGACAAAATATTCTTAAGACCCACTAAATTAATATTAAGCATATTATCTGGAGCTACTAGGCTTTTATGAAGTCAGAAGAATTATAATCAACCAAAAGAAACAGGAAAAGACTGATCTTTGTCTAGTAACTATTGTAACATACAACATTATTCTACATGTTGCCATGGACAAATGTTTTGGTCTGCTTGGCAGGAACAGAAACTTACCTTTACTTCAGATACGAAGCAAAATAACACCAAAACTAACTGGGCATGGTGGCACACACCTATAATCCCAGGGCTCTAGAAGGCTGAGGCAGGGGCATTCCAAGCTTGAACCCAGCCTAAATAATTGTGTGATTTAGCAAGCACCTATTTCAAAATAAAATGGGGGAGGGGGCAGCTGAAGATGCAGCTCAGTGTGAAGATTCTGGGGTTAATATCCAGTGTTTCAAAAGAGAGAAAACTGAAGTAACAAAATCAATAAATTTCCACTCATTATGTTTACATATTGTATTGTTTCTCAATTTTATTTAAAAAGAATGAGAGAAAGTTAATTGGCTGTGACAAAACAAGGTAGCAGTTATTTGCTGTGCACTTCTCTCATCTCTTTGGAGAAAACCTTAAACCTATTACTTCCCTAGAAATGGTTATTTCACAATGCTTAAAATTATGTTCTACCGCCTTTAGACATTCATTCTATTTTTCTGCAGTGTTGACTTAAACTTACTCTTCTATGAACTGATTTCAGTTTCACACATAAACTGAAAGAATACAGCTTTGTTGACAATGAACTAATTGTGCTCAAGTCCTTATTACTGATGACCATGTTATTGCAATGGACAAGGTTTTCGCAAAGAAAATAAAGTATATGTGGCAGGCAACCTCTAATGTCCCCTGGTGATTCCCATTTCCTGGTACAGTCCTTTCCCTTCGAGTGTATGCGGGACTTAACTAAATTACTTAGAAGAATATGGCAGAAGTGATGGGACATCTCCTCTGAGATGAGATTCTAAAGTGGCTCTGACTTTCATCACGTTAGCAGTCTTGACTGCTCTAACAGACAAATCGCGCTGGGGAAAGCCAGCTGCCACTTCATGAGGTATCCATGCAGAGCAGGCTGCCAGGCAGGAACGGAGATGTGGCACACCATTAAGTGAACTGGGAAGAGGATTCCCCCCTCTGCCATCCATCCACACAACCAAGCTTTGAGTGCAGATCACAGGAGCAATCTCCTCCCAATCAATATCTTGACTGCAACCACATGACTAGATTCAGAGACATCTCGCTAGGCTGCTTTGAGATTCCTGACCCACAGAATCTGAGATAATAATTGCTTGCTGTTTTACACCACTTAGTTTTGGAATATTTTATCCATCAGTAAACAATTAATATAACATTAAAAAAATAAAAGAAGTTAGCTGAAAGACAACTGTGGACCTTAAAAATGCTTCACAGCCATCTTAAATAGTCTTGTATTTACACGAGTAATTACTGATTTCACTAGACTTGCCAGTATCTTCCCAAAAGAAAGCAGTGGTTCTAATTATTCATATATATATGGATTATATATATAATTCCATTAATTTACATATATGAATATATATTTAATTTTACAAAGCAAATCATATTTGAAGGTTTTAGAATTGATATATTTGGAGTAAGACTAGTAAGCTCATCTTCATTATACAGTTCTATATTCTTAAATTTTGTTGATTAAAAGCACTAAGTCAACTTATGTACTGATATATTCTTTGCCTGTTTACTCTCAGAAATCAATCCCTAACATGTATTTCTGAATATCTGTTCCCCAAACCTCCAATTATACTTACTCTCAATATTATACAACTCCTTCAAACATGCCTCAACATTATACAAACTCACATCCATCCAACAAATATTTACTGGTAACTACCACAGGCACATATCATTTTAGACACCAAAAGATGTAACAGTAAACAAAACAGACAAAAATCCAGTCCTTATAGTATTTATGTTTTAGTTACGAGCAAGAATACAATAAACAAAAATCAGTAATGTATTATATAGCATAATAAGTGAGAAGAATAAAGTAAGCAGAAAGTGAGGCATATAGGCTGGGTGTGGTGGTGTACCCCTGTTATCCCAGCACTCTGGAGGCTGAGGCAGGAGGATCATCACGAGTTCAAGGCCAACTTAAACTACATAGTGAGTTCAAGCCCAGCTTGAACTAACAGTGAGACCCTGTTTTAAAAAATAAAAGCAGGGCATATAAAATGTTAGGTCTAAGAAAACCCTAGTATAGTTGACTGGATAAAATGAAATTTGTAAGGAGGTGGGAGTGGGCAGGGAGAGGAAGGAGGGAGGGGGTTGAGAAAGAGAGGAAGAGGTGGAAGAAGGAAGACGAGGATAACTATTTGACAGGGTAAGTCTGAAATGTCTATTAGGACATTCAACTGTAAATTTTAAGTAGGAGAAGGAGAGGGAGGGCAGGAGGAGGGGGTAGGATGGAAACAGAGGAAAGGAACTTTAGACAGAAAAGCTACAGACCACTGGGAAGGGAGCAAGTCTGGAGGCCTGAGGGAAGAGTAAGAAGGCCAATAAAGCTGAAGGTAACAAGAGAGGAGCAGATGGGGTCAGAGAGTAAACAGACCTGGATCATGTAAGAACTTCACAGGGCCTTGGCAGGACTTTGGTTTTATTTTGAAGGAGAGGGGAACCCACTGGATGGTGAACAGCTGACATGGTCTGATTATGTTTTAACAGCACTGTTCTGACCGCTATGTTGAGAACAGATTAGAGGAACAAGGGTATAATTAGTTAAAAGGTTACTGCAATAATCTAGGGAGTGAAATGAAGGAAACATGGAACAAGGCAGTAGCAGTGAAGGTATGAGTGGTATATGATGCAGCAGAGAGCTGCTTGTTCTTAAAACGAAGTCATCACTCTATACTTAGCTTCAACCTTTCATATTCCTGAAATCATCTGCAAAGCACTCGTGTACGTTTCACCCTTGAGTTTATAGAAAAGATTTTAAAGGAATTTTTTTTCTGTAAACTAGAACTTATCCTTGCTGGATACAGAATATGATCTGACTTAGTAGGTAGTTACTTAAAATAACGATCTACACTTTTGATCCAGTCCTTCTTCTAGGATCAGTAAAGTGATTATCCAAAATGTTCAAAAACATGTACTCATAAACACTGATCACAACACTATTCACAGTAATCTAAAACAATAACCTATTTTAAGCAGGTATTAAATAATAATATAAGTAAAATAGTACAGGAAAATACTATCTAGTCATTGAAGTTTTTTTTCACTGACCCATTTTTATAAAATTTCATACGTAAGACATATATATCACATACAAACTCAGGAAAAATGCCAGCAAAACATTAAATGTGGCTTACATTTATTTATATATTTTTCTGTATTGTTTAAATGTGGTCAAAAAAGATTAAATCTATTCACACTTTGGGAAACTATAAACATAATTTTTAACTATTTTTTCCATCTATACTTGCTATTTCTTAGTATGACTTAATCTACGATTAAGTACAGTAGAAAATATCTACTTCCAATTTGAAATCCTAGAAAAATACAAAAACATTAACATTTTAAATGCAGCATCATATGTTACTGTCTCTTGAACTTCAGCAACATTTGAATATGGCAAGATCTAAAAAAAAAAAACAAATTTTCTCAGGAGTTATTTAATCTCATATACATGAATCTGAATCCAAACAGCACCCACAGTTTATCAAACGAATTAAGTGAAGTAATCTTTCAAGAAGTAGCTTGGGGTTGCAAAAGTGCTTTTACATTGTAAACTGAATCCTTGAAAAAAAATTGTTTTAACAAACCCTGAGGCTTCAGGAAACTAGAATCTGCCAAATTACAGCCCTCTCTGGAATGTTCTAGGAGGGTCTGCATAGTTTTCATCTTCCTTGTACATATTCGATCCTATCAGCCTTTTAACCCTACAAAGTCTTCCTCCTTTTGTTGCTACAATACTACATCACTCTGCTTCCCTTTCTCTACTCTTGTCTCCTTTGTCCTCTCATTAGTAAGTGCATGGAGAGATAACCAGCACTCAGCTCAGCGTCAACTACCTGTTCTTTCCCCACCTATTTCTTTCCTGCGGATTCTACCATACTCGGGCTCACTCACTATCTTTATTCTGGTGACTCTCAACTTTCTTCTTCACACCTCACATAGCAAGGTTTGGCTATTGTGGCAAATTAACTTCCAGTTGTGGAGTTCAGCTAACAAAGGAAAGGCTTTTGCTTGTTTTATAAAGCATTTTTTATGTCAAACAATAGCACTCATTAGCTCTTTCTTACCTTTCAAACCAGTTCTAACGTTAATTTGCTCATCGTTCACTCAGACCTAAACTCTGAGTCAATTAAGTCTCTTTTCTTCCTTACCCAATTTCATAATCAGATTAAATTCTGATCATTTTTACTTCTACAGTGTTTATCTCACATCTAGTCTTTCATTTCGCACAGATACAACGTAGGTTAGACTTACATCACTTTGACTTCTTCCTTTCAATAGGAAGTTTCGCCCCACTGACGTACTTATCATGCTGGCTATGAGAATTTTAAAAATGATAAAAACATGTTCCTATTGCCCAACAGGCACAAAAACTCTCTACCTGGTTCTTATCTCTGCTTAGAAAACATCCTTTAGGCCTCTGCCCAAAAGCTACTTCACAGAAGAGTTTATGACATTCCCAGAAAATAGCCCCATCACTTATTCTGTTAACTCTCTGTCCTTCCTACCCTACTTTTTTTCTCTTCACTGTAATCATAATGTAGCACACCACATATTTACTTTTTTGTCCTTCTCCATTCAAATGTTAGCTTCAATGGAGCGATAGTTTTGTCTATTTTGCTCACTACTGAATCCTGTAAAGCCAGAACCTGGCACACTGTAGACACTTAGCAACCTTTTATTAAATAAATGTGTGAGTAGGAAAAAAAGGTTTCACAGTTATAATACTAATAACCGGGAAAGAATTTCTTATTTATAATTTACAGAGTTCTTCTGTTTGTTAATGAACTAGTTTAAATTCTGATGTGGCAAAAAACAAGCCTTTCTCATCTTCATGTTTCAAAAAGCTAACATACTGATGCTAATACGACACACAAGGAACTAATGTGGACTGGAATTGTGAAATTTGAATTCTAAGCCTAACTCCATCACTACCTGTTGAGTGGCCTTAAATAAATATCTTAAATTTGTTTTCATATTTTCTCATTAAATCAGCTGCATTCCTAAAACTATATTATCACTAACAATCTGACATAGAAAATTACCTCAATCCTAAAAATATCCTTAGTTGTAATCCACAAGATATTAATACTTTCTTTTACTATTAGTCCTTAGCCATTATAAGTTCAAATTCCATTGCTAGAATTCCCTCAAATAAAATAATTCGTCTTATTATGAACTGATTCACCATCAGTTTTCAAAGTACGTGTTATATTTCTTCTGGTACTAATGGTCTCTAACTTTCTTCATCAAGGTCCTCACACATAGGAAAAGTTAAAAATTCATTAAGTTGATTTCACTTGTAACTTGTGCCTGTCATGTGGTGAGATTGCTAGTGGTTTTGGAACCAGAAAAAAGTTACCTATCTACCAAAAGAATCAGACCTGGTCTTTGACTTTGAACACTTTCCTTCAATCAGCCATGACTGACACTCTCCTGACCTAATCAGCCCTGGCTGCCTGAAAAGGTTAGGAAATAACAGCATGACCAAAACTATATTATCATATCACAATCATGACAGTTAAGAGAACTGGTTAGATGAGAAGCTCAGGCATATAAACATTTCCATGTATGATGTGTAATCTTATGACCTGTTTAAATAATTCTTTCAATCTTATTTTCAGAAATAAGAACTTACCTTACTCGAAATTTCATGCTGTCTAATTCTTTACATTCCTTACACAAATACATGAATGTAGACTCTAAATCAAGCCAGGAACAGGATTTAAATTAAGATACAGGAACTGCATAACAAATACCTTCTTTCCTTCTAGAGTTCTATTCTGTTTCTCACAAGTCACTACATACTAAATACCATCAAGCAGGGAAGACTCCTAATAATATTACTGAAATGTCATCCCCCATGATTCACAAATCTACCACACATAGCAGCTACTCTTCTAGTCTCAGCAACTGCATGATGCCTAAATGTCAAAATATTCACCCCAGGTAAAAATCAAAATTAGTTACAAAAAGAAAATGCTTTGGGTTAAATAAAATAGATCACATATCACATATTTTTCAAAGTACAGTATACATTATATTAGGTAATGAATATAAAAGCATTGAAAGGCTGCTTAAAAGGGCTATGTTTAATCAATTTATAACATAAAAACATTAGCTTTTACAAGCAGTGACAGGAATAACAATTAGGTGGTCTGTGTTTAAATTCTAACCCTCCTCCTGACTAATGGATCTTATGTAATTACTTATCCTTTTTCAGGACTCAGTTTCTACATTCCTAAAAACACAAAAATATGTAGTTTACGGTTTATAAAGAGTATTAAATGAGAAAGACACCACACCCAGGGTATGGCGTAGAGCAAACCTTTTAAAGCTTTCAATGCTAACAGCCTGGTGCGGCATGGGTCCCCAGGTTCGACCCACTGGCATATAGTAAGCATGCAAAACATAATTTTCACACAAATACAGTAACCCAAACGCAAAAAGTACAAACTCTAGAAATCTAGGGTAGAAAACCAAATCCCAGAGAAAAACATATTAAGAATTACAATAGCTGCTGGAGAAAGTATGAAACATGAAAAGATATTTAATGATTTTCCTTTTTTTTTTTTTTTGAGATAGGGTCTTGCAGCGTAGTGCAGGCTGGCCTTGAACTCACAGCAATCCTGCCTCAGCCTCCTTAGCATTGGGATTACAGGCATGCACCACCAAGTTGGCTGATTTCATTATTTATTCTTGTTCTCTTAATTTTTGACACTAGGGTAGCTCTTGACTACAAAGACTGATAAAGCAAAACAAAGAGAATTTTTCCAGTGAAATTTGAAAAGTATCAAGCTGAGGCAATAGACACAACCCTCTTACAAACTCTGAGGCACTTGGCCAGTTACTTCATCATTACACTACCTATATTTCCTGACTACAGAGCTATAATCTTTGATCTAGTGAAAGTGTGCAATAAATGGTAACTATACATCAGATACCACACTGAACCTTTCATATACTTACTTACTTACATACTTAACCCCACAATATTCCAATCTCTCTGGAGAGCTGCACATTTACTGGAACAATCCAACTGAAAAATTCTGACCCAAATAAAAATTAAGAAACGCCAACATCTGGAGTAGGAGATTGAGATGACAGAGGTCAAGTAAGCAAGAAACACTGTGAAACAGTCAACTGAATCCCAGTCACATTTGGACTCCACAGGCTGTTAACTCAGTTTTGCAATTCTTACTTAAGCTGATCATTGACTTCAGTTTGTACTTTTTTTCTCTTAATTCCATTTGAGTCTGCCGATTCCCCAGTATTTTACCAACTAAGTTCATTTTCCTTAACTTCATAGACAGCCATTTCAGTGATCTCTGTAGGATCTGTTTTCTTTTTAAATGAATACATGCTTTTTAATCTTATTTGAACCAAATGCTACCATCTAGCAATTATTTCCTTTGATTCTAGTTTCACATTAGAGCCAATCCCATGGCACCTTTCTTTCTACTTTTTTGATCTTCAATTTCATATTTCTGCAACCAAACCATTCCTCCATATTCTACTAAGATGATCAAAACAGCTCAGTATGAGTTCACGAATGTCCCTCTTCATCTCAAAATTTCTCAATGTATCAGTATTGTGCAATAAGCTTCTCTGTAAGTCGAAGGTAATGGCATATTGGGAAATGGGGGCTTCCTGACAGTACTATGTGATTATACCCACATCTTTGGGAACTGCTATTTTCAGAATAAGAAAAAAGAGATACCTATATAAATAATAAAATTGCTACAAACAATATAATCCCAAGTTTGAATAGATTTAGGAACACATGAGGTATTTGTATATTCTTCATACACCCACATACTTCCCAGCTAGTCTACTTTGAAGATTTACGAATTTTTTTTAGGTTTTTTTTTTTGTTTTTGAAGATTCATATATTATTTGAAGATTCACATATTCACTTATTATTATGCAAATAAGTAACAGTAAACAACCTTACAACTCACACTATAGTCTTTAAAAACCATTCTAACCAAAAGGAACTAAGCACCTACAAAAATGACTGATAACTGGTATAGAACAGCAAAAGCATAAAAGAAGCCCAAATATATTGTCTTATCAAAGAGGAAGGAAGTTGCCAAAGATAAAGAAAGTCTTGTCAAAAAACTCAGGAACCAAACTGAGTAAGCTCCTACTAGCCAAAGATAAAGTAATATGATAATCAAAAGATTAGTACAGATAGCTGATTTAACATACAGTATGTTAAAAACCCTAACAGTTTAGAACTCAAACAAGAATCATTCACTTTAGAAGAATTCTAAGTAACCAAATCATAATGCAATTGAGAGTTTGAAGAGGATCTGTAAAATTAAAATGAAAAAAAATTTTTTGACAGTACTCGGGTCTGAACCCAGGTCTTTGCCCGTTTTTTCTTTTTTTATTTTGAGACAGGATCTAGCTACCTTGCCCAAATAGGATTAGAACCTGGGATCCTCCTGCCTCAGCCTAAAAATTAGGATTTTCAAAGATAAGCTATTTCTTCAGCTTCTTTATGGTTATAGCAGAAATTTCCACCTCTAACCCTGATGTCAAAGTTTCAAAAGAATCAGATTTTCAACATTTTAGAGCCCTGGCTAAAGACATAAGCATATTTCCTGGCTTCTGTTCCACCCCTTCTATAAACTAGAGTTCTTCTGTATGCTTGGGGAGGTGGCACAGGGTAGCTGCCTTCTCAATTTGGCCCAATTGTGAAAAACCTACTTTTTCCATTTTTATAGGCCGCTCTTGAACTCATGCTGACAAGCAGGCAAATGAACCCAGGCCTCTGGCCAGCTGCCCGCCTCCTGCCACAAGAGTTAATGAGTAGAGAGAACTAAATAAATATGCACCCTTTTCTATAGGAACTGTACCTCAGAGTAATCAAATGGCTATTGTCAAAAGGTGTTGAGGTCCATGCTATATAATTTTTGGGAAAAAATCATTTGATAATTAAATTGTGATTAAGGCTTGTCCGAGGCCTAGTACCTTGCCACACAAGTCGGCTATGGTATGTACAAATGTAACGAAGTGCCTCTGGTCACAGCTGAGGTCGCAATGGTCTTGTGATGTGATGCTCTAGGGCAGAGCACATCAGTGGAAGACATCTGGTTCCTTGAGAACTGAGTAGTAGTAAAAAACAAGGTTTCCCTGGGGGAAAGGACAAACTTCTTATAAACCTGCCATCTCTCCCCACTTCCTCACCAACAGAAGATCCTTGTTAACTTAAGATCACCATCACCCTCAGAGTCCCCGGAAGTGATCCTCCTCAACGTAAGATCCTTCTCCGCATAAGACCACTGATGTCCTCTGGGTCACCTGATAATCCCTTCATCATTTTCCTCAATGTAAATGTGATCAATAAATACTGAGGTTCTGGCTGCCTTGTGGTCTTTTGCCCCCACGAACAGTGGCCATCCCAGACCCCACCGCATCAGCATTTTGTCTCTTGCTCTTTCTTTCCACTATGCACTGATTGCAACACCTTATAGGAAACCAGGGACTCACTGCCGGGGTCACCAATAGGAAAGTTCTAATTTTTTCAGAATCACAGCTAAAAAGACTATCACCCTTTCACAACACTTTATGAAGTGATCTAGGAAGGTTCATCAAGGCTGCTAAATATGGGTAAAAGCACTATGCAAAGTACAAACTGTCTTTAGTACCTTTGAAACCGCACACTTGAATCTTTAAATCTTGTTGATTTGTATCTCTAAATCTTTTCACACATTTTTTTATTCTGCTGCCACTACTCTAGAGGTTTTAACTGGTTTTTACTTAGATTACACAAGAGCATGCTACCTTGTTCCCTGAGCCAACCATCTGTACTACTACTGGCAACTCTAGTTGCACAACAGAATTAACTACCTTAAGGTACTGATGTCTGCATTAGCCCCTGATCCTCGCTGAACTGAACAGGGGCACAGCCATACATCAGAATTTTATGAAACACAGCAGATAACTAATGTTCATGTGGTTACCGCTCCAATATTCCACGATATTGTTAAAATGATTTTCTTAAACCATAACAGGTTAACTCCCACCTCCAAAAATTCAATGGTTTGACACTACTTTAGAAATAAAAATCCCAATAATAGAAAAATTATTCAAGACCCTGTATAATCTGATTTCTAACATAGGTGAGACACAGCATAGAAAAATGATAAAAACTTGGCCTCTAATGCCAAAATGTACATCAGGTCTGCTAATTATTAGTTATGTGACTCAGAGAAACTTGGTTGTCTTCATCTGTTAATTAGGGGTAATAATTCTATCTCATAGAAGATTAATTTATCTGCAAAGCATTTAGAATAGTTCCTTACACACAGTAGAAATTTAATAAATCTCAGTTCTTATTCATGTCTACTAGCTTTATTTTCTACGAATTGCCCTAATGTAGCAAACAGTATTGCCTGTGAAACCTAAAAATTGCTCTGAATACAGTGTAGCATGAACCTAGAAAGGTGCTGTATATGTAAGTGTGCTCAATGAAATAGGTTAGTTTGCTAAGTTCAGGATGTAAATGTGTGACCAAAGTTAAAATTTATGTGTGTATGTGTATTTGTTTTAATTTTAGTTTATTAGTACACATGTGTAGTGCATGTTTACATTCCTTGTGAGAAGTTGGTACATGTACATAAAACATCTTAATTCCTTTTTTTAGCACCTTTCCTTTCCTTCCCTTCTTTGCCCGCCCTGCATCCGTTGGCTCCTGGCCCCCTTCCTTGTTATGTATTTTTGTGCACATTCACAGTACATAACGTTCACGTTCCGTGTGTGAGGTTGGTGCATGCACATAACACATCTCAATGATTCTCTTTCATCCCGTCTCCCCATCTCTTGATCCCCTCCCCTTTCAGAAAGATGTACCTCCCTACTTCCTATTATCTACCTTTTATTTTTACTCTGGGTTTCTCATATAAAAGAAACAGTGATATTTAAACTTGTGTACCTGATTTATTTCACTTAATGTTATGTTCCCAAGGTGCATCCATATGTATGTGCACACGCATGCATGCAAGCACACACGTGCACACACACACATGCACACGTGCACACACAGGCAATCCATTCTCTCTCCCAAGATTGTTCTTGCTCCACTGCTGCTATTTTTACCGTATGAAACTTAAGACAGCTTCTGAAGCAGTAACAAGTGTATGAAAACCTATTAAACAGATCTAAATTTAAAATTTTCTTCACTGCTCTAATGTCTCCAGCTTGCTGGACTTGTAGTCAAATTTCATCTTCACATATCTCTAACATGCTAAAAACACTAGTCCTTCACACTGTTCTCTGAAGTTTTATGGGCCTCCCCTTTCATTAACAAAAAAGCTTATTTTCAGATGAATGTACATAATCTTAACTGAGAGTTAAAATTCAGTCATGGTGCTGCCTTAGCTTTAATTATATTGCTTAAAAGATGTTTCTATGTACTTTAAGGAAAAACAGCAAGTGATAGTATTTATGAAAAATCTTCAATCCACTAAAAACTGAGTGACAGCATTATTTATGAATACTGAAAACAAATCTTTGAGGCCAGATCACCTACTTAAGCAGTCCCTTCCAAGTTCTACTTTTAATTTTTAAACGGTGAGCATGACACATGTGGCAAAGATCTCAATATATATGAAATGCTCAACTGTACTGCTATTTGTCTGAATCTCTGGCCCACTTTCAGCCACCCGACACACAGACAACGTAGCACTAGTAAGAAAGAAACCAACTGCTTTATTTTTGCAAGTAGGAACTGAGTTCTAGCGAAATAACCACTTCCCCCCCCTCCACAAGAGACTGATGGGTGGGAAGCAACCATACAGCAGGAAAAGTGCCACAGATGGAGGAAAAGCCAGGGGACAGGAGGCAGGAAGTACTGTTGGGTGACAGCCATCTTTTTGTGTCATTTTCTCTCTGTATTATTGCCAGAGGCAGATCACTGTTCACCCTGTGTTTACTATAGCGTGGAACATGATTTAATACCAAAAAGAGGTATTAACACTGTTTCAAAATATTTGTTTTTAAACTGCACATGTCCAAGTGCCATATACATACAAACAAGTTAGGCGAAGAGGCTGGCAACCACTTCCCAATGTCTTTTCTCCCCAAGGAGCTAAGCGATTACAACAAAAAAGGCTTTGTGAAAAATAAATGTACTAGGAGCAGAAATAAAGAAGGTATCTAAGAAACAGATTACATCAGTGAAATAAAAAAAATGAATGGTGAAACTACTATTTTATTTAAAAAGGTTCTCTACCCTAAGATATGTACTTCTTAGACTGACAAAAAAGTAAAACACTAGCTTCTGGACTTTTTCTATCTAGGACAGTATCAGACAGGGCAGTTAACATTCCCTGGACACTATTATTTTCCAAGAGGGTAGAAGCACATAAACAAACATAATATTCAAACAAGTCCAAGTGCTGTTACAGTTTCTATCTAGATGTCTCCTAAAAGCCTCAACGCCCGTAGGTGGGGCTTTTGGAAAATGATAGGACCACGGTGGCTTAGAGCTAAAGTCCTGTTAGGGAGTAGGGGCTGGTGAGAAGCGGCAGGCACCAGGGGCATGGTCTAGAAGGGTTTACCTGCTCCCCAGCACCTCTCTTCACTTTCTTTGCTTCCCAGGCATGAGCAATTCTCCTCTTCCATACCCCTCTGCTGTGCCACTCTGCCTTGGAACCAGCCAGCCATGGACTGAAACCTCTACAAACTGTGAGCCACAAGCAATCAAAGAAAATAGCTGGTTATACTAGGCATAAACACAGTGAAATAAAGTATAGCAATGTTGAACAGCGAAATGAAAATGATTCTACAATAAGTTAATGAGCTGGAAGAGTAATCAAGAAGTTCAGGGCTGGGGCTATAGTTCAGCAGCACAAGCACCTGCCTGGCAAGCGCAAGGTCGTGAGTTTGATTCCCAGTACCAAAAACAAAAACAAAAACAAAAACAAAAACAAAAAAACCATTAAAAAAAAAAAAGAAGAAGTTCAACAGGAAGGCCTGAGGAAAGGAAAAGACAGAAAATACAAAACTTAAGCAATATGAAAGAAAGAGTAGAAGTGTCACATTTACAAAACTGAAAACCCATGGACATTTAAAAATAACACAAAATTTTAAATAATTTTTAAAACCTACAAAAAAATAGGTAAATTTCTAGAAAACCATAAAATGTTATTATAAACTCCCCAACTCTCACCTCTAGATAAACATACATAAAACCACAGACTTACTTGTTATGTGGACTGGAATAGAAAAACAAAACATCATTTGCAGGTGACATGAATCAGATAAAATATTAAAACTAATGAAAACAAAGTAAGCAGAAAGTATATAGCTATTATATGTCAGAATAAAAATTTGACAAAATAGAAATAAATCCTTAAAGTTACAACTACACCTTATTGTAAGGTACAATTACTAAGTTTATCTTGGGCATCACTCCCTCACTCCTGAAGGTCCTGTCATTTCTTCCTTCCCCTTTTTCCCATAATCTTTTTGAGACAGGGTCTCACTATGCAGTTCTGGCTGGTCTAAAACTCGCAACAATCCTGCTTCAGCTTCCCCAGTGCTGGGATTACAGGTTGCTTGGCTCCCCCATTAACACTTGAGGTTCTACTTTTCATATAAAGTAGGTGTCAGTAATTCTTTAAGTGCTGGGGTTTAAATGAGCAATTCTCAAAGTTCTGGGTTTTAGATCCTTTTATACTCAGACTCCAAAGAGCTATTGTTCATGCAGGTTGTAATTATTGATATTTTCTGTACTAAAAAATTTAAATGAGAAATTCACTCCTCAGCCAGGTGACCAAGGTCAAAAGCAAAAGTGATACATTATACTGACAGTGTAGCCTCTTGTATGTGATGAAAATGACATTTTACTTCTGTGATCTTCCTTTCTAAAACCCCAGAGCCTGGACTCATCATGAGAAAACACCAGACAAATACCAGACGAGAAACACTGTATAAAACACCTGACCAGTAAGTATGCCTGAACTGCCAAAGTTTATTAAAAACAAGGTTAAGTCTGACAAACTCTGAGAGGCAGGAACAGCCTCAGGGGATGTGACAACTGAATGTAATCTGGCATCCTAGATTGGACCTTGGAACAGAAAAAAGACATTAGGCAAAACGAAAGAAATCTGGATCAAGTGAGTTAATAAGTATCATTGGGTGCAGTGGAGCATGTCTATAATTTCCTTAGGAGGCTAAAGCAGGAGGATCACAAGTTTAAGTCCAGTGTAGGGAACTTAGGAAGACCCTGTCTTAAAATGAAAATTATAAAGGGATAGAGATGCAGTGCAAGGCCATAGGTTCAATCCCCAGAACTAGGGAAACAACAGGAATAGTAACAGTAAATCAATATGGGCTCATTACTATATGGTGATAACAACAGGGAAAGTGGGTGCAGGTATATGAGAACTCTACCCTCTTTACAGTGTTACAGTGTTACTAACACTGTTCTAAAATAGTTTATTTAAAATATAAAAACACCTTCAGAAGAAATTAAACTAAGAAAACTTGAGAATTCACAAACACACACTCCAATAGCTACCAGAATAATGACATAGTTGTCCTCACTTAGCCGCAGGAAAACTATACCGTATGAGAGAATGAGAAACAGTAAATGATACCAGATATCATGGCACTGCCATGAAAATACTTCAGGCCTCACAGATTTCTCTGAAAGGGCCTTGGGGGGTCCAAGAGCCCTGGGAAAAGACTTCAAAAATCTTCAACTAGATTTCTGGCTAGGATCCTGCTGAAAAACTGTGCAGACCACTGGCAATTTGTCTTACTTTTTCAAAAATAACCTCTCAAATTAGGCTCCCCAAGTTTATTAAAGAGTCCCACTATACCTGCCAGGTTTTTATATTATTAAAGTCTCTAACAAAATCAAGTTTTAATTGAAGGAGGAGGAGGAAGAAGAGGAAGAGAAGTGAAGAGTGGAGGAAGAAGAAGGAAGAAATAAGGAATCTTTAGTATTCATATACTATATTGAATAATATTTTCCCACTTGAGAAGGTCAAACAATTACAAATGTTTAAGTACTACTAACATAGCTTTCAGAAGTTAAAAAGGGTAGCCAGGCATGGTGGCGCACACCTGTAATCCCAGCACTCAGTAGGCTGAGGCAGGAGGATAACCATGACTTAAGAGTCCAGTCTGGGCTACAGAAACAAATTCAAAGTCAGCTTGCACTACATATTGAGCGAGACCCTGTCTCAAGCCATCTCCCAAAACAAGAAATTAAAGGGGATATACACAAAATACGACATAAAGTACATCTATTAAATTGTTTTAGCCTTTAAAAAAATGTTTCCTTTTAGCAGAAGTTTCAACGAAGTTGTAAAATGGTAAAAAGACTATTAGTCTAACAAGAAAAATATCTAAAAAAGATAGATTGGTTTGTTTCTAGCTTCAGTCATTCAAGCTCTCATTCTTTTAAGACCAGTCAGGATATTTTTTTATACTCCTACTGAATAAAAAGATCTAGGCAATAATTAGTCGGAGCTATTATCACAGCAGAGATAATATTATGTGCCTCCTGATGGTAATACTAACAACACCATCAATAAAGTATTCTTATCAAGAAAAGTTTAAATTTGAATCTGAGCAAGCCTGTAAAACCAATTCCAATATGCAAGAAACGTGAGAGACTGAAGAATGCGTTGAACAATAACCATGGAGAGGCTGGGGATATAGCTCAGTGACACAATGCCTGCCTGGCCAGTGTGAAGTCCTGAGTTCGATTCCTAGCACCAAAAGAAAAAAAAACATGGAAGGGCTCCCATATTGTGGGAAACTGCAGACCAAATTATCTTGTTCCTTCAATAAACTGAAAAGGAAATTTTAAAACAGAACAGAGATTTAAAAGGGTCATAAAAACTTAGTGACATATCAAAGCCTAACAGAATATCTACTATGAAGATAATATTTATGAGGTAATCAGAGAAGTTCATGGATTGAACAGTTATTTGATTATATGAAGAATTATTGAAGTTTATGAATAATAATGTATTTGTGGTAAAAATATTAAATAAAAATTTTTATTTTTTAATTTATATTGGTATACTTTTGCCATACATAATGATCACATTCACCACTGGGACTTTGTACCTGTACAACATATATTTTAATTCTTTTTTTTTTTCCATTCCCCTTCCTTTCCTTCAATCCTCCTTCCCTTCTTCCTTTACAAAACTCTGTAATGTTTTCCTTCCATTCTCTTTTTACTTTTTATCCTTATTTACTCCTTTCTTCACCTCCCTGCCTTGTTCCCCCTGCCCATTCGAACATTTTCTTCCTATTTCCCAGTATCTATTACATATTTTGGTCCTTATTTACTCTTTGGGTTTCTCACACAAGAGAAACAATGTGGTATTTAAACATGTGTGTCTAATTTATTTCACTTAAAATTATGTTCTCAATGTGCATCCATTTACCTAAAAATGTCTCAAGTTTATCCTCCTTTATGGTAGTGCAGTACTCCGTTATATATAAAAACCGCATTTTCTTTATTCATTCATTCATTGATGGGCATCTTGGCAATTTCCAAGATTTAGCTATTATAAATTATATTGTTATAAACACAGGTGTGCATATATCACCTTGTATGCTTTTAACATCTTTGGGAAGATATGTAGGGGTTGTTTTAATTTACATCTCTAAAATGACTATATTGAATATTTTTTCATATATTTATTTGCCATTTGTACTTCTTCATTTGAGAAGTGTCTTCATCTCAGATGCCCATTTTGGGATTGGATCTTTAAATGTGGGAGGGACTGAATTTTGAGATTTTTCAATATATTTTAGATACTAGTCCTTTGTCTGAAGAAGAGCTGGTAAATTGTTTTAAATCTTTGTTTTAGAGATATATGCTGAAATACATCAGAAGCAGGAGCTGTGACAACAAAAGCAAGAGGCTGAGGTCAGGTCTGGTAGAACACACTTTAATTGCAGTCTGGAGGAGGCCAAAGCAGGAAGACTGCAGATTTGAGTCTCACTAGTCAACTTAGCAAGACTTTGTCTCAAAAGAAAAACTAAAAAGGCCTGGGGATGTAGTTCTGTGGTAGAATGACCCTGGGTTCAATTGTCACTATCAACACCATTAAAAAAAAAAAAAAGAAAGAAAGAAAAAAAGAAAGGCCAGAATTTGTACTGATGCACAGAAAGAGCCACTAGCTCAGGAATGAATACAACATCCAGACACTGATAAAGGCCAAGCACTGGAGTCTCACGTTAGAGCTTCACAAGGAGCACACCCTTACTTTTAAACTGTAAGACTATAAATTTGCATTACATAAAGCTACAGAAGCAATATGAAATTAGTACAATGACCAACTGTGAAATTTAACAATGTGCAACTCTTCAACAGTACTTTGTACAATAATTGGTATACTGGCGGCTCACTCCCGGCCTCGTAGTTCCCCGGATGGAGGGCTTCCGGCGCACAGGGAGCCACGGGAGGGGAGCGCCAGTCTTCCGGCTGGCTAGCTTCCTGCCTCGTAGGCTCCCGGAGGGAGGGCCCCAGGCGCACAGGGAGCCTCAGGCGGGGAGCGCTGGTCTTTGGACCGGCGGCTCACTCCCAGCCTCATAGGCCCCCGGAAGGAGGGCTTCCGGCACACAGGGAGCCACGGGCGGGGAGCGCTGGTCTTCCGGCTGGCTAGCTTCCTGCCTCATAGGCCCCCGGAGGGAGGGCCCCCAGCACATGGGGAGCCATGTGGTGGCGAGCGCTGTTGCATGCCGGCCCTGAGGCCGGCCGCCACCGCTCAATTGAGATCTATCATGACACAGAGAAACAGTGACACAATTGGCCCGCCATGCACCGATTGCAGTTGCCCACCCACGGATGTGTGTGAATCATTCAAACTTTGAACAACCCCTGGGAATACATGCCATACAACAGGCCACTCTTGCTCCTGCCATTGAGAACCAGAAAGGTCCAGAGCCAGTGGAGGAGCAGCTGCTGAACAAGGACTCAGAGAACATGAGAATGCAGACTAAGCCCACAGACTCAGAGGTCCAGTGGACTGGGGTCACGAGAGCTGCTCGGAAGCTGTAAACCAGGAGGACCTTGCACAATACCTGCAGAGACTCATTGGAAGCCATTCTTCCCCTGACAGTACAGGCTGTGGTGGAGCTCCGGAGAAGTCTGCAGCAGGATTCCTGCTGCCTGTGCTGACAGTTGGGGAGAGGACACTAACTGGTTGTGGGGTCCCAATGCGATGGGAGGCTGGAGAGAAAACGCTACAAAAAATGGCTTTCGCCCCAGACAGCTCACTTGATTTTTGACAACCCTTAGGCTGTAACTACTTGTTAGATCCTTCTTGTGTATCTCTGTCTTCCTGAGAAACCACTTTGAAGATACCACCATGTATTACAGCAGTCATTGATATTTTCCTACTAATCTATCCATAACTCTATAATGTTTGTATTGTTCCTATCCTATTTCATAAATGGATCCATGTTTATTATTATGTGTTTCCTACAACAACCATTGAGAATTATTGAATGATTATTCAGTAGGTCACTCATGTATAGTTCTATTTATATTCTTTAGAAGCCACTTTGAAGATACGTAAGTATAGTACAAAAACTATTGATAATCTCCTACCTCTTTTGTCTGTAACTCATTATCATTTGTCTGTTTGTTTTCCTGAGAAACTATCTTATAGATAACAATATGTAAAACAATAACCATTGATAATTTCCTACCACTTTGTCTGTAATTTGGTAAGCCCCTCCTATTATTATGTTATCCTTCTTTTACTCTTTAAAAAAAAAAAAAAAGTCTTGAAAGCTAATTACTGGAAAATTATACACAAAAAACAAAGATATTATCACTACTAACTCACAACATATTAAAATAATTATAATAAGGAAGCTAAACTAACAGTACTATATTTATAACAAAAGAACAAAAATTAGAAACATTTAAAAACTGACTCAAAATGATACTTGATGTATCAAAAATTCAGGCAATTCCATTATTCATGTACATATACACAAGCTCTACAATGTAGCCAAATGTTACAGATAGCTAGACTAACATGCTTCCCTGTTCATTGTTTGCTGTATGAACCCATTTACCTGTGCTGTTAATGTTTATGTCCTCTTCTGAAAGCTCTTCCCACTACCCCAGCATCCAGCAACCACTCAACCTTCACAGGCTTTCCCTGACTTCTAATTATTTCTTTTTGGAAAGAAGGCTTGTTAGTAATAGTTACTGTTAATAACAGTAGCAGCTCTTATTTAATACATGTTTATAGTGTCTATAGCACTATAATAATGGGCACTTTACTTTTGCAATTAATACTCAAAACAGCTTTGAGAGGCAGATATTATAATTATCTTTATTTAATAAATAAGGAAACTAGAAACCTGAGAATTTAACTCCCCAGGTCACACAACTAAATTAAAGAGCTCAGACTTTAATATCCATGTAAATGTCTTACGCAGCCTATTTTCTTACCTACCTCTCTCAAACCTAAAAGTAACTAGTTTAAGCCATGCAGTTCAAAGATGGTATTTTATAAACAGTTAACTCAAAAGTGGATCTCAACAATAGTTTCAAACACAGAATATTTTTGTACTTTATACTGAAATTATTGATATTATTCTTTCTAAAATGAGCTGTATTTTACAGAAGAAACTTAATGAACAAGAAAAAAATTGTTCTCACTACTTTTAACTTTGTTCTGTTCAATAATCAATAGAATTAGGATAGAAGTGTCATCAGAACTTCTTTAATACTGCCCAGGATTCTGGTATAGAATTTAATAATACTATCTACTTAGATGTCTACTTTCAATACTAACAAATTTTAAGTGATTATATTTAAAAAGACATGAATATAGCCAATATTTCAGTATTAGATTATTCAGAGACAAACTTCAGTTCTGCCATTTAAGTTGTGAGAAGATAATTACCCTCCCTGAGCCTATTTCCCTAGCTATGAGAGTAAACAAATATTTAGCATTACTGGGTATTAGGAGGACAGTCCGATAAAGTATACACTTAGAAAGCAGCTACTATTATAACTGGCTTACTTTTACTTATCAGTGCTAGAGATAGAACCCAGAGCCTAGCGAATGCTTCACAGGCTCTCTACCATTGAACTATACCCACAGCCCCTTACTGACATTTTTATTATTATGAGATCAGAAGTATTTCAGCTGTAAGAATCTAAAAAAGTCAAACAGGTTTAAAAATGGTGATGTCTATGGTAAAGAAATATGAAAGTAAACACAAAGAACTTTTTTCTGAAATCATAGTTAAAATAAAATTTTCCATTTAGTCACTGTGACAATAATCTTCATAAGCCAAGTTATTTCCATGCTCATTTAATTTTCTAGTAAGTCATCACTTTAAAGTTTAACTTTTTGATCATTTAAGAAACCAAAAGAAGTCTGAACCAGAAATTCAAAAAATGACAGGACCACGTTAATACAAGTCAACAAAACTGCATCTTGCTATTAATCATTAGACTATTCCTACACGGAGCCTGAACAAAGGACATCCAGTAAATTAAAATTACAAATGTTGACTCCCGGCCTCGGAGTTCCCCGGAAGAAGGGCTTCCGGCGCACAGGGAGCCACAGGAGGGGAGCGCCAGTCTTCCGGCTGGCTAGCTTTCTGCCTGCTGGCTCCCGGAGGGTGGGCCCCCAGCACACGGGGAGTGGCGGTCTTTGGACCGGCGGCTCACTCCCGGCCTCGTCGTTCCCCGGAAGGAGGGCTTCCGGCGCACAGGGAACCATGGGTGGGGAGTACCAGTCTTCAGCTGGCTAGCTTCTTGCCTGGTGGCTCCCGGAGGGTGGGCCCCCAGCATATGGGGAGCTATGTGGCGGCGAGCGCTGTTGCATGCCAGCCCTTAGGCTGGCCGCCGCCGCCGCTCAATTGAGATCTATCATGACACAGAGAAACAGTGACACAATTGGCCCACCATGCACCGA
>NW_004955405.1:15679827-15681414 GCF_000276665.1 Chinchilla lanigera
AAACGCTACAAAAAATGGCTTTCGCCCCAGACGGCTCACTTGATTTTTGACAACCCTTAGGCTGTAACTACTTGTTAGATCCTTTGTGTGTATCTCTGTCTTCCTGAGAAACCACTTTGAAGATACCACCATGTATTAAAAAAAAAAAAATTACAAATGTTTCAATAAAGTAGTGACTCTTATTTCCATAGCAAAATGAAAGAAAGTTGGCCTCCACTTTATTTCAAGCACACGTATATGTCAAAGAATTGACTACCTAACAAATGTTACCAGTTGACCACATTTTATTTCGGGAAACCCTTACTTTAGGTAACAGAAAATTTCTAGTAAAGAATCTGTAAGTAAATATTTAATGGAATCACTCAAAACACAAGAAGAAAACTGAAAACAAAATTATTCTAAACCAATATTTTTGTACAATAACAAACTACTGGGCTGGGGATGTAGCTCAGCAGCACAGCGCCTACCTGGCAAGCACAAGGTCCTAGAGTTCAATTCCCCATACCAAAAAACAAAAACAAAAACAAAAAACAACAACAACAACACTACCATCTAGTTTCTTCTGGGCTGGGGATATAGCTCAGCAGCATAAGCACCTGTGTGGCAAATGCAAGGTCCTGAGTTCAATTTCCAGTACCAAAAAAAAAAAATTAATAGTTTCTTCTAATGTACCCTAGAATTGTTTTTAAATCTAAGGGTAATATATACTTTACTAGCTATCCCTACTCAATTTCAGAAAACAATTCAATCACAATCACAATAGTGATGATTATTAAACCTTCATATTTTTATAGACAGAATTCCTCTTAATTCTGAATTATTTTAACTGTTTCATTCACTCTGCTTGCTCACAGCTACACAGGATTTGAGATTTGGAGGCATTTAATTTCCTCAACTATAATTCTCTCAATTTCACTAAAAAAGTTTCTTGGGGAAAACAAACAAACAAAAAAATAGTATACCTGACACTGTATGGTTGGAAAAGCAGGGAGAACAGGAGGAGTGGATGGTATCAGGAAACTGAGTGGGTTATGTGCTAGTAAACTTTAAATCATCCATAGTTCTCATTTCAACAGAGGAACTGAAGTGCTATTTTTAAAAGACTTTCTTAAATTTATTTTAATATTTAGAGAATGAAATGGCTTACACTGACTATTTTACAGCTGCAGATGAGAATACCTTATTATACAGTATTTGGACTACTCACCGAAGTCTGGTCAGGTTCTCCATCTGTTAAACCTGCCTCCATAATGGAAGAAGATAGATTTTTATGCCTCTCTCCCCATTAGTGTTTAGCCATCCTGTATGTCTGGAAACCCTGTAAGAAGAAAAATCAAATGGATTAAGATTGGTTTAAAATTGTGATGAGTGGAAAATAAACCATTAAGCATATTAATAGGGAGAACTCACTTTAAGCTGACATTAACGGGAAATCCAATAACTAAAAACAGTTTTTTTTCTTGGACAGTGCTAGAGATCAGACCTAAAGCCTTGCACATGCTAAGCAACTGCTCTACCAGAGAGCTACATCTCAGCTCTGAGAAAATACAGCTTTTTTTTTTTTTTTTTTTTTTGGTTCTGGGAATC
>NW_004955405.1:15681514-15759155 GCF_000276665.1 Chinchilla lanigera
TTTTTTGGTTTTTCTCTGGTACCGGGAACCGAACTCACGACCTTGCGCTTGCCAGGCAGGCGCTTTGCCGCTGAGCTAAATCCCCAGCCCCTGTTTTGTTTTTTTGTACTAGGGATTGAACCCATTATCTTTGCACTGAGTTACACACCCACCTCAGTCCCCCCCCCCTTCTTTTTCCAGATAGGGTTTCACTAAGTCACTGAATTGCCCAGGCTGGACTCTAACTTGCAATCCTCCTGACTCAGCTTCCTGGAGTGCTGGGATTACAGGAACGTATCATCGTCTCTGGCTGAAAAAGCAGATTTTTGATATAAGTTTGAAGAATGGTAAAATTCCAGGGAAAAATGAAAAAATAATTTCACTGGAAAAGCAGCCAAGAACAAGGTTAAGCCAATGAGTCCAAATTTTGAAAAGGCACTCAAATAATTTAATTCCAATCTACTTAAAATTATTGGTGAGAACTAAAAAGTATGTTAAAACCCAACATGAGAGATACTGCCACATACTTTGGTGATGGGAATACAAATTAGGACAATTTGGGGGAGGTTAATTTAAAATAAAATACTCTTCTCACAGATATACAAATGCACAGAGTTACATAAACACATCCAACAAAATACTACATATAATGAGAAAAAACTGTGAATAATGTTGATCATATGGTATTTTCTTAAATTATATTACTGATATACAATGGACTATAATAGAGTAACTTTCAAAAAATGAGGTAGATCTGCAAATAACTAGAAAGAACACAAGATGTTAGATCAAAAAAGCAAATTACGTTATATATAAAAGTTCTATATTTTAAAATTTTTGCTATGAATGCCTTACTTTTATACTTATTTTTTAGTTTAAGGTCTTAGAAATACGTCTCCATTACAGCTTTTTCAACTTTTTAACAAAACCCCCAACCTGAACTCCCATAGTAACTATATATATTCAAATGTCTCTAAAAACCTCTCCAATAATTTTTCCTTAAAACAGTTAACAAAACTCAAACCAAGAAATTAGTAAACTTTGAATCATTTCTTGGAATTCCAAAATATTTTATTTCTGCAAATAAAATAGCTGCACTGAAATATAAATGCTGGTGAAAATATTAGACATTCAGGGGCTAGCATTTGATTTCTTTGACATAACCAATAAGATTAGACTAAGAGACTAATTTCTTCAATTTTAGAACATTTATATAAATTTTCCTCACCATATGTATTACAATACATTGAAATTTTTTGTTCTTATAAGTTAATTCTTTTCAATGACAAAAACTGTCTTGTATGTTCTATTAATATTCGTCTGAAGCAGATACTTAATAACTTTTGTTACACTGGGCCAATATAGTCAGCTCAGTTATTTAGATAAGCAAATATAGTAATATAAAATATCAAATGTACAAAATTATTTATTTCTATGGAATACATACTGAAATGAGTATCTGAATACTGACAGACATTACATCTAGAAGTTTTTATGTTTTGGTTTTTGATTTTCAGGTGTGTGTACATGTGTATGTGTTTGAGACAGGGTCTCATTATGCAGTTCAGGCTGGCCTTGAACTCACTTTGTAGCCCAGGCCAGCCTCAAACTCACAGCGACCCTCATGAGTGCTGGGATTGCAGGCATGTGCCACCACTCCAGGTTTTAGAAATTTTAATATTGAAAACAAAATTACAAAACTTCCATAGAAAGCTTTTACTTCAAAAATTGCTACCAATTTTCTCATTCCATTCATTTTATTTTAGGGAGTCATCCACTGTTGATTACATCAATAAGGAAAACTAAAAGTGCTTCTTTCACAAACAAAGCTTGTATTCTAGAAGGGAGAAACAACCAATGAATATAATAGATAAGTAAATTTATTATAAGATGGGTTAGAAAGTAGTAAAATACAGGAGGAGTGCTTAGAAAATGGGAAAAAATAAAGCAGGTCAAGACAAACCAAGGAGTAAAGTATTATAATTTTAAATAAGAAGGTCACAGTAGTTCTCACTGAAAAGGTGACATCTGCTCTCAGATTTGAAATAGGGAAAACATTTGCTATCTAATCTCAGATCAGAGAGAACTGCCACTGCAAAAGTCCTAAGGGAGGAGTATAACTTACAAATTTGAAGAACAGCAAAAAAACCCATGAAGGTGGAACAACGTGAGCAAGAGAGGAGCAGATGATGTGATCACAGAGATAAGAAAAAAAGAAGTGGATCATATTTGGTCTGTAGGCCATTGTAGATCTTGGCCTTTTAAGTGTCACAAGGAGCTACTGGCTGGAGGCTTATGAGCAAGAAATAACACCTGATTTACATTTTAAAGTTCTTTCCGTGTTGACGGTAACTGTTGTGAGGGAAGGGTAGAAATTGGGAGCTCAGTTAAAAGACTATTATAGGCATCTGGGAGACAGAATAAAACATTAAGATGGAAATTAGTACCATAAAGTCATTGAGAAAGTAGAAGTCTACATATATTTTGAAGGTAGAAGCAACAAGATTTTAAGGCTTTACTATAGAGTGTGAAAGAGAAATGAGAATGACTAAGATTTTCGGTTTGATCAGGGTGACATCCACCAAACGATAGGGAAAAGACTGCTGGCAGAGTTATCTCTGAAGCGATGGGGCAGAGGACACACATCAGAAATTTAGTTTGGGAATAAATCTGAGATGTTTATTGGATGTACAAGTGGGTATGTGAAGCAGGAGGTTCGATACAAGACTAAGGAGCTAAGAAGAGAGGTCAAAGCTGTGGATAAAAACTGGGAGTTAGCATACTGAGGGCATTTAAAGCCACGAAACTAAATCAGATGACCAAGTAAGGGGATATCAAAATATGAATGTTAGAACTTCTCAGGCTTATGTAACTCACTTCAACAGAATTCCCTTCTCACTACCCCAACTTGCTTGGTGAGATATTTGCAGGGCAGGTAATAAAAACATACTTAATCTCATTTTGGGTCCAATGATCAAATTAAAATGATAATAATGATTATAGATGACACAATCATAGTAACATCATCAAGAACAAACAGCCCAGTATCATTTAACATATTTTTACCGGGTATCTCAAAAAACTTCAATTCAATAAGAAAGATATAAATGGAAATAAGTTACTATTTACATACTAAGTAAGACATGGTCAAAGTATTGTGGAAACTCACAAGTCCAAAGTACTTACGGGAAAGTACAAAGTATGAAAGTCTAATGCTACCAAATAACTGATATTTTTAAAATACAGAACTGTAGAGAAATAATAAATACCAAAATACTATGTAAGTGATAATATATCTCTATTCTCCAGCCTTTTGAGAAAGCATTCATAAAAAACAAAGACAAGTTCATACCTAGCCTACTGAGTTAGACAACAAGAAAAACCACTGAATGATCTGTTACTCTTCCTCCCACACTCTGGCATACATTAATCACTTTCCATCTACCCTGGAGCATTTGGAAGCAGCTATGCTTACCACTTTGCCACCAATACACATCACTGTGCAGCCCTGCAAGGTGCAGGAGTTTAGTTACTAAACCACACAGATGTGTCCATCTTAATTAGTCCTGCTGGCTCTCAAGAGTTCCTTTCAATCTGAAGTTATCTTTTTCCAGTTCAGGCAAGTTTCTTCCGCTCCTTTTGTTAATTATATATTTCTATTCTGTCTTTTTCCTTCTGGAATTTTTATTAGGCAAATGGTGGGCTCCCATGTTTCTTGACTTCATCTTGGTATTTCCCAATTACACTAGGAAACTAAATTTTGTATCATTTTGAGCTAGTCCCTTTTACTCTTATACTGAGAACTTGACCTGTCAATACTGTCCATATTCTCAATCTCTTACTGTTGATAAGCCCATTCTCAGTTCATCTGATCTATATCATTTACTCTTCTCCTCCTTTCCCCACTTTTTCTTCCTGCTTTACAAAACCCTCTAAACATGTAAACAAAACTCCTAGACTGTATGCCATAGTTGCTGACAGCCCCCCTCAACTTGTTATGCCTTAGAGTCATTGTCCCAAATCCCTTACTTCCACTGGAAGATTTCTTAATAGTGTTTATGTATTTGGGTCCTCTATTTCCTGTACCTTCCCACTAAATAGGCTAGAAATGTAAACTATAAGTCAACATATTCAGTAGATGGAATTTAAAACCGTAAGACCAGATGACATCTTCTTGGGAATCTATGCAGATGGAAAAGAGACCTAGTTCAGTTCAGGGGCCTGTGTTATGCCAACATTCAAGATTCAATATTTATAAAATGAATGAATAAATGAGTCTTCTTGATTTTTGGTTTCCAATTTTGACAGTTAGTCCATATATAAAGACAGAATCACTGCATTTAAAATGAAGGCACAAAGCAAAAGTCCTAACATAACTTACTGTAAAAAGGAGCAGGAAGAAAGGATAAAATTAAAGATAAGTGCCTTAAATTCTTCATCTTTGATAATAGGGAGTTAAGAAACACCACTAACAACAACATCCTGGAGGGAGAGGGTAGTTGGAGGATTAAGGGTAAATGCACTATCTCCCCATATTCCAGAGGTGAGAAGCAAAGGACATTTAAATGATGATACAGCTAGGAAAAGGAAATAAGGCTGGATGTGGTAGTGTAGGCGTGTAATCCCAGCACTCAGGAACCTGAGACAAGAGGATTGCTGTGAGTTCGAGGCCAGCCTGGGCTACAAAGTAAGTTCAAGGCTAGCCTGAACTACACAATGAAAGCCTGTCTCAAAAAAAAGGAAATATATTTTTTAAGACTTAAAACTAAGAACAGACAACGGCAGTAGGTAAGAAGAAGGCTTGAGGAAAAGAAAGGCAGTCTCCTTTGCCATTTTAAGTTTTTAAAATAATATAATAATGTTTAATGTTATTTAATTATATTTAATATAATAAAAAAAGTCTAATAATGTTTTTGTTTGAACATTATTACAACCATGAAGATTCATTACTCAAAACTGTTGACCTAAAGCCAGGCCTATATCCTAATTTAAGTGTAATTTTAGTAGTTAAAGTTGAAGAGTCTGTTCTCTCTTTTGTTATCAGCACTCTAGACACTGGAGAATAAACAATTCTCCTTGTGCCTCACTGTCTACACTTAACAAAGTTCCTATGAAAAGTAATTTTCATTAAAAAAAATTCTAATTTGGGCTTCAAGTGTTATTTCAGTCACAGAAAAAAAGAAAAATGACACCTATTAATTAAGACTAATAGCTCTAATACATGTCATTTGATGATAACAACTTTATGAGGCCATGGCAATGATGGTTGCCTCTGAAAGCTGCAGGTTGTACATGATTAGTTTGAGGCTTCCTATCTTACAGGATGCCCCAGAAATGTTTTGTTCTATTAAATACATGTACAACAAAAACCAAGATTCTCAAAAGTAGTCATCATTGACTACACCAGAGTATTTTAAAAGATTTATCAGCAGAAGATAACAATATTATCTTCTATGGGACAGTTTCCAAACACCAAGTTAAAACCAACATCCTCGGTTCCCGGTACCGGAGAAAAAACCAAAAAAAAAAAAAAAAAAAAAACCAACATCCTATTCATAAGCATTGTGACAGAAAAAACATAGGTAAGTGACATGCTTGATTAATGCATTAAATGACTTTCAGCAAATTACTGCAAAACAGTATAGGACATATGCTCTGAAAGTGCTGTATAATATTTTGGCACCTATTAACTATTTTAAGATTTCCCTCTGCCATAATAATAATACTAGTAACAATAGTAATAAAAATAGGAAAATAAGAATGATGATAACAATGAAAGATCAGGAAGTAGACAAAGAGTTGGGCACTGATGGACAAGGACAAAGCCAGTTTAACACTGCAGTGCAAGTCATCTAGTAACAATGTACACAACTTTAGGAAGATGGGTGAGGAAGACATACAACCAGGGAGATGGAGAGACAGACTGAATTAGTCACAGTAACTCTCAGAGAGAAGAGAAAACAGACTAGTAAACTGCATAAAGATATAAAGGTGAAAGAGAGAAAGGAGTTCTAGGTGGCTCTCCTTATCCAGAACTCTTCAGTATGTAGATACAATGACAAATCCAGGGATAACCAGACCCCAGCATCTTGTCTGTAGTCTCTAAGTACCATTTATCCTTAAAAGACAGCAGGAATTCTTGGGAAAATGGCATATTCCAGATCCAAGCAAGGTAACAAATCCTGGAAAGAAGAAAGCTGTCAAGACTGTTGTGTTACATAGCAGGATGCCTCAAGAGGCAACTGCAGCTCCCACTAGCCGAAGATGGGACAACTTGAGCATAAGGGGAAAAAAAGGTATATAGAAGCTTTCACTAATGTAATTTAAAAGCTTGGTTAAATGGTCTATAAATTTCACTTCATCCAGTAACTACAGACTACACATTATTGTTAAATACACATTTTTTTCCAAATCTGACCACACACTGGATCAAAAAGCAAGTATCAACATTCAAAAGGTTATGAAATACAGACTGGTTCTGGACCACAATTAATCTAGAAATCATTAACAACAGCAGAACAAGAACCACCATCACAAAAACCTTAAAATTCCAATGTGTTTTAAAATTAAAACATAAAAATTTAAATGATAATGAAAACCTACTTACTAAAACTTCAGGCATACAGAAAAAACATAGCTATAAAAGACAACTTGGAAATCAAAGACCTAATTATCTATTTCACAAATTTGAAAGAACAGAGTGAAAGAGTTCAGGGCATGCCAAACCAAAATATGCCACGACAGCACATTGATTATTCAGAGTTAAAAGCACTCTTTCATTTTCTTCCTAAAAGTTGGAGAATAAAATCCCATGTAAAATCCCATGTGAAAGGTACAATGGGGAAGAAATTTTTATCACTAGAGACAAGGAATAGAGGCCAAGAGAAATCTATACCAGCAAACTCTGTTCAAGCACCCCTTATATCTCCCTAGCCACTTTTCCTCAATGGACTGCCCTAATCCAAACCCTCGTCTTGCACATTCTTACCATTTACCATACTATTCTTGGTCCACCTTTGCATTTCTAACATCTTCTTTTGAGTACTCATTTTTCTTGTGAGAATTCCAGGTTCATGTAAGTAAAATCCTAAAATGCACATGCTTTTCTCCTATTAATCTGTCCTATGTCACCTCCAGTGAGACACCCTACAAGAGGTATAGGAAAATTTTACCTCCCCTGTAGCAGCCAATTAAATAAAGTAAAAGAAAAGAAACAAAGAATAATAATAACAAAGACAGAAAATAAACACAGTCAAAAGTTAGTTCTTTGAAAGGAATAAAATTGGTAAGTATGAAACAAAATGGAGGGGGGCAGAAATGATCAGTATTACTGTTGATAAGGGAGACACGACAATAAATCCCCGAACAGCAAAAACACCCTAAAGGAAAGCTGAACAACTTTTTACAAGTAAACTTAAAAATTTGTTAGAAAAATGTTAGTTAATGCCAACTTACAAAAAAAAATCCTAAAAAAATCTAATGCACTGAAACTCCATCAAAATAAATAAATAAATAAATAAATAAAAATTAAAAAAAAAATTAGAGTCCTAGATTAATATCTCACTAGTGATTTTTAAGAGGATAAAAATTTACACTCATTTTTCCAGACCCATAAAAATGAAGCAATATTACCCAAGTATAGTTTCATGCCTTATGACTATCTTCAATCTGATGGACTCCATATGACCATGGTCTCATAGCATTATAATGAATGGAAAAATTCCTATCACCTAGTGACACAGTAACCATAGTAACACTAGCACAACACATTACTCATGTTTTTGCGATGCTGCTGGTGTAAACAAACCTGTGCTGCCTGTCACATAAAAGCACGTACAGTACATAATACTTGATAGTGAAAATAAGTGAGGTTAGTGGACTATTTATAACATTACACTTTTTATTGTTAAACTGTACTCCTCCTACTTTTAAAAGTTTACTGTAAAACAGTTTGCTGTGTGATGCCAGCAACAGTCTCACACATCTGCTTCCCATGTCTTTTTGATTTCAAAAGGCCAGGCAAAATGATTGACCTATACCCTCTAGGTTTGTGTAAGTATACTCTATGATGTTTGCACAACAACAAAATTGCCTAATGATGGACTTCTAAAACCATATGTCTGCCATTAAGGAATGCATGACCACAGTTTTATAAAATGAGAATAAACCTGATATACAGAAAAGGAACTTTAAAGACAGAAAAATTATGACATGACAAAGATATTAAGATCCTAAAAAAAAAAAGATCAAATCTAAAAAAAAGTGTTAAATATTATGAAATAGTTTATAAGTGTATGTTTACAGTTACTTTTTCTCTAAAATACAGTAAAGACAAAATATAATAAATATTAATTTAAAATCAACTGTATTTACATTTTAATTTTTATCAAATTAAATTAAAAACCATTAAATATGTTTATGAAAAAGAAAAAAGCAAACCAAATCTAGTAATATAAAATAGATCATCATAATCAAGTTCGGTTTATCTATTCAAAAATATGTATTAGGGCCAGGGACATAGCTCAGTGGCACAGCACCTGCCTGGCAAGCATGAGGTTGTGAGTTCTATTCTCAGTACCAAAAAAAAAAAAAAAGTATTAATATTATGCAGCACATTAGAATAAAGAAGAAAATTTATATTCACTGTAATAAATACTGAAAAGAATATGATACAATTTATATCTATTCACGATAAAACTATTAGCAAACTATAAACAAAAGGGAAACTTCCCTAATCAAATAAAATCTACACAAAACACACTTAATGGTAAATATTGAGTGCTTTCTTTTTTCAGTTGGTTGAAGAGGACACCTTTTGTTATTTTATTTTAATGTAACATAAGTAGATATTAATAAAGAAAATTTTAGAAGATATTTCTTGTATGAAAAAATAAAACAAAATTTCATAACAAAATAGAGAATAACAATGGTCAATGAACTGTATCGTGATCTTAAAAGAATGGGCAAAATGTTACTCAGTGTAAATCATCAAGTAAAAAGACTCACAAAGAGGAAACAACAAAACTTACTTTTCAATGAACAAAAAGAAACTAGTAGTAAAAATAGAACAAATTAGGATGTATCTTAGAATATTTTTGAAACAAAGGAATAATTACTTGAATTTCTCACTACTTTCAATTTAATCTATCATATATACATGTGTACATACATACACATATATATGTATATATGTAGAGAAAGAGATTAATTCTCAATATATATAAGATACCGTAATATAGGAGAAACCATGCAATATTTAGGCCTGTGTGTCTGATTTCACTAACATTTTAAAATTCTTTATATTATGAAAAATAAGATAAAATTTCATATCAATTAATAAAATAACAATAGGTATTACACTGTGTATAGTTATCTTCAAAGTAGTTACTCAGCATTACAACCTAACTCAAAAAAGATTCTTACAAAAAAGGAACAGATAACAGTAGTCTTTCTTTTCAAGGAACTAAGATGAACTAGTAGTATAAATGAAACTAACATATACAATGAAGTATTTTTAAAACAATGGAATTTGTAATTTGGGGAAATATGGGAACTTCTCCTTATTTCCTGTATCTCTTTTATTTTGTGTTTTTCATGTAAGAGAAACCATGCAATGTTTGCACTTGTGTGTTTGACTTATTTCACCTAACATTATGTTCTCAAGTTGTATCTATTTGCCTATGAATGCCTCAACTCTATCTTATATGGCAGAGCAGTACTCCACTGTATGTAAATACCACATTTTCTTTATCCACTCATTTGATGATAGACATATGTGTTGTTTCAAAGATCTAGCCACTACATACTGTGCTGCTATAAATGTAAGTATGCATGCATCCCTGTAATATGATGACTTCCACACTTTGGGGAAGATACCTAAAAGGAGAATAGTTGGGTCAAATTTCTATTTTTAGAGTTCTGAAAAATCGCCACAATGATTTCCACTGTGGATGTACTACTTTACATTTCCACCAACGATGTACAAATGTTCCTTTTTTTCCACATCTCTGCCTGCATTTGTTATTTGAGTTTTTTGAACACAGCCATTCCTTTCTGAGATAAGATGGCATCACAATGTACTTTTAATTTGCACTTCTCTAATGGCTAATGAAGTTGAACATTTTTTCATTTTCATAGGGCATTTGTACTACTTCTACAGAAGCAAGGACAAAAAGGACATGATCATCTCTTAAGATGCAGAAAAAGCCTTTGACAAAAATGCACCATCCATTCATAATAAAAACCCTGAAGAAAATAGGTATAGAAAGACCTTATCTCAATATGGTAAAAGCCATATACGACCAACCTACTGCCAATACTATATTGAATGGGGAAATATTGAGAACTTTCCCTCTAAAATCAGAATGACAAGGATTTCCAGTATCACAATGCCTGTTCAACGAAGTTTTCAAAACAGCTGAAGCAATTAGGCAAGAGAAAGAAATAAAAGGGATATGTGTAGGAAAGGATGAAGTCCAAGTATCATGATTTGCAGTTAACACACTTTTCTACATACAAGGCCCAAAGAGTTCCACCAAAAGACACTTAGGATCAATAACCAAATTCAGCAATACAGTAGGATACAAAACAAACACACAAAAATCAATTGTGTCCTTATATACTAATAAACTCACCAAGAAAGAAATTAGGAAAATACCATTCACAATAACATCAAGAAAAAATAAACACTTAGGAATTAACCTAACCAAGGAAATGAAAGAGCTCTACAATGAAAAGTATCTCAACTCTGAAAAAGGAAGTAGAGGAAGACACAGAAATTGGAAAGATACCCCCTATTCCTGGATAAGCAATATAATCAAATGATTGTATGTACTTCCAGAACTGATATACAGATTTAACACAATCCCCGTCAAAATAGCAATGGCATTTCTCAGAGATCTAGAGAAAACAATCCTAAAATTTACATGGAACCAAGAAGACCTGGAATAGCAAAAGCAATCCTGTGTAACAAAGAAAAAGCAGCAGGCATCACAATCCCAGATTTGAAGTTCTACTACGAAGCTAATGTGATTAAAACAGCATGGTACCGGCACAAAAACTGCCTTGTAGACCAATGGTATGCTTCACACACAAAAATATCACATTCTTAGGAATAAATCTAATAAAAATGTTAAAGACTTCTACAACACCAAAACAAAAACCATACAAAATATTACAGAAGAAATTAAACTAAATAAATGGAGGAATATAGCATATTCATGGTCTAGAATACCTCCATATTTTAAAAATGTTAGTTTTCATATTAATTCATATATTCAACAAAATTGCAATGAAAATCTCAACAGAATATTTTTTGTACGTAGACATACTGATATTATAATTAGTATTTAAATGCCAGTGCCAAAAGAATGTCCAAACAGATTTTAAAAAGGAAGCACAAAGTAGGAAGCTTAGCTCTCTGGATATCAAGACTTTCCATCAAGACAGTAATGAATACAGTGATACTGAATAAAGGAATTCAAATAACCAAAGACAAAATAACAAGTCTAGGAAAAAACCCAAATATATTTGAACACTTGAGTTTATGAAGTAGTTGGCATAAAGAATAGAAGAAAACAGATGATTCTTTCAATAAACTAAGTGAACTAGATATTCATATGGGAGAAACAAAATTTAAACCCCACACACAAAAATCAAGTCTATAAAGATTTGGTTTGGTTTGGTTTGATTTTTTTGAGACAGAGTCTTGCTTTGCAGTCCAGACTGCGCTTGAGCTCACTATGTAGGCCAGCCTGGCCTCAAATTCCTGTCAATCCTCCTGCCTCAGCCTTGCAAATGCTGGGATTACAGGCACGTGACACCATGCCCAGCTCAAATCCATACAGATTATGTATCTAATATGAAAAAATATAGCAGACTATGCAAATGACCTAACCTATAAAAGGATTTCTTAAAGCATTAACTACAAACATAAAAAGTGATAAACTAAAATGAATTAGTCATCAAAAGACATCATAAATCCAGTGAAAAGGCAAACAGCACTACGGAAGAGATTTCCCATATTTCTAGATAAATGGTTCATATCTAGACTAAAACAAACTGTTGATACATATTGAACCACTTTTTAAGTGTACCTTATACTGTTGCTAAACTGTTGGGAGTAGAAGATAACCTGAATCTTTCATACTCAACGCTACTAAAAAACTGAAATAAGAGTGACAGCATAAAAGCAGGCAATATAATAAGAATTAAGACTTGATAGTTGATAAAATAAAAATAATGTTCAGGCTTCTAGTATGTTTATTAAAATAATTATTTTAAAATTTTAGGCAACAATTTCTAAAAATTACATACTAATTACTAATGTAGATTCATTTTAATTATAAAAAATGTTTCATCAACAATGGTTACAGTATTTATGAGAAATATTAAACAAATATTATCTATGTATATATTAATATTTTTTTGGAGGCTTGGTCTTGGTATGTAGTTCAGGTTGGCCTTTAATTCACTACATAGCCCAGGCTGGCCTCAAACTTAAGTCAATTCTCCTCCTTCAGCCTCCCAAATGTTGGGATTCCAGGCATGCACCACCACACCCAACTCATTAATACTTTTATTTTAAGGACCTTAACTAACACATGTTCTGCCTGTACAGTAGTACCCCTTTACCTGTGGTTTTGATTTCTAAGGTTTCAGTTACACTCTATCAACGGTGGTCTAAAAAGATTAAATGGAAAATTCCAGACATAAACAATTCATTATTTCACATTGCATGGCACTTAATTTTTTTTATTTTTTGGGGGGTTTTAGTTGTTGTTTTTGAGTCCAACCTCACTATGCAGTTCAGACTAGTTGTGACCTCACTAGGAAACCAAGGTTGGCCTTGAACTTATAGTGATCCTCCTGCCTCAGCCTCTGAAGTGCTGGGATTAAAGGCATGGGCCACCACACCCAGTGCATAGCATTTTAAATGATAAAATGAAATTTTGTTCTGAGTTAGGCATGGTGGTATACATCTGTAATCGTAGCACCCCGAAGTCTGAGGTACGATCACAACCTTGAGCCCAGCCTTGACAACTTACCAAAACCCTGCCTCAAAATAAAAAATGAAAAGGGCTGGGGATGTACCACATTGCTAAGGCCCTAGGTTCAATACCCACTACCCCACCCCTACACACAAAACCTTCTGTCTCCCATGGACACGAATTTTTCCTTAGTCCAGAGTATGCACACTGTGTTCTACCCATCCATTAGGCACTTGGTAGATGTCACGTTTATCAGATCCATTGTCATAGTACCAAAGTGTTTGGGTTCAAGTAACCTTTTTTACTGACATCATGCAGAGACTATTCTATACTATAACCAGTTGTTAATTTCCTACTGGGCCTAATTTGTACATTAAACTTTAAAAGTATGTATGTACACCAGGGTAAAAAAACTAGTATATGTAGGGTTGGTACTATTCATGGTTTCAGGCATCTGAAAGAACAGATACTTGCCATATGAAAAAGCAGAAACAGCATATAAATACATGAAAAAAATGTTCAACATCACTGGCCATTCAAGAGATGCAAATTAAAACAATGCTGAGAAATCAGCCAGTAACGAATGCTGGTGGGAGTGTGGGGAAAAAGAAAACCTCCTCCACTACTGGAGGGAGTTGTTTCTCTTCTGTGTGGCCAAAATGCTTCTAGTACTGTACTTCTAAATATTGGTATATATATCTGCTTTATCCCATTAGATCCAAAGCCCCCAGGACAACCACTTACAAGAACCCAAGTGCCTTGTAAGTACACCAAGCAATATTTTATCCTCTCAAGAATCAAAGCACTCAAAACAAGATTTATGACCACCTGGACTTCACATGAGGTATAGGAAATGATGTTTTGAGATCACAAGGATGAATGGAAGTTAGCTAAACAAAGAATGAAAAGAAACATATTCTAGGCAGAGGAGATGAAATAAACCATAAAGCAGGTCACTCATATTGCTACAGTGTTACATACTTGACAGTATACATGCCCTGAGTGATAATGAGATGATGGGAGAGAAGATGACAGGGGCTGGAAGGATGGAAAAAAAAAAAAAAATCAAATAAACATAAGAGCAGTTTCATTTTATTCAAATTGTATTTTGGATATGACAACTCACACTTAAATATGCTATTTAATCAGGACCTTAAAAAATGATCAGTGATGATTATCCGTTCAGTAGCAGCTCCCCAGTCACTATATGAGGTAGCACAGGAGAGAAGTAATGGGACCAGGTGAAAATTTTGATGTTTCTCTTGCTCCTCTGTAGAACACAAAAGCTACCAAAGAATAATAAACTGTTTAGAAGGCACAAATTATTTCTATTCCCTTACTTACCTATTTTCTCCCGGAAACTCTTTTTTGTACTTTAAGAATGTAACAACAACGTTCAAATCTTTGCTATAATCACTAAATCAGCACTTAGCATAGTGTGAATGCTAATACCCTTAACTGTTCATAACACAAACCTCGGCTTTCACAGTAGTCAAAACTCAATTCTTAATTATGCAAACACGTTGTGACTGTGAAGTGGTGCAAACAAGACTAATGCTTTTGCTCTACAAATGAAGTAATCTAGAGATGGCTTTAAAGTACAAGGGAGGAGGTGCACAGGTAATATGCAAATCTCATGCCATTTTACGTAAGTGACTTGAGCATTTCTACTCATACAACTAACTCCCTGCAAATAACATAAGACACCTAACTTCTACCAGTGAATGGTGCACTTAAAATGGTTAAGGTAATGAATTTTATGTTATATGTTTTGTACTGCAATTTTGGAAAACTGAATTAGGATAGATATTTTTCCTATTTAGAAATACCATCCTAGGGGCTGGGGATTTAGCTCAGCAGCACAGTACCTGCCTGGCAAGCACAAGGTCGTGAGTTTGATTCCCGGTACCAGAAGAAAAACATAAAACAAACAAACAAAAAAAATAGAAATACCATCCTAGAGATCAGATTCAAAGCCTTAAAAATGACAAATTGGACTGGTTCCATTTAGAAAGCATTAATTATGGTAGCACTGTGACCCCTTTTCCATGATGTACTAGTTATTCATACTGATTTATTTAAACTTACTATCTTCTCTCATTTGTAAGCAAATGAATCTTCTTTTTTTTCTTTTGTCTTTTTGAGACAGGGTCTTGCTGTGCAGTTCAGGCTGGCTGTCAGCTCACTTTGTAACCCAGGCTGGTCTTGAACTCGCAACGATCCTCCTGCCTCAGCCTCCTGAGTGCTGGGATTACAGGCATGCACTACCACACCCGGCCACTGTAAGCAAATGAATCTGTCCTTTCTGCTACTCGGGTCAATCTTAAATCTTTCAAATAATGTAACTTTACTGCTTCTTGGTTTTCTGGGGTGCTTTTTGTTTTCTGAGATAGGATTTCGCTGTGAAGTTCGGGCTGGCCTTGAACTCACTATGTAGCCCAGGCTGGCTTTGAGCTCAAGGCAATCTTCTTGCCTTAGCCTCCCAAGTGCTAGGATTACAAACCTGGGAGTGCTGGGATTATAGGCCAAGTGCAACCAAGCCTGGCACTTTGCTTAAAACTGCTCATGAACTAAGTAGTCCCACAGTTCACCACAATGCAGAAGAATCTAAATTGTAAAACACCACCACAACTTTTAAGATCCACACCAAGGAGAATCTGTCTTCAGAGTATTAAGGGAAAGGTAAGACGGTTATGGCAACTCACAGTAACAATTTTCCAAGGTTTTTTCAACTTCAGTTACCCCTACACACACCCCCTGCACGCACTTGCCAGCACGGTGGTGCACACTTGTAATCCTGCACTGGGGAAAGATGAGGGTTCAGGCAAGAAGATCCTCCAAGAGTTTGGGGCAAAGCTAGACTATACATGGAGACTCTGCCTCAAAACAAAACAAAACAAAACAAAACATGCCACCTTTTTTATCTTACATGATCAGCACAATTAGCTTCTTAAAACTTCAAAGTAGTATTTATATAAAATATTAAAATGAAATATATACATACTCCAAAAAGGAGTATTTTCATGGAGTATGGATCTACTGATTAAGAGAGTTACATATCATTTTTCTTGGTCAAATCATACCTATAATACATGGTCTGAAGTTGCATGTAGTAGTACACACCTGTAATCCCAGACTTGGGAGGCTGACACAGGAGGATTGCTGTGAGTCTGAGGCCAGCCTGGGCTACAAGGTAAATTCAAAGCCAGCCTGAACTGCATAGAGAAATCCTGTCTCAAAAAGACGAAAAAACAAACAAAAAAACCCTTGGTCTGACTGCTGTTAGATCTTTAAAATGATGTAAAACTTGTAAGTGCTTGCAAAGCCAGCAGTTCAGAAAATCATTCTAAATTTTCATAATTACCTCTATCTTTTTCACACCAAGTTCCAAAGGTGTAATATGAACAGGCCGAGGTGGATGTTTGCAGAAAGTAGAGGGCTGCAGTACAGGAGAAGAATTTTGAATTTAGGAGTCCTACATATTGCATAATGGGCGTTTCCAAGGCCGTTCTCTAGACAAACACCCTTAAAAATAAAGTCTAGAACAGGCAGCCAGAGCTTCACTTGCAAGAAAAGCAGAAATGCAAGAAACTGATGGAGAATTATCTTCTAGCCATCTGTGCCTCCTTGTCTACTGCCTTACTTCCCAATATAACACTATGTGACATTTCACCTTGTATTACATAACCATGATGGTTAACAGCAAAAGAACAAATTATCAGTGACTCACAAGCTGTCCCTAATAGACTTCACTTCTGTACATGTCTGAATTGTGGCAACCAGACCTTTTCTCCCTGCTTCTATACAGTTTGGAGAAACTCTTTACATATAAACAATACCTCAGCAAGTCTTAAATATGTACTGACCACCTCTATACTGAAGTTAGCTATCAACCAGAAAGCTTCAGGAATTATTGAAATGAATCAAGCAGTTGCTACAGAAAAGGTATCTATAAAAGATAAAAGTATAACAGAATCATTCCTCTTATAATATGCCCATTCTCTAAGCCACATTAGCCAAGGTAGGTCCCATATGGGCCTACAAAAGCATAAAAACTTTGAATTTTACTACCCTCTCAAGCTATACCAAAATCTTATGCCAGATCCCCAAAACAGCTAATGCCTAAGAAATTGGTAGTGTCTGCTATTTTGAAAGAGCAGTACAATGTTACTATAAAACTACTTTATCTCAGGCTGGATGTGGTAGCACATGCCTGTGAGCCCAGCACTTGGGAGGCTGAGGCAGGAGGACTGCTACAAGTTCAAGGCCAACCTGGGCTACGAAGTGAGTTCAAGCCAGCCTTAATTGCATAGTGAAACCCAGTCTCAAAAAGACCAAAAAAAAAAAAACCTACTTCATCTCAATTCTAGTTCTTATTGTTTTAGTATGCCAGAGATACAATATTTTGAAATTCAAATTTGATAGACTTCTTAAAAGATTACAAACTCTTACTGCACTAAGGGTTTCTGCCTACCTAGGAGTAAGAAAACATTTAAAGCATTTACAAACTACAATCAGAAATGTAACTAGGACATTAAGGTGCATACTATAAGGAATACAATATAATGCTGAAATGTCAGCAAATGACATTTTAAAATGTTAAATTTGGAAACCGTTAATATCTATTTCCAGAAACAAATTAGTTAGTGAACAGATCTGTAGGAGCTAATAAAAACTTAGATGGTACGTCAGATTAAGAAAGCTAGCTAAAATTGTTTGATATCCTAAGAAATAACTGCCCACTTGTAATTGCCTTAGAACACTAATGCAATCTCAGGTCTTGATTACTTGTCTATTACTACATCAGTAAGAACAAGTTTTTCTTATTTAACCCACCATTCATTGGGCACTCTGTTAAAACAGCAGATCTACATCCAATCTAAATGTCACAGAAAGCCTCTCTGACGAGTCAAGAATTGAAGAACCTGGTGGGGAGCAAGGCATAACCAACAGGTCACAGAAGTGTATCGGCCAGGTGCAGCTGTATGTATGTATATATGTATGTATGTATGTATGTATGTATTTTAAAGAATAAGAAACCTAAAAAAAATGCTTCACTTTTTCTTAGAGTCTTAACTTGTGTCAATTTATTCACTGATAGAAAAGGATAAATTTTTTTAGTTCATTTCCAATCACTAAAATTGTCTAATACGATTTCTGTAACTCTTACAATTACCAGATAAGAAAATAAGGTACAAACGTTAAATCGTACTGAATTTTTTAAAGATTTAATTTGAAAGAGAAACCATTATCAATGACATAGCTTTCATCTTTAATCTCATGATCCACCAAATCTCAAAGGTCAAGGAATTCTGAGTTGACATACTAAAAAAGGTCTTTCTTTAATATTCTTTTCCATAGGTTTCTAAGTCAGACGTTTTTTCAGATTTGTCTTCCTGTTTTTCCAGTCCCTCAGAGCCCCCTGTTCCATGCTATCCAGTGACGTTTCCCCATATCTCATCTTTCTCTCTTTTCTTCCTAGACATATGCCTTCAACTGTTATTGCCAGTCCTGTCTCTAGCCTCATATTGAGCAATTCCCCTTTGAAATGTTTCTCAGACATAGTATTCACCTTACTCAAAAGGAACTTTCATTTTCTTTACCTAAAGTGTGCTTCTTCATCTGTGTTCTTCACACCTACTTAACTCTCGGAACTCCTACCTCTTCTACCATGTACTACTTTTTAGTTCAGATCCCTACCACTTGTAACCTGGCAAAAACCAAAAGGCAACAAACAAAAAGCAAATGATAAATGTTCTTCTGTGCTTTCAGTTTTGCACCATCTATCATCTTTCAGAAATATAAACTTTATCGTATCACTCCCTTCTCAAAGTTATTCAAAGGCTTCTCCTCACTTTTGTCATTATAGTTATTCCATTAAGCCTCCTGGTGATCTGGACCTCATATACCTCCACCATTTTGTACTCTCTGCCACAGCCATGATGAACTGTAGTCGCTTACTTCCACAGCTTGCCTCGTATGCCACTGTTCACTCCATAAAAGCTTTCTTTTGTTCATTTTCCTAATGTCTACTTATTATGCAAGATTTGACTGAAGCAGTCAATGTTCCATAAAAAAGATAACCCCTCCAGAATGAGAAAGAACTGCTTCACTATGTTTTGAGACTTACCTTTATCCTAACGCTTATCACAAATCGCTATCCTGTATATTTTTAGCACATATCCTTTGCTAAACTTTTTTTAACACTTAATTTCCATAAATAAAAAAGCACGTTAGCTCATTCATTTTTGAAACCTTGTGCACAGGATGTAACACCTGGTGCAAAGTTCACTGAAAAAAGAATTCATTAAATGAATAAAGGAAACAAAGAAAAGATATCTTTGAAAGTAATTAAACCTGGACATTGGAATCATTTATTCATTTAAGAATTTTAGCAAAAAACAGGGGAAACAACTGGAGTAAAAGCAGACCAGTCTTCAAGGGCATTTAATAAATATTGTGATCATAAAAAAATCTATAAAGATGACACTACAAGAGTAAAATATAGCCAGATGTGATGGCACACACCTGTAATCCCAACACTTGGGAGGGTGAGGCTGGAGGATCACTGTTAGTTCTAGGCCAGCCTGGGCTACACAGTGAATTCAAGGCCAGCCTAGACTGTATGGCAAGAGCCTGTCTCAAAAAACAAAAAACGAAAAACAGTAAAATACTGTTATACCTATCTGGAAACTATAAAAGTACTGTATCTTTGCTTTAACCTGTCAGAATCTGCTTTCCCTCCTTTTCTCTGATAACATGTACCTTGATCTTCTAGTGAATAAAGCATCCTCCTCCAATGTATGCAATCACACTACTTATGCTGTACTAGCAAAAAGCACAACAAAATTTAAAAACAACAAAAAAAAGCTAGGTCAATCAGTCCCTATCACACTCTGAGAAACCTGATTATTGAGCAGAGTAATCACTTAAAGAGAAAACAATGAGAAAAGATCCATCCTAGCAGGGGCTCCTAAAAACTGACCATAACTACCTGCTTTCTAGATCCTGGAACTGCTCAAATATCTATTCTTCCTAAAACTCAGCTTTTTAGTCTTTAAGAATATAAACTTATCACTAAGGTAGATTATTTTAAGTTTGCTAAAGCTTCCTGTTGCTTGAACTAAAGAAGCCTAAATGGATACAGATATCATTTCAGCCATTTTAATCAAACTAGGCTGCTTTGAATAACTTTTGTTAACAAAATGAAAGTTAACTTCAAATTGTTTTTAAATAAATGTACAGAAGTGAAATCAATGCTAGACCTAGAACATAAAACACCATTTATGGAACAATAGGAAAAAACAGACTAGCATTTATACACTTGAGTTTTCCAGCCAGGTATTTTAACTCCATTAAATAAGATCTAGCATACAAACATCATGCAAGATCAAATGTTTTGCTTCCTTTTGTTGTTGTTGTTTGTTTGTTTGTTTGTTTGTTTTGGTACCAAGAATCAAATTCAGGACCTTGCACTTGCCAGGCAGGCACTTGTGCCACTGGCTATATCCCTGATCCGTTTTCTTTTTTTAAGATCATGTTTTCATTAGAATCAGAAGGAGAAAAAGTAATGTTAAAAAGTAATGCAAGCTCTACTTCAGCTTTGGTTTGGATCCTCTAATTCAGAACTTCCTCTTGAGCTCCTGCTACAGTTATTCTTACTCAATATTAAGTGAAGGATCTGAAGTCAACCACAGTATTAATACTAAGAAGAGAGACATTTCTAAAAATATCTATTGGAGCAACTGACATCTTTATTTGTATGACTGCTCTCATAATGTATCACAGTCCTTATGCCACAAATTCCAGGGCACATGTTCAAAATCAACCTATATCAACATCTTAAAAAGGAAGTGCACATAAATGGAACTATTAACCTCATGTCTAACTTACCACCTATGCTTTCTAAAATTCCAAACTGTGTCAAATACTAAGTTTAGAAGCAACTTTGAAAGGAGGAATACAGTATCAGCAGGAAGAAAAAACATACCATATTTGTATTGTGGTGTAAGCCCTATTATTTGCCAGATCAACTTAATTAAAATATTCCTTCAAGATCCATGAACATTTTCAACATGTGAGAGATAAAGGACAACCACATAAACAGAAAATAAAGCCTTTGTCTTTTCCTTTAGTAAAAACACACAATTTAAGTGGGAGAACCAAAAATACGTATGAAAAAACAATCATAAATAATCAATGTGCTAGCCAGACGCAGTGGTGCACATCTATCATTCCAGTACTCAAGAGGCTGAGGCAGGAGGACCACTTAAAGTTTGAGGCCAGGCTGGGCTACCAAGTGAGTTCAATACAAGCCTGAAGTCCACAGCAAAACCCTATCTCTAAAAAAAGATAGGTGCGGATTTCTCCGATTATTTTTACCTAAATTAAAGTGATTTGAGAAAAGAAGTGGAGAACATGTAGGTGCTGTTTGGAAATCAAAAACATTATTCATTACTCTTGAATTTTTTTGTGTTTACTTCCATTTATATGTAATCAAAAACTAAATTCAATGCAACTTGTATCTACCATTTCTCTTCAAAATGCTCCCATTTAAGTATACACTATAATTTTGGTACTGCTATTACAGTTCTTCAAATATTTGTAGAAAAGACTGCTTGAGGCAAGGCTGGGATGTTCTGTTAGAGGAGAAAGAGAAAAGGAACAATTTCAAAGTAACTGAGAAATGTCATGACTTTATTTACTGTCAAATATCAAATTTGGTGTTTAAATACCAGGCTTTTGGCACATTCTTTTGTTGTTGTACCTCTAATTTACTCAACTTTCAAAAAAATCAGACAGCTAAACCACTGTAACCTAGAGATGCTTACTGTCAGTGATAGCGGAGTTAAAGAAGAATACCAATAGCTGCCTCATCTCTGCTCATTAGCTGAAAGTACTTTACTTCTTCCTTAATAGAAACACTATCTGCCATAGACAACACCAAGAACAAAATCGCTGTTGATGGCAACATCTTCGAAAGCAGAAACTAACAAAAAAAATTAAAAGCAATCCCTCCCACACACACACATGCAATGAGGGTTGGAGAGTTAATATAAAAATTTTTTTTTCCATTTGCACAGTGCCGGGTTGAAGAACTTATACTACCTTCAACTTATAATCAAACTTATAATCAAAACTTAAAATCAAAAGACTGTAGTACCTCTCTCTCTCTCTCTCTCTCTCTCTCTCTCCCTCTCCCTCCCTCTCTCTCTCCCTGTCTCTCTCTCTCTCTCTCTCTCTCTCTCTCTCTCACACACACACACACACACACACACACACACACACACGGGTCAGAACAAGGAGTCCAGAAATGGACCTACACACATGTGGTCCACTATCTTTCAACAAAAGTGCCAACAAAACCCAATGGAAAAATAAAAATATTCATTAAGAAAAGGCCATCCATTACAGGCATGAAAAAAACTTGCCTCTTAAACATAGAAATTACTTCAAAATAAATCACAGATCTAAATATTAAAAGCCAACAGTATAAAAATTCTAGAATAAAAATGGAAGAAAATCTTTACAACTTTAGGGTAGGTAAAGCTTCTTTGCAGAATAAAAATAGAAATCATAAAGGAAAAAATTATCTGAACTTGTTAGGCTGGACTTTATAAAAATTAAACTGTTCTTTACAGAGTTTTTTAAAAGGCACACCATGCACTGGAAGAAAATGCATTCAATATGTTGGACAAAGAACAAGAAAATAAACTATAAAGAACTCTTAAAAGGCTTATGAGAAGAAGAGAACTCTTTCTTTTAAATAGATAAAAGAGTCTAATGACTTACCAAAACATGGATACAAACAGGTAATAAATCAAAGATGTTCAATACCACTGGTCACTAGAGAAATGTCAATGGAAAGCCACAATGAGATGCCACACTACCAGACCAGCAGCATAACTACAATATTTTAAACGTAAGCATTGATGAGGACGAGAAACAACTGAAATTCTCGTACACTGTGGGGAGGAATCCAAAATGTCACAGCCACTCTTAGGGATGTGCTCAAGGGAAATGGAAACATATCCACTCAAAGACTTGTACGTGTATTTTCACAACAGCTTCACTTACAATAGTCAAAAACTAGAAACAAGTCAAATAATAACAGGTAAGTTGATAAACAAAACCACATACACAGCAGAATACTGTCCAGCCATAAAAAGGAAAACTCACAAAACTATGCTGAACAAAAGAAGCCAGACAAAAAGAGTGCAGACTCTAAGATCCGACTTGGATGAACTGTAAACAAACAAAAAACAGTCTACAGTAACAGAACCCGAATCAGCCGTTGTTGTCTGGGGGAGAAAAGAGGAGCAGAGCAACCAAGAACAAAGAAGTGAGGGATTCAGGAGGGTCTAACCTGAATCCTCTATATCTACATTGTGACGGTAGTTACACGGGTGCGTATCACTGTGAAAAGGCAAACGACATGCCTAAAATGGGTACATTTTACTTCGTGTAAACTATGCCTGGGCAAAGTAGCTTCAGATGTGTGATTGTTTAAAGCGCTATTAGTGAGCTGAGAAACAGAGAAAGGGAGAATGATAAGATATGAAGTAATATTTTTTTAAATCAGAGAAAAGTTCAAGTTTTAGCATAGAGAACCAAAGAGCATAACTGGGAAATTAATTTCATCTGTAAAAAGGAAGTAAGTCACAGGATAGCTGTAAAAATTAGAGACAGTTAACCTTCACACTGTATAGATGTTGGTACATCACAGCAGTATAACTCATACTAGTGTAATCGGTGTCTAGGTCAAGTCAAGATAAAACAGAGAAAATAAGTAACAGTTACAGGCAGTAAATTATGAAAGAATTTCTATGGGAAATAATTTTACATCCAAGTTTTGAGAGGAGCAAAGGAAGCAGAAAGGAAAGAGCGTGCTGCAGGTGGAGGGAATGATAATGTGCAAAAGAACGGAGGCAGAAAAAAGCAAGTCATGCGTAGGAGACTGCAAAATTAGCAAGCTTGTGGCAGCCGCAAGGCCATATATGGGAGTAACCAAAAAAAAAAAAAAAAAATCTTCCCATCTAATGCAAATATTCATTTAAATTTTACAGTAGGATCCAAAATTGTTACTTCATCCATCAGATGCTATGAGATAAAAATAGTCAATTGTTTAAAATAGCCAAGTTTTTTCTGTCAAAAAATGTGAATGGTTACAATCACCAGTTTCAATCTCTTGGAGGTTGGTCATAGCCCTCCCCCTCAATAATAACACAATAATAGCTAAGCAACACATGAACTTGACTGAAATGATGAAAGCCTTTAAATTGTTTCAGAATCTAAATTATACAAGTGATTATTTTGGAAAATAAGATATTAAAAAATCTCAACCATTCAGCTGCAAGAATTATATCATGGCATACTACTAAAAATAAAAAATATTGAATGTTAAAGGATTTCAAGAGAACTAAAGTAAACAAAGTAAGAATTCCTGGGCATTTCTAATTTTGAAATGCTCTTTTTACATTTATACACTTAAAAGTGTTAATGAAAGAATCCAAGATTAGCATTCTTATGGAGTTCAAATTAACTAAATCTTTATTAGGATTTTTACATGTGTCAAGAGTATTTTTTTCTGTATTTTATATATAGAACAGAAACATGTTCTTCTCAATGTCTTATTTGTGGGGAAAGACAGCCAAGAGAGCTACTAATAACTTGAGCTAATTTAGTTCTCTGAATGAGAGAAATGCACAATGAGAGAATGAGATGCACTGTAAGAAATGAAATAATAAAGGTCAATAACACTGACCTTGACACAGTAGCAACAATGAACTATGCTGAGGACAAAAGGCTACAAATAAACTAATTCTGTTTGAGAAAGCATGTCACCCACAAATGAGGTTTTAGCTGACCCATCCAGGTCAGAGCCATGCCCAATCAGAGCCGTTGGCTCAGAGTAGAACACACAGGCAGTAAAGTCTGGCCATGTTGACTTTTGCTTCTGTGGAGCCATATTTTACACATCAATGTAGTACATAAAATATTTATAGAAACAAAAATTACAGCCTTCAAAATAATAATCAATCTTCTCTTAAAATTTTTCTTGGCAATATTTTAAGCTCTAAAATACTTTCCAAAGCATTTACTGTTCTAACAAATATAAATTGTGTGAAAAGTTCTGAAAAATAAGTTCAGCAATAAACATCAGGTAAGGTCCGCCAATACTGATTTTTGTTTTGTTTCTGGTTAAAAGGAGATTTTTAGAAAACTAATACTGCTAAGGATTATTTTTTAAAATAGGATTATGAAATTTTTTAAATTAACAACATCAAGAATGATTAATGGGTCAGACACGCCTTTAACCCCACACTCACCTAATAAATCTAGCTACTTGGAAGGCTAAAGTATGAGGATTACAAGTTTGAACCTAGCCTAGGGAACTTAGTGAACTGGCCTTAAGAGATAAAATAAAAAGGACTGGTAATGTAGGTCTGCACAAAGGCTCTGAGTTCAGGTCCTAGTACTGGGGGGAAAAGGAAAGAAAAAGAAAATGATTTAATGTGTTGACAGACATTATAGCAGCAATCCATTTAAAGGCTCTTTACTATTGATAAACTTATACATGACATCGGGGTAGAAATTAGAAATTTTCCCGGTGGAATTGATGTATCACTCAGATTGAAACTTTAAGGATGAGATACAAAATTGAAAGAGAAAATCTCCTGTGAGAAGCTCTAACAGCTCCTAGTAAATAAAGGGAGGGGTAAAAATATCCTGAATTTCTTGCTTAGGGTAGGAAATATATTTTGAGCTATCTACCTTAGAACTATGCCACTCAACAGTGCTCCCTCACACTCTCTCTCTGTATATGTATTACATATATATATATATATATACACACACACACATATATACATATATGAAAATAAAAGCAAATATCAATTTTAAAAAGCAAATTTAAATTAAGCTTTCCCTGGAAAAGCCACTGTTGGAGTCATCATTTTTCTCAATTCTAATATTTATTTGTGCCTCTGCCTTAATAAAATTCTATCTGGAAAAAAGTAATTTTAAAAAGTTCAAGTGAAAATTCAAATATGAAAATCAGAGAAATTTAAAAATATGTATAAGTGACAAGAAAATACTAGAAAAATAAAAGCTAAAATTTAGGAATAAAAAAGAATATATAAAATGTTAGTAGATAAAAAAATGCTGAGGACTTAAAAGATAAAAACAACTAAAAACAGAGATAAAAATTAAAAGGCAACTTAGTGACTTAGCAAGACTCTGTCCTCAAATAAAAAAACATTTTAAAAGGGGTTGGGGATGCAGCTCAGTGTAAAGGCCCTGGGTTCACCCTCTAGTACTACACACACGCATGCACGCACATACATACGCACACAAAGAAAAACCCTAAAAGGAAATAAAAGTAGCAACTTAAAACACTGAAAGCATGAAAGCAAAAGCCATCTTTTAATAAGGATAATTAATAATAGTGTAGCAATGCTAATTTAAAACCTGAACACATTCACCCAAAGATTCTTCAAACTAAGATTGCTTTGCCTTCTCAAGTTTGTCATGAAAACTTTACTTAGTAAATATTTTCAGGGTAGAAGTCAAAGAGCATACTTCTGGCTTCATACCAATAGCTCCTACTCCTAGTGCCCCAGCTTTGCCAAAACACATGCATGAGAAAATGACACAGTTCCGGAAAGAATGCTGAGCAGGCCATATGTCCCATTTGTCCTACCTCCCATGAACAGTAAAAGAATACGACTGAACACTGACCCACCCACATCGCTAATTCTCCCCAAAATATGAATTTCACTCAAAAAACTTAATTAACTTCAAGGAATCAAAGTGATTTTTTTTAAGTCACTGCTATCATAAAAAAACAGCAGGAATACTTCTGGGCTACACCAGGAAATGATTAGAAATCATCTTTTTGAATCTTATTTCTTGCATCTATCTTTTCCTCTACCTCACCACTACTGTGGTTTTAACTTGGCAAGAGTCTACCCCTTTAAGTGTTCACAGCTAGGTTGAAATAAACTACTTTCCATATTTAATTCAAGAAAATGTGTCCTCTTTGAAATCTAAGCATTCCTATATAACATTCTAGAGCTATTAGGAAACTTCAAGTCAACCTCTCAATATCAATACATTTTATGGATGAAGAAACAGACAAAGTGTGAACCTGCCCAAGATTACAGGGCAAGTGACTAGAAAGATCTCAGCTCTGTAAGTCCCAGTCTAATGTTCTAATAACAAAGAAATCAGCCTTTTAGATTTAAGATGTACTGGTTGGTGGGAAAACTGCAAAACAGAATCATAATCTCGTTATGTTTCTAAAACTTACACATAAAGTATATGTGTATGTGTACATGCACAGACAGATGGGTGGGAACCACACACACAAAACAAAACACCAAATTGCTAGCAAGTGGCCTATTTCAGACATAGAGTAGAGTTTGGGGCAAGAGAAACTAACTTCCCTGGCAAGCACGAGGTCGTGAGTTTGATTCCCAGTACTGGGGGGGTGGGGGGGGAGGGGACTAACTTCATGAATTTCTACAGCTGTTGAATAAAACATGAAACATATGCATATAAACATATGCTATTTTTTCTTCAAAATTTTAGGCATGAAAACACACTTCACTTAGAAAAATAAAACCTATTCCAAAATGGATTAAGTCTCTCTTCCCTCTCCTCTCTCCCTCCTTCCTTTTCTCTCTCTCTGGCTCTCACTCTCTCACTCTCACACTGGCAAACATAGACACTCCTCCAAAGACACAATTTTGTAATAGGACTGAACCTGAATTACCCTTAGTTTGTCTTCACATGAAATGTGGTGTTCCCTTAACAAACAGCACAACCTTAACTTACACTACAATTATTTTAACAAGTTGGAATAATTAAAATGTTAAAGTCTGAATTATAAAATGCATTTATGGATGTTTTCCTTTGGATATATAATAGTAATAGAAAGTGAATCCTATCAGGCCTGGCAGCACATACTTGCAATCCCAGTATTTGGGAGGCTGACGCAAGAGGATCAAGAGTTTAAGGCCAGCCTAGACTGCATAGCAAGACCATATCTCAGAAAAACCAAAAAGGAAACAAAGTGAATCAGTCTATCTGCAAGGAATAAGAGTACTTATAATTTTAAAGTTATTTAGATATAAAGCATTGTTATGGTTTGGGGGATATTTTGCAAGGGGAACAATATAATATAGACACATTTTATAGGATTATTTATAATAGTCACCCAAAGGATCATTTACAAAGGAGTGCAGGAAATCTGTCCACACTAAAACCAAGGAAACTAGCTGAGGGCCTGGATCCCACAGAAATGTCCTGCATGAGCCCAGCTGAAGACCTGGAGCTCATAACAGTGCCTCCCACAAGTCCAACTGGAGGCCTAGAGCCCATAACAATATCTCATGCAGGCCTGTTTCATGGATCTGCACTGCAAAGGCCCAAAGGTCAGTAGTGGAATCTAGGATGTCTGTGCCAGCAGGAAGAAGGATCTGTGCTAGCAGGCTAAGGGAACTGCACTGGAGCTGGGAAGCAACGCTCAAAGAAAGAACCAGAGCTCCCTTGAAAAGTACCACAGCCATCCCCAGCAACAGTGAGGTCCCGAGCTCCTCCAATGGTGAAGACAGCTGAGTTCTCATCAGGAAAGCCAACGCAGCAAGCTTCTCCAGGAGACTGGCAGTGCAACATCTTCCCCTCTGGAGTCGGGAAGCGATGCTCATAGTGAGGACCAGAGCTCCCCCAAAGCGAACCAAAGCTATTCTAAGTGCCAACAAGGTCCCGAGCACCTCGGAGGATGAAAACAGCCAAGTTCATCAGGAAAGCCAGCATGACAAGCTCCTCCCACACAAACAACAGCTCCTTACAGCTTCTACCAGCTCCCAACAGCCTTTCTCAGTTCCCAACAGTCTTTTAGCTCTCAAAAGTCTTTCTCTGCTCCCAACGGCCTCTCTTCTTCTCCAGTTCTGCCTCTTATGCTGCTGGCCACAGCCCTCAGGTGGGCCCCCCACACCCAGCACCATGCTTCCGCAGTTCAGCTGGGGGTTATGAGTTGACCAGTTGTCAATTCACTACAAGCATACTGCTGAAGTGGTTTTTAATCATGTTAAAAAATAAAGCATTCTTGGTAGGTTACACATCCCCACTCCCACCCTTCTGTAACATTATTATAGGTATTACAGTATTATGGTATTCCCTGTAAGCTGGTAAAGACAATAGTAAACTTAAGCTCAGTTATCTATGTAAATTATGAATTTTAGAATCAGGTTCAATGAGATCTTAATTTACAGCTGTAGTGTTAAGTCCGTTTTCTGATGCTATCACAACATACTTGAAATTGGGTAATTTATAAAGAAAAGTATATTTGGCTCCTGGTTCTGCAGGCTGGGAAGTCCAAGATCAGATGACCCGATTTGGTGGTGAGGGGCTCCTGTTACATCATCACATGGTGGAAAACAAAAGCACAAGCAGGCTTGTGCAAAAGAAAGCTTCAGGGACAGTCTCACTTATAGCATCCACTCTCAAAAGAATGGATCCACTTCCAGGAGAAGTATCATTGATCCCTAAATACCTCTTAAAGTTCCATCATCTCTCAGCACTGTTATAGTGAGGATCATATTTCAACATGAGTTTTGGGAGAGACGAACCATATTCAAACTGTAGCAGTTGTGAATAAAACCTTATGCATGTTAACTGTTCCTCAAGTTTATTTACTTTTATTTTCCATAGTTTTCAAATACTAAATATTTGTCCTTTAAGAGTAAAAGATGTCTTAAATGAGTAAATTAAATTTTCTTCACTCTTGTTCCAGGTTCCTTTTCAATCTATAGGAAGCTGGTACCCATCACTATAATTTTATTGCAAGTATTCACAGAAAGAGCATTTACTCCCAGATTGAATGCTTACTTTGCCTATTGCTTTTTCAGACTTTCCTGATCTTCTAGTGATTTCATCTTTTAACCAATCCTTTAACTACCTCTTCTCATTCTAAGATGACAAAATGTCCAAGGGTTTCATTCTAGTACAGCCATTCTCTTCCTCTTTCAACTAACATTTTCATGCAGTTACTTTTTACATATTTCACCAGCCTAGCACTTGTGCCTGCATTCAAAAACCACACATGGCTTACAACAGATGTTTAAAACACTGAGGATGATCAGAACCATTTGCAGGGTTTGTTCACAAGCAATTTCTTGGGGGGGGGGGGAAGCAATCTGAACCCTCACCTCAAAAGTTTCTGACTTTGTAGGTCACAGCTGAGACCACAAATCTGCATTTCTAGTAAGTTCCCAGGTGACAAACTCTAAGAACGACTGCCTAAGGATTCTCCCCTTGGATAACCCTTGCATACTCTAATTTCAACATGACCTAACTGGTCTCCCCGCATCTGCCCTTATCACCCTCCAAACCATTCTTCACACAGCATCCAGACAGAGCCTTCTCAACCTCTGTTACAAATTCTCCAATGGTTTCCTAAGAATCTTAAAGACAAAAATCAAAAAACATAATGTGGTTTCAGGCCTCATGTGATCCAGTTCCTGCCACCTGTACCACACTGCTAATCCTGTTTCTTTTCTAACACATTGTTTTCCCAGTCACAGCGGACTCTTCCAGTTCTCAGCAAAGGCCAAGTTCCTTGCCATTCCAAGATCTTTAAACAAGATGTTCTGCCAGCAATATTCTTCTTTCTCTCAGCTCAGGTCATCTTCACTGGCTCCCTTTCCCTCTAGGTCAGTAACTTCTTGTATCATCCTATATTTATTTCTCTTATCACTTCCTGAGATGGTCACCACAAACTGAGTTGTGCAATCAGTAGTTTACTGTCTGTTCCTCACCCCCCTCCACCCCACCACACAGAAGCTCAAGGAGCTCAGAGGGCCTATCTGTCTGGCTCCTATTGAACTGTCACCCCTTGCAGAGTAACATGCACTCAAATCTATTAAATTAATGGCCCATATATATATATATATATATATATATATATATATATATATATATAAAATATTAAATTATTTTAGAACCTCAATGCAAAAAAATTACTAAAAAGGCACTAGAGGCATTTTTTAGTATCCTTTAATTCCTACAGATGAGGGTACTTCATCAAACTCTACAATCTGAAAGTTTTAAAAAAGAAAAACTTCAAAAGACAGAATGAAACCTCCATATCACAGATGCCTCTGCAACAAGAGTATAAATATATTTACTACTGGCTATTATGTGCACTGAATAGCACCCTGATACCCAAAAGCTATGCCGTTACATACAATGCAACTCAAGATAATTTTTGCAAAAAAAACCATATACAAGCTTTCATGAAAGAGCAATGAGGAGTAGAACCTGGCCTATGTCATTATATAGCCATGTTGTTTTTAACAGGCAGAGTGACTTCCTGAGGCATGTTGTTATGTTTGATCACCAAGTTTTATTGTTTAAATTTATTCCAATTCTTAACCTGTAGTTCATAAATGTGCTTTGCATTTTAGCATTTGTCACTCAGAAAAACCATTAAGTCGGATATCAGGCTCATCTATAAGTTATGCCCAAAGTAGAAATATGCCCAGTTTTTAGATATACTGCTTGAAATTTTTTTTTTTTTGGTTTTTCTCCGGTACCAGGAACTGAACTCACGACCTTGCGCTTGCCAGGCAGGTGCTTTGCCGCTGAGCTAAATCCCCAGCCCCTTACTGTTTGAAATTTAAAACGGAGCCACGGATAACCACAAATTACATAATAAATACTAATATAAGTAATAATTACCAGGCAAACTTCCACAAATGTTATTTTGTAGATTCTGATCTTCTTTAAAGTGAAAAGAATAATTTATCCACCAACTTTTTCTCTAAACTGCACTGCTAAATCAGCATAGTATTGACCTAAGTGGGAAAGAGTATTAACAAAGTAACAACCTTAAGATGTAACTTTTATATAGCAGAATTTACATCCAAATAAAAATCACCTGCATTTAGAGCAGTCACTTTTAGATACTATTAACGTGCCACTGCACAAAATAATTTTGGAATTTTTTTTTCCTAAGCACATTCTTAGCTACTTTATAAAAGAAACAAGAAGAGGTTTCATCACTCTGGTCACTGCTTATTTTTAACTTCAAATAACACTCTTCATTTTGGTCCCTCACTGAAGTATGAGAATTGGATGAGAATGACTTATCACTTTTTCCAAATATCAAATTCTTTCTCATAAGATGTTATTTGCTACAACAGAATGTAAGTTAAAAGACAGAGATGAAAGGCACTAAAGAGATACACAAAAAATATTAAAACAATGATATTACTGAAATAATCTCTAAATAACTTTGAATACACAGATCATGTCTTAGACAAGTTACAGTATATCTAAAAACTGGCCATATTTCTACTTGGGGCATCAAACATAACAACATGCTTCAGGAAGTCACTCTGCATGTTAAAAACAACATGGCTACATAACAAAATAGGCCAAGTTCACTTCTCAATTGGCCTTCTTGGTAGCTACCTGACTGAGCACATTACTTAACCACAGTGTCACTTGGGCAATGTGTCTGTTTACATACTGAATATCCCAAAAGTCACTCGGACATGTGCCATTTCAACCAGTGATTCTTGTATTGAATAAATTTGACAAAATTGGTGTTTTTATACTTCGTATTATCTTATAAAAAATAAAAGGCAATTTTTCATCATCCTATATTTAAATAGACTGATAAGTGTTTAAACATGTATCTGTAAAAGCAGGAATAACTTCAACTGTAAAATGACAATAATACCATCTATTTCAGAATCATTGTAAGGGTTATAGGCCAGGTGTGGTGCCACAAGACTGTAATCCCAGCAGTCAGGAGTTTGAGGGTGGAGGATCATGAGTTTGAGGCCAGCCTGATCTATAGAGCAAGACCCTGTTTAAAAAAAAAAAAAAAAAAAAAAAAGATTATATTGCATAATATATTACCTGATTGGAATTCTAGCCTCTAATATCTTCAAGAAATCTTCCAAAGAATCTTAATGGCTATCTAGTGCAAACTCCAAGTGGTTTGCCAAGGGCACACATTTACTTAGCAGGAAAGGTAATACCTCTGGCAGGTTTCTTATTTTCCCAGTACGCCTGTTTACTAAATCAGTTGGTATTTATAACACTAAGGTTCCACTAACAGATGAGAGAAGTCTCAAAGATAAACTCAAGTTCTCTTAACGATGGTGCTAGTAATTATAATACTGGCAACCATATGTTAATGTGGTCCCATATATTAAATGTCTGTTTTGAAAGTTAGATATTTTAAATTACAGCTAAAATTCACCTGATTCTACAGGAAGTTTTGCTTTTTTCTTAAAAGGTTATTTTCTTAAAAAAAAATTTAAATCTGGTTTTGAATTAAGGTAATGGAAAAAACTTCTATCACATTCAGCTATTTGATCTTTGACAAAGGAGCCAAAAACATACACTAGAGAGAAGACAGCCTCTTTAATAAATAGTGCTGGAGCCAAGTGCAGTGGCACGTGCCTGTCATCCCAGCACCTAGAAAGCTGAGGCAGGAGGATCCCTGCAAGCTCAAGGCTGGCCTGAACTACATAATGAGACGTCGTCTCAAAAAAACAAAACAAAACAACAAAAACAAATACTAACAAATGCTGGCAAGAATGTAGGGAAAAGGGAAACCTCCTGCATTGTTGGTAGGAATGTAAACTAGTACAACCATTATGGAAATCAGTATAGGAGGTGGGCATGGTGGCACACGCCTGTAATCCCAGCACTTGGGAGGCTGACGCAGGAGGATCGTTGTGAGTTGGAGACCAGCCTGGGCTACAAAGTGAGCTCAAGGCCAGACTGGACTGCATAGCACGACCCTGTCTCAAAAACAAAAAAACAAAAACAAAAAAAAAATGGAAATCAGTACAGACACTCCTCAAAAAATAAACCTCAGACATTTCATTTAACCAAGCCATTCCCCTTCTAGGTACCTTCCTGAAAGTTGACATATCATATCACAGTAATATATGCCATATTTATACTAGGTGGTATACTGGTTGATAGTAGCACAATTCATAGTAGCAAAATCTTGGAAGCAGCCTATATCATCAGAAGAGTGGAAAAAGAAAACATGGTATTTATACAGAATGGAGTATTATTCTGCCACAAGAAGGATAAACATGAATCATTTGCAAGGAAAAAAATGCACCTGGATACCATAATGTTAAATGAAATCAGAAACATGAGCTTAAATACCTCATAGTTTCTCTTACATGAGAAAACTAAAATCTAAATAGAGCAAAAAGAAAAAGGGGATAATAATAGTAGGGAGATAGATCTTTGCCAAAAGGGAAGGGGATCAATATATGGAAGGGAGGGAATGTGGGTAAAAAAAGGATTAAGATATATTATGTATATGTACAACACACAAGGAATATAATCACAAAATCCAAACATGTCCTAATGAAAAACAAAGTTTCAGGGAAAAAAAAAATCCCAAAAGGGCTAGGTTCAGAAATCTTCTGGATTACTGAACACATGAGGGTTCCAAGAGGGCTGTGCATCCAAAGAGGGCATGCAAATTTTGAGCTCTTCCCATATACATTTTTTTCATCTGCCCATTTACCTGGATCCTTTGTAATCTTATAATAAACTAGTAACTGTGTTTCTCTCAAGAAAAATTGCATTCTCATTTATTAAGTATGGCTACTGGCTATAACGAACCAAAAGAGCTATCCAGTCTCTGACAGGTAAAAAATTCATACAAAAACTTAAGCTGGGAGTTCATTATTATGAATCAAAACTTGAAATGCAAAATCTAAAGTTAACTCAACACAATCTTGTTACTTTTATTATTGCTATTCAACCCCAAAAGCAATTTCTTCACATTTTGATACAGACTAAAAATGGATTTCTAACTGTGCTTTGAAAGAAAAATGAGTACCTAAGCACCTAACTCTGCCCTAGATGCTTTTGGGTTTTGAATTTAGGTACAAATGATAACAAAAGTAATCAGTATCTTATAATCTACAACATAGGTACACAAGACAATTACACTTTTGTGCACCAATTTTGAAAGGATTTATGAAAACCAACCATTTTTACTACTTGAATACCAAAAACTGAGAAACTATGGAGATAACTCTTTTATTAAAAGCCTATTCCAAAAAAGCCTATGCCTAAAAGGAAACTCTAATCAATATAACAATGACAAATTCTAGTGAATGTTTTAGAAAGCATGTATTTTTCAAATTTTAATTAAAATCACAATTTGTCTTATATCCACCAAATATATCACTGGTCACTTTCAACTGAGTAACTTAATCAGTATTACTATGAATTATGAAGTCCCCCAAAGTAACCAACTAAATAATACCTTGCTCGTTAACACACTAAATGTGTTGAGTAATCAACCTCTAAAATGAATTTTTATCCTAATGACAGGTTTGTATTTTAGTTTGTTTTTAATTTCTACATTCTAGTCATAAATCTCTGAGAAAGTGAATTTCCCAAATAAACATTTGAAAACATTCCAACCTTTTTTTTTTTTCTTTTTGGTCTCTTTGAGCCAGGGTATCACTGTGCAGTTCAGGCTAGCCTTGAGCTCACTTTGTAGCCCAGACTGGTCTCCAACTCTCAAGGATCCTCCTGCCTCAGCCTCCAGAGTGCTGGGATTACAGGCATGTGCTACCACACCCAGCCAAACTATTATCTGTATAATGTTGGAGATTGCTTTTTCCCTTTGACATGGGGTCTTGTTACGCTGCCCAGGCTAGGTTCTAACCCTTGATCCTCCCGTCTCAGCCTCTTGAGTAGCTGGCATTATAGCTATATATAACTGATATATTGGCTTAAAGATTCTATTTTTATTAATATTATGGAGATATCACTGAAACATAAAAACTGTATATATTAAGGTACACCACTTTATGTTTGAAAATTCTATTTAAAAGTACAGAAACAGGGATATAGCTCAGCAGCACAAGCACCTGCCTGGCAAGGGCAAGGTCCTGAGTTCGAGTCCCAGTACAAAAAAAAAATACAGGAATAATAAGAAAAGGTAACAAAATTATAGTAGAAGCAATAAAGGATTCAGTCAGTCAAGAAAGAAATGAATGACAACAGATACCTGAAAGGGAAAATGCTCAGGAAAAGTAAAGTCAGAGACATGTAACCACTATTTAATCTAACTTCTAGATGTTAAAATCGAAAGTTTGATAAAATATTGTCTTGGTTCCTTTTCTCTCATTGCAGAGACAGAATACCTGATACCCAAATTTAAGGAAGGAAAGGTTTATTTAGCTCACAGTTTGTGGAGGTTTCAGTCCATACTAGGCTGGCTCCAAGGCACATGGCAGAGGGCAACTGTTCATAACAGCGGAAGACAGCAAAAGCAACAGTAGCAAAAGGGAAGAGAGGCAGCAAGCAGTCTCTTCCCCTCCCTTACATATGGAAACTATCCACCCCAGGGCGGGTGTAACACTCACAGCCATAATCCCAGCATTGGATCATGGATCAATCATAAACTCTAGAAGTCTGCCCCATGACTGCATGAGGCTTTGTGGGGACATCCAGACACAAACCATAACAAATATAAAGTTCATAAAACAATTAGTAATCAATCTATTGCATTAGAACATTTTTGACTCCTACATTGAAAAAATAAACTACAGAAGTGCAGATTTATTTCCTAAGCTACTTTACATTTCAAAGAAGTACTTACTACGTAGGTTTCATAATACCTTATATAATCAGGCCAAATCTGGGGGTTTAAGCCTTCCAAATCCCATGTGCTCTGACAAGGTTTCAACTTCAAACTAGTCAGCATTTTTTAAATCTGGATTTTAAAATCTTCTGATTTTATAAGAATTATAACTCTAAATAATAAAAGACACATTCTAATAGCCAGAACTACAGCTGTAAAAAAAAGGAAAAAAAAAACCTATACCTGTAGAAAACTGAACTTCCAAGTCTCAGAGAAAAAGTGAACAAGATAAAGTCAAAGTCTTAAAAGAAGAAAAAAGAAATAAATTTTAATTTATTTATCAAGGTTAATTTATAATACTATCTAAAGTCAGTCAATATTAAGCTTGGGAAAGGAAAGAGAACATAAAATGAAAGATACAAATAAAAATAAAGACCTGAATGAACTAAGCAGGCAATTTAAGCTCGACAGTCAAAACAGTGCCAAAGGTATGGTAGTAGGAAGAGTAATGAAGAAATAATATGAACTACTAAATCACAGTAGCTATCACATTTAAAGCAGAGAAAGAAATGAAAAAGTAACAATACCTCACATGTCTAGGTATAGTTGAAAAACAGAGCTTTTGAATTATCAAAATGTCTGAAAAGTCATGAGCACAAAGCTTGAAGTTCACTCCCTGAAGTAAAATCAGTTTCACACATAATCCTAAATGGTCTCATTTAGTTTCCAAATAGTAAAAAAGAAATGGTAAGAGAATCATAATTACATGTGTAAGTGACATGACAACAAAAGAAACAGAAAACAAACAAAAATGCAAAAGAATTCAAGTTTTAGAACTAACACAAAGACAAATACATGTTTACAAACCAACAATAAAGTAATATCATTGTATTTTAACTCTATATCTTTACCTTAACTTCAATGGATAACTCTGTGCTAATTAAAAAAAAAAAAAAAACAGTCCAATGGGTTTTCTATCTTTCATTTAAGAAGCTTAGAACTTTTTAAAAAGGTGGTAAAAATAAATGTTCCCTCCAGTTACTCCACCTAGTCCTTTGAAATAAAAACAATTCTTTTTTTTTTTTTGGTTTTTCTCCAGTACCAGGAATCAAACTCACGACCTCGCACTTGCCAGGCAGGCGCTGTGTCACTGAGCTAAATTCCCAGCCCCAATAAAAACAATTCTTAAAGAAAGAAAATCATAGGAGCAAAGTAACTGAAATTGAGACTATGTGTAGAGGGAAAATACAACAAATTTCTGCAAGATGAAAAGTATACGTGAGATGTAACAAGCAGAAAAGGCCATGGCCTTGTTACACCCTATAAGAGTGATGCAGAAAAAGGATGGGAGTCAATATATTGGGCAAGACTCTAAAGAAACACAACTGTAAAATAAACAGTACAGCAGAGGGTAGAATAAAAAGCAGAGATACCCAGCATGGTGGCAAACACCTATAATCCCAACACTCTGGAGGCTGAGGCAGAAGGATCGCTGTAAGTTTGAGGCCAGCCTGGGCTACAAAATGAGTTCAAGGCCAGCCTGAACTGCATAGTAAAACCCCGCCTCAAAAAGACCAAAAACAAACAAAAAAAAAGGGTTAAAAAAACAGAATTAAGTATTGTTTGATTGACTACATCATGAATAACTGTATCTCCCATTCTCCATCTTCAAGACGAACAACAAACATTTACCCTCATGCAAAAGGACAGTCAACTTTAATCAAAAACAGTGAGTGTCTAGGAAAAGCCAAATAAGGATGCTGACACAGAGTAAGTCCTCCTGCAGCATTTAAAGGTCCTACTGCCTGGCCCTTTCTAGCTCCCTAAAAACAATGCCAAGAGACAGATCATAATCTGTACTGCCCCACCCCCAAGGATCTGGCCAGAATCCCCACTCAGTGGAAAAATCGTACATGCAGAAAACAGTCCAAGGAACAAGCAGAGGGAGGGAAACTCAGCTTTCAAACCTTGCATGGTCAACCAGAATCACCAGGCAGGTAAGGAAAAACCAAGCATGAAAAAGAATGATTAAAAACAACATAAAGACCGACTAGAGGAGAAAGGGAGATAACTGAGATGACAAAAAATATCTTTTAAAAATCTCAGCCGGGCGTGGTGGCACACGCCTGTAATCCCAGCGCTCAGGAGGCTGAGGCAGGAGGATCGGTGCAAGTTCTAGACCAGCCTAGGCTACAAAGTGGGCTCAAGGCCAGCCTGAACTGCATAGTGAGACCCTGTCTCAAAAAACCAAACCAAAAAAAAAAAATCCTCTTTACACATTCTAAGAATCAAATGGCATTACAACATAATATAAGAATGCAGAAAAAAGAAAAAGAACAAGAACATTTGTTGATTACCCTTACAAAAATCAGCCAAAATACTAGATGGAAAAAAAAAAAAATCCCCTGAACACAGAACAAGAGAATCACAAAATACGAAAGTAAAGACAAGACAAGGACAATCCATCTAAAAGAAATCATCTGCCTAATGTAAATAAGAAAATGAAGGAAGGAGATTGGTAAAGACAATATAAAGGAGAATTTGCTAGATTTGGAAAAAGAATCTAACTTAGACTATAAATGAGTGTCTATAAAAAAATAAGAATTATCTATACATCTGATTATGACCCCAAAGATGATATAAGAACAAATCATTTTAAAAGGACAGTGACTCAAACTGGTATGTAACTTCTAATCATATCTCTGAATACTAGAAGACAGCAGAGCGATCTTTCATAAATTCTAAGAGAAAGTTACTTTTTTCCAACAATACTCTCTCTAGCAAACTTATCAGTCAAATGTGTAGAAAGTGAAGACATTTCTGTGCATAAAATTCAAAAGCCTGTCTCTCATACATACTTTTTTAAGAAGTTACTTAAGCCACATACTCCACACAAAAAATGGAGTAATAAAGAAAAAAAAAAGCTGTATGATAGAATGGAACCAACTCAAGAGTACAATGAAAGGAAGGTGTATGAAAAGTCCTAAAATGTAATCAGTTCAAAGTGAGGTGAGGTTACAGACAACTCCCAATGAATTCAAAACACAGAATAATAAATAGCATGCTAGAGAGCTGGGGCATAGGGCAGTAGAGAGGAGTATGATATCTGGATATAGTGTAAGGTGAGGAAACAAACTAAAAACATCAAGAAAAACAGGAAGTCCTATCCAAATTTTTTTAAATCAATGGTCAAAATTGGTAAGATGAATTCCACTGGACTTGGCTATATCAACATTTTCTTCTTGTAGCCCAGGAGCTGCTTAATAAGATCTGCAGAAAAGGAATCACAACTTAAGCATACTACCTATCCCAGCAGTAATATTTACATAATCATTATATCAAAAGTATTGGTTTTCATTATTTAGAAACAACCTATGGCCATAATACCTGAGAACATGGTGTGTGGGGGGGTGTTTATAGACAATAAAAAGTTTAGCCATATGTTTTGAAGGCAAAAGAGAAAAGAGGGAAAAGAGAAAATCAGGGTAATGCCTAAAGCTGATAAACTTCAATAGAAACTATGGTATTTTTAAAACAGTTTCTTATACTGCATAGACAAACCCCCACAAGCCCCATCCATCCCCTAAAAGAGAAGAAAGTACTTTAACAGTTGTTTCCAGTTTAAAATAATTTCTTTTCAGATTCACTCAGACTTTAAAATACTAAGGGTGACCTCACTCCCTCAGGGGACATGTGGCAATGTTTTGAGTCATTTTTGTTGTTGCTGTTGTGGACACTAGCTAGATTCTAGTTGCTACTAGAATCTAGTGGTAGAGGTCAGTGATGGGACTGTACATTCTACAGTACGCACACAGTACTCACAAAAAAAGAATTTTCCAGCCTAAAACATCAAGTGCCAAGTTGAGAAGTTCTGCTCTAACAGAATTCTTCAGGTTTTCAGTTTCCCTCTTCCTTAAATTTTCAGTGGTGTGTGGGCACAGAAGAAAGCTTCATGGGCATAAAGAATGTCATGATTAGTCTGAATGTAAACTCCAGACTGCTCTGCGAAGTCTCAGTGGTCTCTGAGGTTTGGCCTTTGGTCCTCAGAGTCCAGGCATATGCTAATGAGCATGCTCAAACAGCATCTGGTCTATCTCCTTAGTTGGTCCCACCCACCTCAGCTCCTGGTCATAGGATATTTTTAGGACCTCAACAACCTCCTCCATCCAATTCATGGTTTATAGTTAAGGCAACATTAGCTGCTTAACAAATAAACCTCAATTTTTCAGTAGCTTCATACAACTAAGATTACAGTCCTGGATGTTCCTGTTTGGTGCGCAGCTTCTTTACACGTGGTAATTTAAGGACTCTACATCCTTTCAGTCTTACAGCTCTACCACCCCATAAGATTTCCAGCCTCCACATCAGGCCTTGGATTGGGAAAAGAAGGTTAAAAAACAAAAGACAAAAAGACACAACACCCACTTTTCTGCCACTTCAACTCAGAAGTGATCAAACACCATTTCCATTCACATTCTACAAGTCAAAATCAGTTACAAAAGAAAGCAGAGACTTTGGTGGGCAATGACCTGAATGCCCCCTTCCCATAATAACCTCTCCTGCACGGTCTCCCTTTTTCTGTCACAAACAGCTGCATGTCAGGCTTGCTGGCGCTCACAGTTAACTTACAGTTCCTTCATTAAGAGTATGTGAGAACACGCAAACCTCTGTCATACCCAAATCTCTGTCATGTCACCAAAGAACAAGAAATTCATAGGGCACTATCTCCTGGCCCTTCTCTACCTAAGCACACCATTTCTTCCCCTGCAGCAACCTGGTCCGTATCAGCGTAGGGACAGGTACAACGCAATAAACTTGTAAGTAGTTGTACAGGTAGGTTCTCAACTCAAGCAATCTGGCTCCAAGCCAGTGCTGTTCTACCTCTTTCGATCTCTAACAGATAAGGCAGCCCTTTCATTACTACCAATGAATATTTGTAAAGCACCCGTATCTTACGAATAGCTTAGTGACTATTACAAACTCCACACTGTGATGCACAGCACTGTTCTTACCTCTGAACTGCTGTCTTTCTTATTAGTCACAACAACATGCAAAATTAGACAGTAAGCAAGACTAGTCTCCCAAATACCCTACTCTCACTTTAACATACCTGCGACCACCTGTCAACAGCAGCCCATCACATCATGCTCTTGTCCAGTAACGTTACTTAGATGGAACTGTTCTCTTCCCAAATCTGCCACACTCCCACCCCATCAAACATACCCACAAAAATATCAGAATTTCCACAGGAGCCTGAGCCTTCTTTGTAGGAACTACATAATCTGACAAACTACTACTTAGTCGGCACTTAGCATAGAAATTAAAGTTCCTTCAGTGATGGTGATTTCAACAAGATACATTTCAAATTACACAGATTTGTATCCTTCAACTATCACTACATGAAAAACTACAATTCTATAAATCATTATGATTTTTAAAAATTAGTTGTAACAAGTCAGCTTAAAAAACTACTATGGGGTCTGGGAATTTAGTTCAGCGGCACAGCACCTGCCTGACAAGCGCGAGGTCGTGAGTTCTATTCCCAGTATCAAAAAACAAAACAAAAGAAACTACTATGCATTAACTATGTTCTTTTATTTCTACTTAGTCTGAAATCCCCAGTAATATGCATTACTTCACATATTTTTAAGATTTAAAAACAGGATGTCATTCATAAATAAGTGAAATTTGAAAAATCAAGGCTATATTCCACCGTACATTTTCATCAAATCATACAGGCAAAACAGACTCAGAAAGATAAGGCTAAGCCCGATCATAAGTAGCAACTGCAAATGTACTATACAAGGTAGTATAATAGCAGTAATTAGAGGTCAGGTTAACCATCAGGTTCAAACCCTTTCGGTGGATTTCACTACTTACTACTTAACCTCTCAGCACCTCAGATTTAAAAGAGAAGAAAATGGTCTGGCATTTTACATCCCTGTGAGGATTAACTGGGATATGTATCAAGTACTTTTAGAGTAGCACCTGGTACAGAGTGAGAAGTGAACATGTTAGCTATTATTATCACAGCCAACCATTCCTCTAAGACATATGTCCTTCGAATCTATCAGTTTTAAAACCCACTAAATCAAAAGGCTGCTCCCTTTCATTTGAAACGAGCTAAGCCCTAAAACCATTTTCTCTTTTCTTTAGTTCTTTATGACTCTGGAAGATTTTTAGGTAACTGGCTTCTTTGTCAATTGAAAATCTCAAGACCCTTCTTAGTCTTTTTATAATAAATCTCCCTTTGATATATTATACAAAGGGCAGACTGCTCCATGGATCACGAACAATAAAGAATTCACAAAGTACAGTGAAATTCTGAGATTCATAAAAGACTAAAGAGCAAAAAGTCTATGGGGCAAAAAGTTTAGATAAGAAATGGTGCAGAACTCTATTGGTCTGTTCAAAAAATACTGTTTCATGATCAAACACAGAAGATAGGGATCTTCATGGTTTACAGTCATTCATATCACTAAAGACATTATATTTAGTAATTATTTTCTTGCATTTTCTGTTTTGTGTGTGGGGGTGAGTTTGTGTTTGCTTGGTTGGTTGGTTTTTTCGTGGTACTAAGAATTGAACCTCTAAGCCAGGATTACAGGTGTGCACAACCAGGCCCTGCTGGAGAATGTATATGGTAAGTGGAAAACTTGTTTCTTTGCAATAGTCAACGGACAGATGGCATATTAAACAAAGACAAGTTCTTCAAAAACTAATTTTCTAGAAGCAAAAGCATAAAAGATCAAGTTCTTGGTCACACATATCCCTAAAGCTTTAAAAATTTGAGACATCTATTTGAGACATCTATTTGAGAAATTCTCTGTGGCCTGTGACATTAAACACTAACAAACCTCTTTTCTATCAGAAAACATTAAGCTTGACCAGAAGAAAACTATCCATATAAAGTTTTGATTCTCATAAATGCATTACCATGGGCCAGCTAGATAGGTGACGTAGATACTTGAATTCATGATAAATCCCCAGCAGTGTAAAAATAAATTATCAACTAGAATTCATGACAAGTGGACCAAAATATTTTTTAAATCGGGAGACAAATTTAAATGATTTTATATCTCTTAAAGTCTTCCTACAAGATGGATACTGAGATAGACATTTTCACCATGTTATATAATTTCATTCTCGTAAAAACCATGGTAATGATCATTAACTATCTCACTTTACAAATGAGAGAATGAAGATGCGGTAATTTGCCTAAGGATACTTTATTGTGTAAGATGCAGTCAGATTCCAAATTTTCCAACCACAAGTTAACTGCTCTTGCTTTAATTGTACTACTACTACTTCCAAAAACTAGTACTTTTATAAGATGTGCACATCTTTTTATTGAGCGAGAGGCAACCATTATGATAAAAATTTTTCATAATGCTATTTTAAAAAAATACTCATTTTGTTTAATCTGACATAACTCACTTCAATTTAAAAGCTCTGGTTCAGCTGTCCACCCTGGAAAACACCAGGTTATCTTCAGCTACACAGGCTCCATCAAGACCTAACACAAGAACCATCTCCTCTAAGAAAGTTTCCCAGATTAAATGACCTGTTCCTCTCTTCTCAAGTTAGCATCCTTCCTTTATCACCTCACTGCTTATATTTAGTTTGCATTACATTACATTAATCACATTCCTTTTCATGACATTTTTTTCATCCAATAAACAGTTGAGCATTGGGAGATGAACTGCTAAACAAAACAGATAAGGTTCTTGCTGTCATGGAGAGCTTATATGTGTGCAACTTTAACAAAGGTAAAAATTTAATAGGGTATAAAAGCATGATGTTCCTAGACAAGGATTTCTTCCCTATAAGGTCTTGAAAGAAAGCTTTCACCCTTGCAAGCTTGACAACACTTTTTAGAGAGGAAGAAATTCCTTTCTAGCATGTCTTCCAGATGATACTTTCAACTTCATGCCTTTGTGAAGGTGGGGACCAAGGTAATCAGAAGGATCAATCTAAAATCTCGGTAGGTTCCCACATACTGACATGAAATTTGCACACATCAGTCCACGCATCTGCCCCTGTATCACATCCACAAAACAGCTACTAATTCAACCACAACTGCTCCAACCAAGTGCCTCTACTAATCTACTGTAACCGAGTCACATTCATTAAAAGCATATTTGTTAAGGGCTTTTTAAATTCAAGCTGTTCTTATGCCTCATTTATTTATCATAAGAATAAGATAAAATCTATCTCTCCTACTTTTGAATTGTCTGATAACCCAAGATCACTGTTATAAATGTTTTCAGTTTTGGATATAACATAAATATATTGCTTAAATATTGCTGTTAAGAGCAAAAAATTTCCAAAATACACTATATCAAAGTATCAATTCTGTGTCTTTCATTCTGCAATTCAAGTAACCTGCTCTTGACAGATTATTTATAAACCACATCAAGTTGTAATGTACTAAGAGTACACAGTGGTTAAAATCCTGCAACTCCTTCGGGTGTGGTGGCACATGCTGTAATCACACCACCCTTGGAGGCTTAAGCAGGGAGATCTCAAGTACAATGCCAACCTGAACTACTTAGTAAAACTCTGTCTCAAAAAAGAAAAAATTTTAATTAAAAAATAAAAAGGACTGGGAATATAGTTTAATGCACCCTGGGTTTATTCCCCAGTACCAAAAAATCAATCCACTTTGCAATTAAAAAGGAAGATCCTTCTGCAATGTATACTTTACAAACTCACAATTTTATCACTTCTTAAAATGAAACATAGTCTCACTATATAAGAAGTAAATATCATTTTGGCAAACGTCTAAGTGGCATGAATGTGCCGTAAAAGACATATTTGAATGTTTCTGAGAGGAGGTAACAGCAGGGCCAGGGGGTGCACAGCTGTAATCCCAGCACTCAGGATGCTGAGGTAGGATGACTGCCACTAGTTTGAGACCAGCCTGGGCTACACAGCAAGACCCTGTCTCAAAAAACCAAAAACAAAATGCAGAAACATTCTAAGAGGAAAAAAAAAGTACAGTAGCATTATCCCACAGATCAGAGGTTAAAGGACCATTATGAGTCAATGAAAGAAACAAACCACGACTATGTTTAACTAAACAAGTATTTCTAAGCGCTTGTGTTGCACACTGTGGCTCAAACTGTTTACATGGAATTGGACCACAACTTAATCTTCATCATTCAAGACCTAAAAGGTAACTCTTAAGTTTCTATTCTCCTTACCACCAGTCCGAAAAGACATACTGTGATTCTTCCATACCTAGTTGGTATTGAAAGAAAATAAAAAGTTACACAGTATTTGAACTCAGTTGTACTTTTAGTAGAGGACATTTTAAATTGCATAGTCTTACTCTTCCTTCTCCAACTTGTTCTATAAAACTAGTAGTATCTTAATAATCTCACTGCAAAACAGGTTCCAGCAAAAACAGAACATGATCAGTCTCAGCATAATCAAGTATGGATGAAATTCTATGGGATGGAGAAAACTAACAAGCAATTCACCCCTGCTTTCCTAATTCTTGAAGTCTCTGAAATTCTAAGGGAGGCAAGTTCTGAATGATTAGCTGACAAAACCTAAAATGGCACTAATTTGGGACTGTTTCGGAAGAAATTAAAAAAAAAAAAAAAACCTGCCAGACTACTTGGACCTCAATTTAAGTCTTCCAGCAGCAGAGGACCAGAAACATCACCTACACTATTTAGAGCAAATATGCTTATATCATCAGTTAGTGAAGTTTTCCATCTGTATGAAGGGGAGCCCAAGCACTCATTTCAGATAGCATTTAGATAAAATGAAATTCGTTTGTGTTCCGCAACGCAGATGTCTTTCATAAAGAAGAGTGTTAAATGACTTCTGTGAACGGAAAATCCGCCTATACTGCTGCTTCGCCTCAGCCAGCCCGAGTGGGTGGCTAAATGAACCGAAAGCATGCTCCAGGTGAAGCTCCTTGGAACCTGATCCACTCTACAGCTCAGGAGCAAATATTAAATGCAAAAGTACAGCGAAAGCTTCGCCTTTCCGCCTACGTTACAAGGCGGCCGCGGGAACCGAGGTTTGGAGCACAGCGCCGTGTCACTCTCGGCAAGGGCGGGTGCGGTCTGCGGTGCGCGGCAAAGCCTCCTCTAGGGCTGTCACAGGAAAGCCGGAGCCTCGCCTCAACCTCACCCCGCGACAGCGCGCCAGCTCCGGGCCGCGGGTCTTCCGGCGAGACCTTGCCACCGCCGCGTCGAACTTCCCGAGGGGGAGACACTTGGGGCGACCCTCACGCTCCGAATGCCCCCACGCCCAGTTCTCCCGCCGCGGCTCTGTAAGGCTGAGGGCCCCGAAACACCCCGCCCCCGCCAGCCTCTCCAATCCCCCGCTCCAGAAGGGACAAAGGAGAAACTCCTCGGCGCGGGGTGGCCACGGGGTCCGGCAGCCAGGGCTCAGAACGCGCTCAGAACGCGGGAACAGGGGGCGCAGTCGCCCGACGGTAGGAAACCCGCCGCCCCCGAACTGGGAACCGCGCGACACTCACTGGTGTGTGGCCCCGAGAGGCGGCGCGCCGGGAGTCGGCTGCTCGGGGACGCGGGCGGCGCCGGGGGCCGGGCTCTCCACGCGTCAGGTCCGACCCCAACTTCCCTCCGGCAGCTGGCGCGGGAGGGCGCCGTGCAGCTGCCGCCGGGCTCAGCCGGCGAGCGCGGCGGGAACTCCGGGCCCGCAGTCCCCCGGCCAGAGCGGGCCCCTCCGCCCCTCCGTCGGCCCGCTACGGGCGGCGCCTACTGCCGCGGCCAAAGCTAACGCTTCAGACGCTCGGGCTGCCGCTATCACCGCCGCCCGGCCGGGAGCGCGTCGCGGCCTAATGTTGTCATCCGCCGCGTCGCCGCCTTTCTGGACGCCCAGAGCCTCACGATCCTTCACATTCTAGCACCGCCCCCTCCAGGCCCCGCCCCGGGCGCTCGGGCCCCGCCCCCTTCCCGTCACGTGACGCTTCGCGCTGGGGCGGGCTCCGGGGCGCTTCCACCTCGGGCAAGCGCGGACGGGGCGGGAGTGTCTGTCAACGCCTTGTTTCGCCCAGCGACTGCCCGGGGCGGCCTCAGGTGCATCCCAGGGCCTGGGGCTTCTCGCCCGCTGACCAGTTCCGGCGAGGCGGCCTAGGCCGCGGGTTTCGGGTCCCCGTACAGCGCCCCAGCCCGGGGCCCGGGCGCGGGACTCGCCTAGCCCACCTCGGGTTCGCTCAAGTTTTAGTCGCCCGGAGGCAAGAAGCAGCCTTCGCGACGTTGGTCAGGCTCCAAAGAGACCAGGAACCCGTTGTTCCTATTTCTCTAGCACGTTAACGGTGGCGTTTAATTTACTGCTTTCCTCGTCTGAGGCTTTCGTTTTTGAGCAGACGGCGGTGTATTTCAGTCACCCTGGGAAGAAAGTAGCCCGTGAACTGCGTTCAGGACCCTTCTGTGCCTGTTCTGGTCTTTAAGTTTTATAGTGTGATAGGCCGGTGGCAGATTAAGCATGGACACGGGAATGTGGCAGTTCCGCTTTTAAAATGAAGCCTGATTTTTTTGGTCCTTTTTTTTTTTATTATTTTAAAGAGAATAATAAAGCCTAATTCTTTTTTTTTTTTTTTCTTTTTTGTTGTTTTTTTTTTTCCGGTACCGGGAATCGAATTCATGACCAGGCGCTGTGCCGCTAAGCTAAATCCCCAGCCGCTAAAGCCTAATTCTTCATTTGTTTTTTTTTTTTTCTTCTTCAAGCTCCTCATCTCTCAGGCATACCTTTTGCCTTCCTTTTCAGCCAGGGCCGTAGGAACCCTCTCCCTCTTCCCACTCTGTTGATGAAAGGAAAAAAATAGCTAGTCAGCAAAAGAGAGGAAGTTATGATACAAAAATAAGTAGGAGATCCTACTCAAATCCTGTGAACAATCAAGGCAACTAAGAGGTTTTTCTTAATCTTTAAACCCTCTGCGTAGTCATTTCCCCTGTCTGGTCCAGATCAAGGGGCTTTCTTAAGCAGTTCTCATTGTAACATTTGTTTTTCTTTTTTTCTTTTTTTTTTCCTTTTTTTTTCCCCCCGGTACCGGGAATTGAACTCACGACCTTGCGCTCGCTACACAGGTGCTGTGCCGCTGAACTAAATCCCCAGCCCCTTGTAACATTTTCTTGATAGAAGTCAGGTAGCATTGTGATCAGCTGGCTACTTTGAAATGAAGAAGCCACGGTTTGGCCTGTATAATCCTTAACATTAGTGTATCTTATAGCCGCTCTAAAAGGTATAGAATTTAAAAATCATTGTTGTGTTACCCAAGAAAGAAAAGATGCTGCCAAATAAACTATGCTATGCCACTGGCCTGTAAGGCATCTTGAATTCAAAGATGTTGGAAAGTGAAAAACAATGTTAGAATCTCTGAGATGTTGTGATGAACTGGTGTTCCAGTGACGTGAAGATTCTAGCGGGTTCTATTCTGAGGTCTAAAAGATTGTTCTTCTACTTCAGATAAATATGAGGGAACTTTGTTATTTTATGAAGCTAGTCATTAAGTTTCAAATTTACTCTTTTAAGGGCTGGGGATACAGCTCAGGGGCACTAGCACCTGCCTGAGAAGCACAAGGTCCTGAGTTCGATTCCCAGCACCTAAAAAAAAAAAGTGTAATCAAATTTATCATTTTATGAAGCTAGTTAACTTTGGAGGTTGCCAAAGATTGAAACCTATTTTTTTTTTTTTTTGGAGTAGTGTTTTTCAAGCTCCGCTCAAAAAATTTTTTGAATTTTTTTTGATGAAATAAATTACAATGGCTTAGAATTTAAAATACCAGAAAGGATAATATCTGGTAAGGTCAAGAATTGTTTTTATATCAGATACAAGGGAGAGTGAATGTATGTTCTATGTTATTTAAACTATTTCATGCAGTGAACTGCATTCAAATACATTTGAAGAAGAATGTGCTTAGAGCATAGATAATATGCAAAATATATTGTCTGGAACGCTTTTTCCCTGGTATTTTTTTTTTTAACTCTGAGAACTAGACTAAAGATTAGAAAAAGGGGACAAAATGTCTAACCCTCATCTGCCTTGGCCCCAGTTTCTTGCATTGGCTTTTGAAAACTTGGTCATTTATTTTGAGTAGAAAAGCAGTGTGCTAGAAATAAGTAGGCATACATAATAGCCATAGCTAACTGGACCTATGACTAGATAAATTACTTGCTGTACTTCAAGTTCTGATAAAAGAAGGGAGTTTGTCTTATGTTTCTTTTTTTTGTACCGAGAATCGAACTCAGGACCTTGTGCTTGCCAGGCAGGCACTTATGCCGCTAAGCTATATCCCCAGCCCAAAACAAGGGAGTTTGACTGTGTGCTCTTTAAGAAATAATATTGAACTTCCCACCCCCAAGGGCAAGATAGCCACATTGGAAACAAATGGTATAACAAGGTATACCAAGGATGATGCAGCCATGAAGGTGATGCCAGGGTTTACCAAGGGTGATGCCTTGACAGACTTGCTGTAACTACTGTCAGTTTCACTTAAAAAATCAGAGTACAAGTAACTGAATTTAAAGGTATTTTTGGAAAGCAAATGTAGGTAGATCTTTCACAATCTTCTATACTTTTAACACTACCAATACTTATGTGTCACAAAAACTAATGATGTTGACATGTCACGACCAATTCCAACATAGTAATATATCAGTACGCTACAGTTGAAAAATCTCTGATTATCAGATTCTTTCATACCAAGTAGTTAGCATTCAGTTTAGCATTTTCAATATAATAACAGTATCAATCTTAAATTTTAAAAACAGAAATTCTTCAAAGAATAACTATTTTTTAAGGTAGCAGAGCATTGCAATGGCAATACACATCCCATAGTAAACTATGGACATATACAGAGTTTGAGGCAAGGGGAAATTTTTAAATTAAAAAATGAGAATTATATCTGATATGTTCGGACACTAAGCCTTGCCCACAACCATAACACAGTGGCAGCAGTCCAAGGTTAAAGAAATAGTTGCTGGGTAGATGTCCTTGTAAAACTACTTTTTGTATAAGATTGTGCTGGTCCCTGTGGCTCATGGTTCTAGCAATCATTTGTGAGAGTATCAGGCAATCTTGAGTAGGAACCTTTCCTCCATAATCTCTTGGATTTATTTTTGTTAGGGTAGAAACAAGAGACCCTTGATTTTGACAGTTTTATTTCTTTCACAACATCCACAGAAATGGTAAAATAGAATCCTGTATTGTAGCTGAAAACTGTTTGATAATTCCCATTTACCATATTAAGAAATAACCTGCAAGTCTGCTACACTTGTGATTTTTAAAATAATACTTTAAAATAAAACATTTATAGTAACTATCCAATTTTAATTCTAACAAAATTTATCTTTTTGCCTGATGTTTAATTAATAATACGTTTCTAAGAATGAGTTCTTTTTTTTCCAAATCAGTATAAGCACAGATAAGCATAATAATCTTTCCCACAAAAAGAATTTCACCTTGACCTACAATGAGGAAGATATGTCTTAGAGGTATTCTGTATTGTCCAATTAGACAGACCTTTTATCAAAGATTGCTAGTCAGGATTCTAGGCTGAAACCCTCGTTTCCTGGAAGAAAGTTGAGATTGAAGAAACCTCAAACATAAATTATGCAACGCAACTTTGAAGGCTGTGGTAGTGTACTATTATTGGTCATATGAATTGCCTTGGCCAGTGGTTGGTGAGTAGATGTGGCCTGTGCTACATCAAAGTAGAAACCAAGTGCAGTATTCAGGTCAGTCTCTTACTCTTGTGTGGCCTGCCGTGGGAAATATATGCTCCAGATAAAATCTCAGCTTAAGGAAATAGATGGAGCAGATCTAAGACTGAGAGCAGCACTGGAGCAGCTGATTACCAGCATGATACAAAATGAACACCAAATAAAAATAAAACAAAATTTTTGTTATAAATCACATAAAATTTTGAGATTGCTTTTTATATACCAATCTCACAAATTATCTCAAGTGAATTTGGGCCAACAGTTTAGTGGTTCAAAGACTTAAGTACTGTTAAACCATTTAAATGTTTCTAATAAAAAAAATAGACATCTACAAACTAGTCAACCAGATAGTTGCTAAACATCTACCTAAAATTTGTAAAAAGAAGTCTATTTGCATGCAAAATATTTTCATATTCATTTTAAATACTTCTAATGTCAAGTACTGTTTTCATAAAGAAATACCTTTTATGGAAAATGTGGATATAAAATCTAAAGAAGAATATATGCTTCGTTCTGGCAGTATCATGGATGAGGTACCTTTATCACAATGAAAATAAAAATCCTGGAAAAATACTTTTTAAAAATCTTCTTAAATAAATTATTAACTGACAATAAGATAAGAAATTGTTAAGTCTGAAAACTAAAGGATTTTATCCAGGTATCCCCTCCCTTTTTAGGTATCTTCCCCAAAGAGTTAAGACATCATATTACAATGACACATGTATGTCCATGTTGATATCAGCACAATTCATAATTTTGGAAATGGCCTGTATGTCCATCAACAGATGAATGGATAAAGAAAACATGGTATTTACAGAAAATGAAGTATAACTGTCACAAAGGAAAATTTAAGTTATCTGTAGAAGAATGGATGAACCTTGAGATAGTAATGTTGTGAAATAAATCAGATGCACAAGTTCAAATATAGCATGTTTTCTATTATATTAGAAAACCAGATTATAAATAAAGAGGAAAAGTGAAAGGTATTAGGAATTAGAGAGTTAGATCTTTTTCAAGTGGGAAGGAAATCAAGAGATGGAAGGGGTAGGGATAGGGGATGAAAAAAGGAATTAAGAGATGTTATATATATGTACCAACTCCACAGAAGAAATGGAAGCATTATGTATTGCAAATACGTACTCAAAAATAAAAACTAAATGAAGGCAAGAACATAGAAGCAGAGCCCACAGCCAACCTTTACCCCAAAGGTACTTGCTAAACCCGGTTAATAAGAGCTTTCATTTTGGTTTTCATGGCCTTGTAAGAAATAAACCTATGCCAGGTGTGGTGGTGCATGCCTGTAATCCCAGCATTCAGGAGGCAGAGCCAGGAGGATCTCTGAATTCAAGGCCAGTCTGAAATACTTTAGTTAGACCCTGTCTCAAAATAAAAAAAGGAGAAGAAGAAACCCATGCCTTGGGGCGCTCTCTCTGTCTTTCTCTGTCTCTGTCTCTCTCTGTCTCTCTCTCTCTCACACACACACACCAAACAAATTCTAATGATTATTCGTTCAGTGTTAAGGATAGAAAGACACTTAGTAATTTTTATGGCTTGTGTTTAGATGCCACCACCAAAGCCTCATGTGGTTATAAGTGGGGCTTTTTCAGAGGTGGCTGGATCTAGGATGTGTGATACAATATGAGACAGAAAGAGCCTTGTGTTCTCCCTTGCTTGCTTGATTTTGCTGTCTTCTGACTGCAAATGAACTGTTTCTCCCCTGTGACACCCCTCTGCTGATTGCTACTGTGCCTTGGAGCCAGCCAGGTATGCTCTGAAACCTCTACGGACTGAGCTAAATAAATCTTTCCACCTTTAACTTTCAGTGTTGAGTATTTTGTCTCAGCAACAAGAAAAGTAAGATAGAATTTAGTACCAGAGAAGTGAAGTGTTTGCTTGTGTTACCTGATCATGTGGTTCAGGAGCCTGTGGAACTGGCTTGTGGGAAGGGGAAGCATTAGGAAAGGTTTAGAGATGCCAGCTGAAAAAGTAGAGCTGGAATGCCTTAGGCTGTACTTGATGGGAGATTCTGGTCAGAGCTCAGAAGATCAGAAGGCTGATAGAAATGCTGCCAGTAAAGACCAGGCTCTAGGGGTTTCCTCTGGGAAGGACTGCATTGGCTGTTGCACTCTAGACAGTGTGTATTATACCTTGACAGAAAGTTTGTCTGCATTTTCCTCATATACAGAGACTTTGCCTGAGACTGAGATAAAGGGTGGTAGACTAATCTGACAGAAGAAATTTCAAGGCAGTGGCACAGCTACTGTCAGGGGCTTTTAACCAGATTTATGGTGAGAATCAAGAGCAAAGAGCCTAGCAGAATTATTTAAAATGTTTTGAGTTTGACCAGAAAGGAAGCTCCAGTGAAGCTGTGGACTCCAAAGATAGAACAGAGATCTTTATTGCTGAGAAGGAACAGGACAATAGAAAAGATGCCCTGAGGGCATCATAGGAAGCAGCAGGTCTCCACACTTTGCAGCCTCAAAATTGCAAAGGTGAAAGGCTTTGCCTTCAGAAGAGAACCCCAGAGCACTATGTTCCAGAATGACAGCAGCCTAGATTTGTTCCTTGGGACTGGCCTAGATTAGTTCCTTGGGACTGGGTTCAGAGTGCTCAGTGATCCAGGCACTCTACCCCTACAGGCAAGTGAGAAGGAAGCCTGGCTACTGCTCCAGCTTATGGCAGACCTTGGCATCATCCATGTGGTGCTGGTTTTAGGTGAATGTAGAATGGAAGAGTTGGGTCAGGAAGGCTTCCACCCAGATTTCAGAAGAAAACCTGGGAGATTCAGCATTGTGCCTCTAAAAGGGCAGTGTATGAAACTGTGTAAAGTGAAATGTGCTGTACTAGAAATTTGGAGAAACCAGGAACACGGATCATATGAGAAAAACTGCCAAGGAGCAGAGCTGCCCAAAGACAGAAGCTATGGGAGCTATAACCACCAGAAGTGCCATAGGAGTGGAGCCACCCAAGCCATTTAGCATTCACAACTTGCCACAGATTGCTAGGGATGCTGGAAGTAGAACTATAGGATTTGATGTTTGCCCTGGTGGATTTTGGTCTTGCTTTATTCCCATTCCTTGCTATCCCTATTTGTAACTTTTGTAATAGAAATGTCTATCTTATACCGTTGAATGTTGGGAGTGTTTAACTTTCTTTTCATCTGTGGAGGGGGTTGCCTTAAATCTCAGAGGAGAGTTTGAACTTGGACTTTTCAGGAGTGCTGAAACTGTTAGGACTTTGGCAACCCTTGGAGATGGACTAAATGCTTTTTTACTTAAAGGGATATTCATGAGTCTTTGAGGGGCCAGAGGCAGAATGTTATGACTTGTGTTTAGATACCACCACTAAAGTCTCATGTGGTCATAATGGGGGCTTTTTCAGAGGTAGCAGGATCTAGAGTATGCTGGAATTGATTCATGGAGCAATGCTACGCTTAAGGGCACTAGGATTAAGAGGGTGACTGCTACCCTCCCTAAATAGCCTGGGTAAGAATAAAAGGGGAAGAAAGACACTGGTAAGGTCCCTTATTGCTTTTTCTGTCTTCTGTGTGCAACAAACTGTTTCCTCTCTGTGATGCCTTTCTGCCTTGTACCACTCTGCCTTGGAGCCAGCCAACTATGGACTGAAACCCCTACAAACTGTGAGATAAGTAAATCTCCCTTTAACTTTGGGTGTCAGGTATTGTTTTAGCAACAAAGAAAGTAACTAAGTACATACCCTAAAGTGTACAAAGAGAGTCTACAAGAAAAGAAAATTAATCTTCTGAAACCTTGCCTCCTAACAAACAGAAAAAAAGCAAAATCACATGAAAATTTGGAGCGACCATCCAAAGGAAAAAAGGTACCTTCCTGTCAGGCATAATGATACATACCTGTAATCCTAGCACTTGGGAGGCTGAAGAAGGAAGATTGCCATGGGTTCAAGGATAGCCTGGGCTACATGAACGAGCTCAAGGACACCCTGCACTACATAGCAAGACCTTGTCTTCAAAAAAAAAGTACCTTCTTACTACAGAAAGATAACTTGAATTCCACTACTTAGCTAATCCCCCAAACCACAAACTGATAATTGCTTATTTATATTTTTATTTTATTAGTATATTTTAGATATACATACTGATAACATTCATCATAGGAAATTTGTACCTGTACATAATATATCTTGCTTCTTTTTCCCCCATTCCCCTCCATTACCTTCAACCTCTCTTCCCCTCATTTACAAAAGCTTTGTTTCCCTTTTTCCTTCTATGCTTTTTTCTTGTTTCTTCCTTTGTTTCCTTCCCCTCCCTCCCTTGTTCCCTTTTTTATTTCAATATTTTCTTCCTATTTCCCAATATCTATTATACATTCTGGTCCTTATTTACATTTTTACTTTCTCACACCAGAAAAGCAATGTAGTGTTCAAACATATGTGCCCAATTTATTTTGCTTTTTTGAGTATGGTCTCAAGGTTTATCGATTTACCTAGAAATGTCTCAAGCTTATCCTTCTTGATGGCAGAGTAGTACTCCACTACATAAAAAACCCCGCATCTTCTTTATTCATTCATTGGTTAATGGACATTGGAGCTATTTCCAAGATTTAGCTATTACAAACTGTGCCACTATAAACATGGGTGTGCATATATTGCTGTGGTATGATGCTTTTAATTTTTTCAGGAAGATACCAAGAGGGGGAGTATCTGGGTAAAGTAGGACCTCTAGTTATAGTTTTATGAGGAATCTTCACAGTGATTTCCACAGTGGTTGCACCAGTCTACCCCCACACCAACAGTGAAGAAGGGTTCTTTTTTTTTTTTTTTTTTTTGGACAGCACTGTCAGCATTTGTTATTGGTTGATTTCTTCATAACAGCCATTCTTTCTGAAGTGAAATGGAATCTCAGCAGTGTTTTAATTTGCATCTCTTGGATGACCAGTGATGTTGAACATTTTTTCATGTATTTGCTGTTTCTACTTCTTCATATGACAAATGTCTGTTCATTTTAGATGCCCATTTTTGGATTGTGCTGTTAAATTTGGGAGGTCTGATTTTTTTTTGGGGGGGGGAGTTCTTTATATATTCTGAATAATAGTCTTTGTCTGAGGAAGAGCTGGCAAACATTTTTTCCCCATATTGTGAGTTGTCTCTTCACTCTGTTGGTGGTTTCTTTTGCTGTGCAAAAGTTTTTTAATAAGATGAGATCACACTTGTTGATTCTCTGTGATATTTCCTGTGTGACTGGGTTTTGTTCATGAAGTCTTTGCCTATACAATGTCTTCATGTGTTCTACTTATTCTATCTTCCATCAGATTTAGTGTTTCTGTTTTAATATTAAGATCTTTGATCTATTTTGATTTTAGTTTAGTGCAGAGTGGAAGATACAGGTCTAGTTTTAATTTTCAGCATATAGAAAGCTACTCTTTCTAGCACCATTTATTAAAGAGGCTGTCTTTCTTCCAGTGAAAGTGTTTGGCTTCTTCCTCAAAGATAAAGTGGCTGACACTTTGAAGATATCAATATGTAATACAACCACCATTGTTAATTCCCTACCACTTTGTTTGTAACTCTGTATTGTCTGTATTGTGCTTGTGATATGTTGTAAAATGTTGTATGTCTGTTAATGTTTCCCTCCTTTAATCTTTAAAATAAAAAAAATAAAATAAAATAAAATTAAAAAAGATAAAGTGGCTGAATGTGTTTGGAGTTGTCCCTGCATCTTCTAAACTGTTCCACTGATCCTGAAGTCTGTTTTTTGTTTATTGGCTTTTTGGAGTTTTTTGCCAGTGTTATGCTGTTTTTATTACCATAGCTTTCTAGTATAATTTCAAGTCAAGGATTGTGATGCCCCATGCTTTGTCTTGTTGCCCACAATTGCTTTTGCTATTCTAGGTCTCTTCTGGTTCCAAATGAATTTTACAATTGTTTTATCTAATTCTATGAGATATGCTGTTAAAATTTTGATTGGAATTACATTAAATCTGTATAACAATTTTGGAAGTATGGCCGTTTTCATTATATTGGTTCTTCCTACCCAGCAACGGAGGATATGTTTCCATTTTCTGATATCCCCTTCAATCTCCTTTTTTGGAGTACTGTGGTTTTCAATGCAGAGGTCATTTACTTCCATCATTAGATTGACTCCTAGGTGTTTCATTTTTTTGTATGCTATTGTGAAAGGTGTTGTTTCCCTGATGTCTTTCTCGGTGAGTTTGTTTTCTGTGTATAGGAATGCTATTGATTTTTGAGTGCTGACTTTGTATTCAACTACAGTACTCAATTTGGTTATTAAATCTGGAAGTCTTTTGGTGAAGTTTTTGGGGTCTTCTATGTAGAATGTCATATCAAATGTTTTTTTTTTTCTATTGAGATGATCATATAGTTTTTGTTTTTGGCTATGTTAATATGGTGTATTACATGTATTAATTTGCATATGTTGAACCATCCCTACATTCCTGGGATGAATCCTACTTGTCCATAGTGTATAATCTTCTTGATGATTTGCTGCATTCTGTTTACCAGTGTCTTATTGAGGATTTTTGTGTCTATGTTCATTATGGAGATTGGCCTGTAGTTCTGTTTTTGGGTTGGATCCTTCTCTGGTTTTGGTATCAGGGTAATGCTTGCCTTCAGGAAAATTTGGGAATATTGCTTCCCTTACAGTTTCATTAAAGAGATTGAGAAGTAGTGGCATTAGTAAAATTCTGTAAAATTCAGCGGTGAATCCATGAAAGTCTGGGCTTTTCTTTGTTGGTAGGTTTTTAATTACATCTTCAATTTCATTGACTGATATTAGTTTATTTGTAAATTTTATGTCTTCTTGATTCAGCTTTGGTAATTCATTTGTATCCTGGAATCTGTCCATTTCTTCTCTTTGATCTTCTGGATTTCTGCAGAACCTACTGTGATTTCCCCCTTTTCATTCTGAATTGCATGGATTTGAGGCTTTTCTTTCCTTATGATAAGGTTAGCTAAGGGTTTGTCAATTTTATTTAATCTTTCAAAGAACTGACCCTTTGATTCATTGATTGTTTATATTGTTTTCTTCATCTCTATTGCATTAATTTCTGCTCCAGTCTTTATAAGTTCTTCCCTTATATGAGCTTTAGGCTTGACTTGTTCTTCTTTTACCAGAAGTTTGAGGTTCAACATTAGGTTGTTCATTTGAGCTTGCTCTGTTTTTCTGATAAGAGAATTCATGGCTATAAATTTCCCTCATACAACTGCCTTCATTGCATCCCATAAGTTTACATACGTTATATTGGCTTTATCACTTAATTATAAAAATTGTCTAATTTCTTCTTTAATTTTATCTGTGACTCATTGCTTTTTCAGGAGGGTGTTATTTAATTTCCACCTGTTTATAAAGTTTTTGTGGTTTTTCTTGCTATTGATTTCCAATTTCATTTTACTCTGGTCTGATATGCATGGGATAATTCTTTTGTATTTACTTAAACATGTCTATGAACTAGTATGTGGTCTCTTTTATAGAATGTCCCATGTGCAGCTGAGAAGAATGTATATTCTAATGTGAGAAGGATCACTTTGTAGACATCTACTAAGGCCATTTCTTCAGATGTTTGGTTCATTTCTGATATTTCTTTTTTTATTTTTTTTTCTGTAGTGGGGTGTTTAGGTCCCAAATTACAATTGTATTAGTGTTTATTTGATTTTTATGTCCATTAATATTTATTTTGTATAGTTGGGTACACTGGTATTTGGTGCATATATATTTGTGATTGTTATGTCTTCCTCTTGTAGAGGATGTAATGACAGTTTTTGTCTCTCTTAATCAATCTTAGCTTGAAATCCACTTTGTCTGCAAATAGAATTGCTTTCTTCCAGGTACCTGTCACATGGAATATTGTGTTCCATCCTGTGACTTTCAGTCACCAGCCATTACAGTCTGCTGTGCCCACTGCTGTGTTCCACTGGTATGTTTCTCTGTGGAGGCCTCTGGGGTCCCCAGTAGTCACTGTATGTCTTCAGGTTTGAATTGCCCCTCCCATGAAGTGAGTCAGGGCTCAGATAAAAAGCACCAGTTGCCACCTCCTTCTCCTGGATGGAGATCTTCCTCTTCTCTCCCTCTGTGGGCTTCAGTTCTCGCTTCAGACCCTTGCTGGATCCTATGGACCCACTTCCCTTCTTCTCTTCCTTACATTACTGTATCTGGACACCAAATCTCAGAGAGGCTGTTTCTATGCTATTCCCCACTCCTCCATCTTCCCCAAAGTCTCAAGCTGATAATTTAAATAATGACAGATACTTCTCTCATATACCTGGTCAAAGCAAATACCAATTCCCCCTGGTGAAACCCATCTTCATTTTAAGCCTCAAAGAAAGACTATAAATAAAATTCTAAGGAAAATGACCAGCTCAAATTTAAAAAATTATCAAGCACAAGAGAAAATAGGACATCACTAATGAGAAACAATACTAATATAATACAACAGGAAAGAGACTGTGAAGGATGTCAGATTTTGTTCTTGTGTTTATCAGGTATAGACTATAAAATAGTATGAATAAAAGACAAGTTTAATAATATGTACAGAAAGCAAGAAGCTATAAAGAATAAGGATATTTGGGAGAAAAAACAAATAGAATTTAAAGAATTGGAAACTATAACATTAAAAAAATCATTGGACAAATTTGATAATTTATTTAACAAAACAGAAGTACAATATAGGCATATGCAAGGCAAAGATGAGGTTAACTCAAATGCAACAGAAAATGAAAATTTAAAAAGTATCTAGTGGCTAAATATATATATACATGAGTGACATGTGGAAATGTGAGATTTAAAGTAAATCCAACTATAGCTTCAGAAGAATAGGAAAGAGCCACTAGGACAGTGGCAGTATTTGACAAGATGGTGGTTTGGGAACTTACCAGATCTGATGAAAGACTCCAATCACAAACATAAGAAGCTCTCCAAATTTTAAGCAAGTTAAATAATAATAAATACACATTTAGATCATCATAGTGAAGCTTCAGAATACCAAAAAGAACACCAAAACCTTTTAAGCAGCATAGGAAAAAAATACAGGTTATCCTCACAGTATCAGGTAACTGGGTTTTCATCAGTAGCTGTGAAAACCAGACTACGGAATAAGGTCTTCATTCGACTGGCTGAAAGAAAATAACAATCAGCCTAAAGTTCTATACCTTATGATAAAAACCTGTCAAAAATAAGGCCAAAATAGAGGTATTTTCAGGCCAGCAAAAGCAGTTTACAACAAGTAAATTTACATTAAAGGGAAGTCTAAAGAAACTTATTTCTTCAGACTGGAAAAAAAAATGATTCTAAATGAAAGATCTAAGTATTGAGAATAAAGGAAGAGCATTGACTACATAGAACAGTAAGAACTGTATTTTAATAATTTTTTTAAAAAAACAATATCAAAAGGAGATAGAAGAGAATATAAGAAAATGGAAATATATCCCTTGCTTGTGGATGGGAAGAACCAACAGTGAAAATGGACAAATTTGTTATACAGATTTAATGCAATTCCAACCAAAATACTATTAGCATACCTCACAGAACTAGAGAAAACATTCCTAAAATTCATCTGGAACCAGAAAACACATAGAATAGCAAAGACAATCCTGGGCAACAAAGGCAAGGCAGGAAGCATCAAAATCCCTGACTTGAAATTATACTGCAAAGCTACTGTAATAAAATCAACATGGTACTGGCAAAAAAAGACCCAAGGGCCAGTGGAACAGATTAGAAGATGCAGACAGAACTACAAACACACTCAGCCACCTTATCTTTGACAAAAGGGCCAAATATGTTCACTGGAAAAAAGATAGCCTCTTTAATAAATGGTACTCAAAAACTGGCTCTCTACATGCCAAAGATTAAAACTAGACCCCATGTCTATCACCATGCACTAATGTCAAAATGGATCAAAGATCTAAATATTAAAACATAAACACTAAATCTACTGGGAAAGAAAGTAGGTAGAAATCTTGAAGACATAGGAGTAGGTGGAGTTCAAGAACAAAACCCAGACTGCACAGGAAATACTTCAAAGAATCAACAACTGGGATCTCATCTTATTAAAAAGCTTTTGCACATCAAAAGAAATTACCAACAGAGTGAAAAGACAACCCAGAGTGGGAAAAAGTTTTAGCCAACTGTCCCTCAGACAAAGGACTTATGTCTAGAACATACAAAGCATTGAAAACAAATCAGACACCAAATTCAAAGACCCAATCCAAAAATGGACATCTGAAATGAATAAGTACTTCTCAGATAAAGAAATACACATGGGAAATAAATATATGAAAAAATGTTCAACATCATACGTCATTCGAGAGAGGCAAGTTAAAACAATTCCATCTCACTCCAGAAAACATGGCTGTTATCAAGAAATCAACCACTAACAAATGCTGGAGGGGCTGTGGGAAAAAGGGAACCCTTCTCCACTGTTGGTGGGAGTGTAGACTGGTGCAACCACTATAGAAATCAATGTGGAGATTCTCCAAAAATCTAGGATTAGAAGTCCTTCTTATTCAACCTAGCTATTTCCCTTCTGGATATTTCCCAGAAGAATTAAAACATTATACCACAGCTATATATGTGCACCCGTGTTTATAGCAGCACAATTTATGTAGCAGCACAATTTGTTGGAAACAACCCAAATGTCCATCAACCAAGGAATGGATAAAAAAGATGTGGGCTTTTTATACAATGGAATACTACTCAGTCATAAAGAAGAATAAACTTGAGACTTTTATAGGTAAATAGATGCAACTTGAGATCATACTCATAAGTGAAATAAATCAGACTCACCTGTGTAAACATCATACTGTCTCCCTTGCATGAGAAACTGAAAGAGTAAATAAGTTCTAAAATGAACAATAGATATTGTGAAATGGAACGAAATTGTTCCAAAGGAAAAAGGAACTAAGATAGGTGAAAAGGGAAAAAAATGCAAGTCAGTTATACTATTAGTGTCCCTTAGTTCGTTAAAAAGGAGGGTTTGTGCTGATATCTATTAGAGAAATTTATATGCCCATATCTTGTATCTTGAACAACTACTTTAAAGATAACATGCAATGTATTAACTATTGTTATTCTATTATTTTGTTATGAAATTTTGTTTTACCTTTTTTCCATACAAAAATAACAATATCATATGACTAACATCAAAATAGGTCTAACCAAATTCTCATTTTATAGCTCCTGTTAAACAGACCTCATCAGACTAAGTATTTTACCCATTTGTACTGTTATCTCCCTCCAGTATATATCTTTAAAAGCAAAAATGCCCAGGCATGGTGGTGCACACCTGTAATCCTAGCACTTGGGAAGCAGAGGTGGGAGGATCACCATGAGTTTGAGGCTAGCCTGGACTACATAGTGAGCTCAAGGCCAGCCTAAACTATATAACAAAACCCTGTCTCAAGTCAGTCAATCAGTAAATGAATGAATGAGTGAACAAAAACGCTATATATTTCCATTTATTTTTTTTTCTTTTCTCATCCATATAGGCAAAATTACATCAATATTTTATTGCTGTTTTGTTTTAAAACAGTTGAACTAGTACAACGTTTTAAGTGTTTTTCTTCATGATATTCTTATTTCAAATTTATGTATGTACCAATGGAAGTGATTATGTAATTAGAAGTTAGCAATACTTAGGAGATCATGAAAAACCGGAATTATGTACTACTTTCACATAACTGTGAAGCACTGACGAGTCCCACATGGAAGTCTAAAACTGAGAGTTCATCATAACAAATTATATAATTATGTATTCACAGGTTAAGGGAAATTAAGTCTTATTGAAAAGCTCTGCCTACTCTTTCCACCCACATTGCCTATTCAAAATGAGATGTGTGCTATGACTTTTAACAGCCTCTCTATAAATAGCTAGAAATTTATGCACAAGACTTAAGGATTGGCTCCTGAGTTTTAATTCAACTCAAAGGACATCCTAAATTCAAATTCTCAAAAGAACCCACTTCTTTCAGTTAGCTCCCTAGACAATGCATTCCCAATTAATGATGCTCTCCATTTCAAAAGTGTGTATAAAAGCATTTTTTCACATTTATTTAAATCTGAGAGCCATCAGATCCCTTAGGTTTCCAAAACTGTAGCTATAATGCAAATAAATTGTACTTTATTTTAATGAAAGCTTTATTTGAGATTATTTCATATTTACTTTTATAATATTTTGTTGATAAAGCCAAATCTATAATTTCACTACAAAATATAATGTCCCCTTATATCTTTATGTATATATATAATTTACATACTACTAGTATTCCAAGTAGCTATTATATTACTTGTTAGTTATTAGCATTATTCCAGTTAGCTTTGTCCAACCTGTATTTATACCTATCTCTGAATTTCTATCACAATAATTCAATTTGCATTAGCCAAGTTGAACATTAATTTTTTCAACTTAATAAGTTAGCAGTTTTTTACTAGTGCTAGGTGCATCCTACTTACAAAAAAAGGTATCAAGCATCGGTATATTGTCTACCTTGGTCCTGAAATAAATTCATAGCTAACAAAAAGCCTTGCCCTATAAACTAAAAGTGCTTCAAAACTGTCACTTCTACTATTCTGTGACAGCAGTGAAAATGCCATACCTGGCTTATGATATGTAGCAATCATCTACCACCCTTCCCAATCACAAGAGCTATTTGGATACCTTCTGCTAGATCTTTTAGGTATTTAGTATCTTTTTTATTCCTCCTGAAACTGGTGTCCAGAGTTGATCAGCTGGAGAAAGACAGCACATGCCCTATATTCCGAGAAAGTCTGCCCACTGTGTTTCTGTAGGGTTCATCTCTCTATTCTGGCTCTTTTGATATTCTTTAGTTCTTCATAGTTAATTCCTATGGGAGTCATATTTTTGCCTGGTATTCTTACATGCTTACCTAGAACCACTCTCAATCCTATTGCCCCAGGCGTTCATTTCCTTCAGGCCTTAATCACTGTAAAAATCCTCCTGGAAACAGATGGGTTGGTAGCACCTCTATTTAAAACTTCATCTGTGAATGTCGGCTCCTTTCCAAAGCTCACCACAGACTCCACCCCTGGTGATCTCACACTGTTGCCTATTTCCCACTAAATTCTCTTTGCTGTTAGTCAAAAGTCTCTGACCAGACATCACCACCATCACCACCCGCTTTCTTTAAAGTACTAAAAAACACCATGGGACTATAATTGTCTTTCCAAACTAAGGGCAGTGGCAATTCTGAGGAAAAATGACCCTTATTCAACAAATAAAGGCTAGGAGAGAAAAAAGACTATTACATCAGACCTGTCAACTAAATGCAATATATGAACCTTTTTAAGATTTTGATTCAAACAAGCCACTTATAAAAAAGACACGGGGCTGGGGATTTAGCTCAGCGGCAAAAGCACCTGCCTGGCAAGCGCAAGGTCGAGAGTTCGGTTCCCGTTACCGGAGAAAAACCAAAAAAAAAAAAAAAAAAAAAAAGACACTAAAGTAATCAGAAAAAATTGAATAATGATTGGATATTAGGTTATATTAAGAAATTATTATTCATTGTCTCAGGTGTGATAATGATCTGTGATTTTTTTATATGTCCTATTTCTTAGAAACACTGGGCCTTTGCTTTGAAAAAAAGAAAAGAATGTCATTTTCTTTGTCTAGATCAGGTCAATGGGAATCTGTACTATAATTAATACATGTTATTTTCTTTATTTATTTTTATTTTTTTATTTTTTTGGTTTTTCTCCGGTACCGGGAACCGAACTCACGACCTTGCGCTTGCCAGGGAGGCGCTTTTGCCGCTGAGCTAAATCCCCAGCCCCAATACATGTTATTTTCTATCTGAAACAAAATATAGTAATAATTTTATTCTTAACATATCCATTATTCTTTTTAACAAACAATTCAAATCAAAAGCAATGCATGGTACTTACCTTCTCTTTGCTCCAAACTTCTATGAAACTACTGTGAAAAGGCCTAACATCATGACTTGTGGTAAGTAAATCTGAATGAACATGCTAACATGCTCAGGTTTATAGAAAGCAGCCTCCAAATACAGATTACTCTAGAGATGCTAAGAAGTGATATACTGATCTTATCATTCACATGATTCAGCTACAAATGAATTTGAACAGAGTTCAAATGTACAACTGTCAAATTCATAAAAAGTAGAAAAAAATTTCAAGTAAAAGTTTAGGCTTCTCCTTGAACAAGAATACCTTGTTTTAGAAAATCTAAACTATCCTGTTAATGTTTTATTTCTTCAGTGCTAACTTGTGACAAAAAAACTAAGTACTTTCATTTCATTTATAGATGTTCCTGTGAAGTCAATGTGATATCTGTGAAACTTTTATGAGTTAGTAATTGGTACTGTTAGTATTGGTACTGAGGAAAATCTGAAAAATCACTTCCACCAATATTACAGAGTTTATTAAAATCAATTTGATTTGCTGAAGTAATACACTGTAGAATGGTTAATCTCCAACACAAAATTTAGATCTCAGTTTTAATCTTAGCCCTGTCATTTACTAGTTTGCCCTCACCTAGGTTTCTTTACCATCTGTAAGATGGAGTTTGTTTGTTTTTTTGTTTTTTTTTTCCAGTACCGGGAATCAAACTCACAACCTTGAGCTAAATCCCCAGCCCCTTGTAAGATGGAGTTTAAAAAAATACCTATTCCATTGTATTACAAGAATTTAAAAATTAAAGAAATATGAACTATTATGATTGATTACTACCTTTTGGGGATATTATGTTTGACACAATATTACTATTTTACTGCACTCAAGCGGAATAAAATTACACACAGACTAAATACTCCACTGAACTTTCAATGATGCCAAGGCTTTCATAAAAACTGGCCTGGTTCTGAGATATAGAGGATGCCTAACAGGTATAACCTCAGGCTATTGAAGCAGATTCATTTAATAATCTATGCAACATAATATGCCAGTATCAGAATTGCACATAAGATATGAAAGTGAAAGTCACTTTCTCAGCATCCAGAAGACAGATTGAATTTCAGTTAGGTTTTCCATTCAAGTAAGTCTCCAGTAGAACTCCTGTCACAATATGTGGTGTTAACATCCTGATCGCCTCTTGCCAAACTTCTTTCCTTTCTTCCTCCCTCCCTCCCTCCCTCTGTCCCTCTCTCCCTCCCTCCCCCTCCACCTTCCCCTCTCCTTCTCCCGTCTTAAATTTTTGAGACAGGATCTTGTTATATAGTTCAGGCCATCCTTGAACTCATTGTGTATCCCAGGTTGCTCTCAAACTTGCAGCAATCCTCCTCCCTCACCCTTTCCAGTGCTGAGACTACAAGCATGCACCACCACACTTGGAAAATTTATTTCTTAGTATTAGCAAATCACAGGTAAAACAAAACTAACCCATAAGAACAATGCAATAATGTATTTTTTCCTTATTTATTATTGTATTTTACCTTCACAAGGTCACTTAGCAACCCAGAACATCTTATCTATGACTTTTGGTATAAAAATAACTACTTGAAACTTTTCTTTGACACATATAAAATAGATGTAAAGACTTGGTGATTTCAAGTTAAACATTTAGGGATAGAACACTAATAGGTAATATTATATATTTTTTTTTTAATTTTTTTTTTGTTTTTTTCCAGTACTGAGAATCGAACTCATGACCTCACACTTGTCAAGCAGGTGCTGTGCTGCTGAGCTAAATCCCCAGCCCCTAGTATATTTTTATATAGCATTTTTTATACTATTTAACATAAAACTTCAGTGTTAGGCTGACAATGATGTGGCAGTCTTAGCCATTCTAAACTATGACTAGGAAATAGTGTGTAGGGCATGAGTTATATTTTATGCAGCGTGTTCGTCATTTTTAAACCTTTTTATGAGTTAGTAATTTCAATAAGAATTGCAAAAAAATTCTAAATGCATCATTCTTTCTATAGTCTGACTTTTTTCAGTAAAGCAGAGCCTTATTAACCACAATTAATTGATGACCCTGAAATATGACTCCTACCTAAAGGAAAAAATGAAAACTAACCCTTTATTTTTAGGTACTAATTTTCAAGTAAAGATAACTTAGAGGCTAATGGAAAATTTTTAATTTGGGTTTTAAATGAAAATTTATTCATATAAAGAGATTGTTAATTGAAAAAAGTTACAAAACTGTAAAGAGTATGATATCATTTTGGTAAACATACACACACAGGCGTGCATGCATACTCATATACAGGGCAAAGGAGTTGGTACCAAAGTCTAGGTAGGAACTAAATGTGGTCTACATTATTGTAGTAACATTGAAGCTACTTTTTTTTTCCAATCTGATTTGTTTTTAATTAAGTATTATGGTCATATGCAATTTCATGCTTATGTTATACCTTCCCCACTATTAATCCTTCTAATGAGCTAACAGGAAGCACCACTACCAATCACACATACAACAGTAGTTTCACTTTTGTATTTTTAAATAGCTGTTTAAATACTATCCTGAATAATAACTCAGTCTGACCTAAAGAATTCAAAAGTTGGAGCCGGGCATGGTGGTACATTCCTGTAATCCCAGCACTGGAGAGGCTGAGTCAGGAGGATTGAACCCTGTGAGTTCAAGGCCAGCCTGGACTACAAAGTGAGTTCAAGGCCAGCCTGAACTGTTACATCTATATTTTTGGTCTTGACTATGCTAATTTAATTAGAATTCTCTGCATCTAAAAAGCACTGCCTTTTACTTACAGAAAGGCATTTTAGTGTGGTGTATGTATAATACCAAATAAAGAATATTTAACAACTCCCTTTAACAGGCTCATAAACACAAACTGAAACAGGTAAGTCTTGCTTGGTTTTGAGACAATGAAGGATTGCCCTATATTTAAGCATATTCACAGAACCAGTTATATAAACCTAAATATAAAACCAACCTTCAGTAAGTTTTGAGATGTCATTCTCAATCTTTGTGAAAGGTCGAACATTACTAATCAAGTCCAACCATATATTTAGAAAGGGAAAACAGTGATAGTATTTACTGAACTGGAATTACTATCAAAACTTGGGGGGGAAAAGAATCCTTTTAACTACAAGCCAATTTTACTTAAATCAGGACTGTCCAACAAAAATATTCTGTCAGCCACTCATGATCTGAATTCTGGTGTGTGAGATCTATTAAATTATTGTACACATAAAAAAGCCACGAGATGTTTCTGTTCTGTAATAAATAAGGCAGTGACTGTTACTCATTAGTAGCCTTTTTGAGGTAAGCAATTAAGTCTGCCCTCTTTCCCTTCATGATGCCAGGGAAGATCATTTTTGTTCCGGGGATGTACTTCTTGGGATTCTCCAAATACTTCATCAATGTATCCTCTCCCCAGGTGATGCCTTTGTTCTTGTTGGCATCTGTGCAAGAGAATGCAACAGCCTGACCGGTCTTCTGCCCAAAGAGACCATGGAGGTTTGGCCCGGTCTTGTGCTTGCATCTCTTCCCAACAGTGTGGCACTGGGCACACTTCTGTACAGAAATCTTCTTGCCTTTCTCAACATCCATTTTTCAACCTGCTGCAGATTCCGCGCTGGGTGATCACTGCTCTTTCCTTGTTACAAGGAAGGTTTCAGTTCAGAAGCCAGATGTCCTGCTCTCTATGGAGCTATTTTTATAGGCTTTGATGCTCACTTAATGTTGGGGTTGAGGAAAAAAGTGAAAATCAAGAATTGTCGGGGCTGGGGATTTAGCTCAGCGGCAAAGCGCCTGCCTGGCAAGCGCAAGGTCGTGAGTTCGGTTCCCGGTACCGGAGAAAAACCAAAAACCAAAAAAAAAAAAAAAAAAAAGAATTGTCTTCAGGTTTCTGACTTTGGGTAATGGGAAGATTAAAGAATAAATTGCTTTCAGAGAAAATAATGAATTGAGAAAAGCAAAATATATACCAGATATTATAATGGATTTCTTTTAAATTTTCCAACAAATAAAAAATAAGTTACCTCTGCCTTCTCAAGAATACATTTTTTTATTGTGGAACTGGGACTCAAACCCAGGACCTTGCACTCGCCAAGCAGGTGCCCTGCCCAAGCATGTTCCTGCCCCCCCTTTTAAATTCTTGAGTACCCCAAATACTTGAATATTTCTGGGCAGACATCTAAGATGTTATGATTAAGTTTTGATGGGAGAGGTGGAACAAAAGAGGAAGCCCAACTTTCTACCTGAGCAACTATGTGTATCACTCACTGAAATGAGAATACAGCATAGAACACACTCTCCAATTCATATTTTGAAGTTTTATATCTGATTACTCAACTACCTCTTTACTTTTCCACTTGTATGTCTTATGATTGTCTCAGGCCTTACATTCTAGATATATTGTGATGGCAGTCCACTGCCTATTGCGTGTAGATGCGAAAAGAAAAGGACTCAAGGATGGCAATAGGCTTTGGTCTTGAGCAACATGGTAGTGGTGATACCATTGTTAAGATTGAGAGGAACAGGTTTTTTCAGGAGTGAATCAAGTGGTTTGTTCAGGGTATGTTCCATTTGTTGTGTCTGTGAGACATTTAAAAAGATAACTCACGTAAGAAGCTGCATGTACAAGTCTGATCCTCTCGGCTAAAAAGTTATCTCAGGTGAGCTGCTACTCCCATTTTTCACCTTTCATATTTCTGTGCTCTGCACTACTGCATGGGCTGCCATTTATTCTAATATGCACATTTGATCATATCATGATCCTGGTTAAAATATCTGAAAAACTTTCTATAAAAAATCCGAAATTCTTAATACAATTTATAAATACATCCCCCATCCATATCTCATCTCTTTCCACGCCTCAGCCTTGATGCTCATGACTTCCGTGCCCCATAATGTCTCATGCTTTACTATGTTTCAGTGCTATGATTCGCGCTTGCTTCTTAGCTTGAACAATCTATTTCTTGCTTCTTCGTTCCATTCATGTTTACTCATTCTTTAACTCAGATAGCACCTACCTTGAAATGCCTTACCATAAAGAAATCTCCCAGAATATAGGTCAGGTATATTTGTCCACTAAGGATCATGTTTTGCCATGGAACAGAGACCCAACGATGATGTCTTAACTACATAGGGGCTAAGCAGTTGTGTTAGTCCATTTTCTATTGCAAGTAACACAGTACTGCAGACTGAGTTATAAAGGCTTTATTTTGACTCATGGTTGTGGAAGTGCAAGGTCAAAGGGAACAGCTGATGATTACATCTGGTAATGGCCTTTTTGCTGACATAGTTGCAAGATGGCCCAGGACACCGGAAGGGAAGAGATAGGAAGTATACACATATATAGGAAGTTTGCATGGGTATACGTGCACATGTCTGGTCTCTTCTTATAAGTCACCAAGATTCAATAATAATAACAACCTTACCTAATCCTAATCATTTCCCAAGGGTCCATTTCTTGACACTACAGTGAACCCAAAGAAATTCACAACCAATCACATTATAATGAAATGGATCAAAGTCAAAAACTAAAAGCAAATTTTTAAAGCTAGAGAAAAATGACTTTTCCTATATAAAGGAACATTTATAAGACTATAAACCTATTTTCCTATGGAAACTTCACAGGCCAAAAGGGATATAGTAGAGTTAAAGACTTTTTCGGACAAAGGAAAGCTGAAAGAGTTTATTACCACAAACCATGCCTTACAAAAAATGCTAAAGGAAGTTATTCAGGTTAAAATGAAAGGTTACTAAACAGCCAAATGGCATAAGAGAATATAAAATGCATTGGTAAATGTAAACATGTTCAAAAACACAAACTACTATGTGACTGTAAGGATGGTGAGTAAATCACTTTTATTCTGGTATAAAACTCAAAAGGCAGATATATTAACATAACTTTAAAAATGTGAAAAGTCCCCCAATACAAACAGATTGTGACAACAGTAACAAATGTAACTGAGCAAAGAAGTTAAAAGTATAGATTTGTATTTGATAAGATTTAGTTGTTATTAGCTTAAAATAGACTGTTAAAATTGTAACATGTTTTATGTAAGACTCAAGATAAACACATATAAGGACATGAAATACCTATAGAAGTTACAGGAGAGAGAAAAGAATCCAAGTATATCAACAGGCATGTGCGCACGGGCACACACACACACACACACACACACACACACACAAAGACACAAAGGAATACAAAAAGACTAATGTTTACAAGATGCTCACTTTACATTTAAAGACACAATATAAGTTTTAATTTAAAAGTTAAAAAAATATATTCCATGCAGTTGATAAACAAAAGTATATAAAGTATATAAGGTTGGCTATTCTGGAAAAAAATAGTCTGTTGCTATAAAAAATAAAAAAATAAAACTATCACATGAGACAAAGAAGTACATTTTCTAATGGTGAAACAGCAAATTCACCAAGGCTATACAACAACTGTAACTATGCAAGGGATGATCAAAATATATGCAGAAAAACATTCAAGTTTTAAAAAGTGTATTATAGTAAAAGACATTACCATTAACACTTCTCAAAATACTCCCCACTTATAAGACACTTATCCCATCATCTTGCTACTTTCTGAAGCTGTTTTAGAAATCCTGTTTTGTTATTGAGGAAGATATTTAGATTGAAATGAAAGTCACTAAGTAACCAAAGAACATAAGAAAACATACGGTTAATGTAAATATGTCTAAAACCACAAAATACTGTGTTACTGTAATTGTGGTAGGTAAATAAATTTTATTCTGGTATAAAAGTCAAAAGGCAGAAGTGTTAAAATAACTTTTAAAATGTGAAAAGTAATACACATAGATTGTGACAACAATAACACAAAATATGTTAGAAGATCTGATCAAACAGGGTGGTGAATGCTCTTTCTAAGTGCTATCAGTGGTAAAGGAGGCTTAAAAAAAAAATCAGTGTATCCTCTTCCACCTTACCTGGCATCCAGATTTGGCACTATGTGACTTCTCACTCTTACCTAATGGCAAAGTGATGATGAGAGGTAAACATTTTGAATTGATTCAGGACACTGAGGCAGCCATGGCAACACAGCTAAAAATATTCATGAAAGAAGAATTCCAGAACTGCTTCAGAAAGGAGCAAGAATGATGGGATAAGTGTGTTTGAACCCAGAGTGAATATAGTATTTTGAAGTGGATTAATGCCAATTTGTCTTTTTACTGTAATAAATTTTAAAAATTTAAACATTCACCATATTTTTTAATCATACCTTGTAAAAGCATCTAATATCAGAGCACCAAAACACATAAAGCAAATGTTGACTGAACTGAAGGAAGAAGTAGAAAATAATACAATAACAGTAGGAGATTTCAGTGCCTCACTTTCAGGACAGAACCATCTGGACAGAAAACTAGACAGAATGTCCAGACAGAAGACTAACAGAAAAGCAGAGGATCTGAACACAATTTAGACCAAATGGACCTCACAGTCATATACAGAATACTCCATCTGACAGATTAAGCACATACCAAGTATCTTTCTCAGCTGCAATGGAAGAAAATAGAAATTAATAGCAGAAGGAATTTGGAAAATTCATAAATATGTAGAAATTGGCATAGTCTTGAGGCCGGCTGTGATGACGCACGCCTGTGATCCCAGCACTTGGGAAGCTAAAGAAGGAGGATTGCTGTGAGTTCAAGGACAGCCTGGGCTACAAAGTGAGTTCAAGGCCAGCCTGAACTGCATAGTAAAAGCCTGTCTCAAAAAAACAAAACAAAACAAAGAAACATACTCTTGAACAACAGTTGGGTCAAAGGAAATCAGAAAGGAAATTAGAAAATACTCTAGACAAATTAAGACAAACAAAAACATCAAAATTTAGAGAATGTAGCAAAAGTACTAAGAAGGAAATTCATAGTTCATAGATGACCAGCTGCGTTTAAAAAGAAGAAAGATCTGAAGCAATCTAAATTTTCACCTCAAAGAGCTAAAAAAGAAGAAAAATCTAAGCCCCAAGTTAGGGGCTAGGTATTTAGCTCAGGGGCACAGCTCCTGCCTGACAAGCATGAGGTCATGAGTTCAGTTCTCGGCACCAAAAAAAAGGTACCAAAAAAAACCAGTAGAAGGAAGGAAATAATTAATATCAGAGCAGTAGTAAGTGAAATATAAAATTTTAAAAATTAAAAAATCAGTGAACCTGAGATTTTTTTCTGAAAAGATAACTAAAATTGACAAATTCTTAGAGGAGTAACAAAGAAAAATAAGTCTCAAAATCTTGGGGTTATCATCTTAACATGTTTTTTGATTTTTATTTTGTTAGTACATGTTTGTAGTAGGTGTTGTTTTCTTACAGGGAGTCGGTACTCATATGTAACACATCTTAATGATTTTTCACTCTCTTCCCTTTTCACCCCTCCCTTCTCTATCCATTTTTTGGTCCCTTTCCCTTTTACAAAAGATCTGCAATAAATCCTCAACAAAGTTCTAGCAAACTGAGTCCAACAGTACATCAAAAGGTCATGCTCTGTGACCAAGTGGAGCTTATGCCTGGAATATGAAGAAAATCAAGTAATGTAATCCACCACATTAACAGAATAAAGAAAGTCACAAGAGCATCTCAACAGGTGATAAAACGTGTGTCTGACAGAATTTAATGTGATAGAAACTTCTAACACACTAGGAATTGAAGAACTTCAGCATAACATAAATACATATGAAAAGTCCACAGCTAACATCATACTCAGCAATTTAAAAAAAGTTTTCTTTTAAGATCAAGAAAAGGCAAGGATTCTTATTTCTTTTCAACGTAATAATTGAATGTTCCATGCAAAGTGACTCATCAAGAAAATCAAATAAAGGCATGCAAAGTGGAAAGGAAGAAGTAAAGTTATCTCTAGTTTAGATGACATAATCTTCTATACAGAAAATTCAAAGACTCACTTAAAAAACTGTTAGAACTAATAAACAGATTCAGTAAAGTTGCAGGATCCAAAATCAACATACAAGAATCAACTGCAATTCTATACACTAAAAACAAACTGTCTGAAAAGGAAATTAGGAAAACAATGTTTATATTAGCACAAAGAAGAATAATACCTAGTAATAACCTTACCAGAAAGATTTGTATTCTGCAAACTATAAAACCTGAGGTAAGGAATTAAACAAATAGCAAGTAGAAAGATTGTCCAAGTCCATGGGTTGGAAGACTTCATATTGTTAAAATGTCAATTATATCTAAAATGATGTACAGATTCAGTATAATTCCTATCAAAATTTCAATGGCACCATTTTGCAGAAATAAAAAAAAAGATTCTAAGATTCATAGAGAACCATAAAAGACCACAATAATGAAGTCAATCTTGAGAAAGAAAAAGGCTGGAGCCATCATATTTCCTGATTTTATAATGTATTATGATGTTACAATAATTAATAAAACAGGTACTAGCATAAAGACAAGAAAATCAGTAGAATAAAAAAACTAGAAATAAATTCGCACATTTACAGTAAAAATCTTCAAAGAGTGCCAAATAACCCATGGGCAAAGGAGAGTTTCTTCAACAAATGATGTTGGGAAAATTCATATCTATATGCAAAAGAATAAATTTGGGCCTTTATCTGACATCATATAAAAAATAAACACAAAATAAATTAAAGATTTAAACATAAAGACTTAAAGATTAAGTATAATTCTAAAAACCCTAGAAGGAAACAGAGAGAAAGCTTTGTGATATTAAGCTTGAAAATAATTTCATGGATATGACACAAAAGGCACAGGCAATAAAAACAAAATAAACAAATGCAGGTCCCTCAAAAATTAAAAATAGGTATACTACAGGATCCAACAATCTCACCTGTAGATGTATCCCATCCCCCCTCACGTATAAGTATTTACCTAAGAGACTGGGAATCAAGACCTCAAAGAGAGATTAGCACTTCCGTGTTCTCTGTAGCACTATTCACAATAACCAAGGTATGGAAATGAATTATATTTTTAACCTTAGGTAACGGATAAAGAAAATAGGTAGTATACGTGCAAAGGAATACTATTCAGCTTTTAAAAAGAATTCTGTAGTGTGTGACAACATGGATGAACTTTGGGAGCATTTTGCTAAGAGTGGTAAGTCAGTCACAGAAAGATAAATTCTGCATGTTCCACTTATACAAGTTATCAATGCTTACTGTACATGAGGTAGTATTCAAAAAAGTTTAAAGAATTGGAATATTTAAAACAAAGGGCTGGATGTGGTGGCATATGCCTATATTCCCAGCACTCAGGAGGCTGAGGCAGGAGGCTCTCTATGTGTTTGAGGCCAGCCTGAGCTAAGTAATGAGTTCAAGGCCAGCCTTAAACTACCCAGTGAGACACTGTCTCAAAAAAACAAGAAAAAAACTCAGACAAGAAACCAAAATAAAACAAAAGCAAAAATCAAGTTACCCGGTACTAATTTGTTTGACTTTTGAACAACGACCCAAAGCAGTGCAATATATTATGTTCAAAATGGGTATGACTGGTCAATATTATAATAACATCTGAGTGCTTCTGCTTGTCAAACAAGCTGTTGTCATACACATCTGAATCCTGAAAACAGCTCTATGAGCTAATATATGAGAAAAGAGTAGGTCTATTACAGTTGTAAAAACAAGTCAGCTGTTTAACTGAACAGGTTAATTTCTTATTGTCAAAAAGTTGACTCTGGATGCAGAGAACTTTCCAGGTAAATGTCTCCTAGTGACATGATAATCCAAGCTGCTTCAGCTCTGTGGTGCCACCATCTCTTCAGAAGTCCTCTATATTGCCACAATAAGGGAAAAAAGACTTGGGAATCTCATATCAGCCTTTTACTGCTTCATGCTGAGAGTGACAGATGTCAATTACACAATATTTCACTGACCGGGCAAGTTACATGGCTTCACCCAATTGCAGGGTCGTTGAGAAATACAGTCAACCCACTCTGTGGCTAGAGGGAAAAAAGAACTGATACTGCTCAACAATAGCAAAATTACCATGAATATTACTGTTCTCTCTGTATAGGTGAAATAATGGAGACTTATCAAAGTTACATAATTCATCCAAGGTTGCGTACAAGGTAAACAGAAGAGCTGTTAGGTAAACTTCAGCCATCTGACTCCGGAGTTCCACCTCTACCCTACATCGCCTCTCAGGACCACACTGGAAGCCTGGCAATCTAGCTGCCACAGGCATATTTCATTGAATTCATATAAATTCAGTGCAATTCAAATCAGCAGACATTTGCTAAACACATTCTTTTTGCCATTATTGTAGGTACATCTGCAGGAGGGTTGCACTACTTAACCGTATAGATCTCTTCCAGTATTGAGACTGTGATATAAACAAAAAGGACAACTATGATGGCTAATTTTACATGTCAACTTGGCTGGGCCATTGTCCTCAAATATTTGGTTAATCAGTATTTTGAGGGTTTCTGTGTAGTGTTTTTTTGATGAGATTAACTCTTAAAACAGTGGGAAGATTATTATTAAATCAGATGAACCTCCATAGTGTGGATTTGCCACATGCCATTAGTTGAAGGCCATAGTATATAGAAGACTGACTTCCTCAGAACAAAAAGGAAGTCTGCCCGTATCTTGCCTTTGGACTCAAAATGAAACACTTCCCTAAGTCTCCATAGTTACATGTATCAATTCTTTTTTTGCATTAAGTCCATTGGTACAGTTTAGATATACATAATGATCGCATTCATTGGAGGGAGTTTGTATCTGTACATGATATATCTTACTTTCTCTTTTTTCCCATTCCCCTCCTCTCTCTTCAACTCTTCTTCCCCTCCGTACTTACAAAGCTTTTATTTGCACTTTGTCCTTCTTTGCTCATTTTCCCCCTTCCTTCCTTTCCTCCTCCCCCGCCCAGTTCCCCTTTCCTTTTGAACAATTTTTCCCTATTTCACAATATCTATTATACATTTTTGTCCTTATTTACACTTTCGGTTTCTCACACCAGAGAGAGTGTAATAGTTACATGTGTATCTGATTTATTTCACTTAAGGCTATGTTTCAATTCCTTAAAATAGACATCTATTTCTATCAGGATAATGCTTGCTTCCATGAATGAATTTGGGAGTACTGCTTCCCTTTCAATTTCATTAAAGAATTTGAGAAGTAGTGGTGTTAAGTCTTCTTTAAATTTCCTGTAGAATTTAGCAGTAAATTAATCAGGGCCTGGCCTTTTCTTTGTTGGTAGGTTTTTTGTTTTTGTTTTGTCTTTTTTGAGATAGGCTTTCACTATGTAGTTCAGGCTGGTCTTGAACTCACTTTGTAGTCTAGGCTGGTCTTGAACTTGCAGTGATCCACCTGCCTTGGCCTCCTAAGTGCTGGGATCACAGGCGTGCGCTACCATGCCCGGCTCTGTTGGTAGGTTTTTGATTACATCTTCCATTTCACTGATAGATATTGGGTTTATTTAGGATATATATATA
>NW_004955405.1:15759255-15808279 GCF_000276665.1 Chinchilla lanigera
ATATATATATATATATATATATATATATATATATATATACACACACACACACACAACCTTCTGGTTTGGTTTCTCTGAAGAACCCTAAATTTAAAAATTAGTCTCCATAAAAGAATGTTAAGAAATCCAGATGCTCTCTGGTATAAAATAGAATTGTATCCAGATAAACCCACTAAAAGTTGAAAATGCTTTTAATATATTTAATGTGCTGACTGTCATTGCTTGGCAGTGCAGTACTCGATAGGCACTGGCTGTTACCCTCAGCTTGAGGCTGCTGCCAAGCACTGAAAAAGAGGATGTATAACTTATCACTAGCCAGGGAAAAGATTGAGATTCAGAATTTGAAGTACGGTTTTACTGAGTGAGTATACTTTTTTCACACTGTAGACTTATAAAACCCTTGAGTCATACCATTGTAAATCAAGTACCATCTGAACAGATTAAGATTAAGAGCCAAATTGGGCATGGTGGTACATGCCTGTAGTCCCAGAATTCTGGGAGACTGTTGCAGAAAGATTTAAAGTTTGAGGCCAGCGTGGGCAATTTAGTGAGACATTAAATCAATATTTGAGGGAAAAAAGGCCTGGGGATGTAGCTCAGTGCTCCCTGTATTCAATCTCTAGCACATGTGCATACACACACAGACACACACACACACACACACACACACACACACACAGAAGAGCCAATGTAATCCCTACTTGCTTTGGTCTTAGCAGGATCTTAGAATAACCTATAGAAATAATACAAGTTTTTAAAATTCAGCAATTATAAAAATATAAAGTAGTGAAAAAACAACCAAAATAATAAACAATAAAACAACCTATTCAAGGTGTGATGGACGGGCTGGGGATATAGCTCAGTGGCACAAGTGCCTGCCTAGCAAGCGCAAAGTCCTGAGTTTGATCCCCGGTACCGCGAAAAAATAAAGAAAGAAAAAAAAAAAAAGGTGTGATGGAAAAATATAGTTTCTGCCTAAAGTTTTAAAAAGTAATCACAGTAGAAGACACATTGTCATTGATCACCCTCAGAATACTTCCCTCCTTCAAATACACTTATTTTTGGCACTAGCTGAAGCATCTCTGGAAAGTCTTCTTAAGTGAGCGTCTTTAGCTGTGCTGTGTGGCTGCCTGAATGTCCTGAATCAATTCAAAACGTTTACTTTCATGGTCGTTCTGACTTTGAGGAAGAGTCAGAAGTCTCATGGTGCCAGATCCAGTGAATAAGGTGGATGAAGCTACCTCATATTTTCATTTGACATAAATTGCCACAAACATTTGATCAGTAAGATGTGACCAAAGATATGGTGAATGTTTAAATAAAAATATTTAGTACTAACAGATTTTCATTAATCCCCTTAAAGTACTCCTGCTCACTTTGAACATACTTTCCCATCATACTTGGCAAAATGTTTTTTATTATGTCAAACTGAAAAAATAGCTGGGCACTGTGGTGCACGCCTGTAATCCCAGCACTTAGGAGGCCAAGGCAGGAGGATCGCCCTGAGTTCAAAGCCAGGCTACATGAGTGAATTCAAGACCAGCCTGTACTACATACCAAGACTTCATCTAAAAAACAAAGCAAAACAAAACAAAAAACTCAAAGAAGGTTTCAAAAACTAAATATTCATTGTATTTTTGATCACCCCTTATAGGTCACTGGATGTGGTTTTAAAATGGTCTGCTTAGGAAAGTGTTTCAATTATTTTCACAAATTCAGTTTTGTGAAAATATTTGTCTAGGTGCTATCACTGTAGAAAGAATTTGGCTCTCTTATACAATGCAATGCTAACAGAAAATCACAATTTTAATTGGTTTTCCTCTGCAAGATGTGTTTTTGAAATAGTTAGTTTCCCTCTACTGGTCACAGAATTACAGAATTCCTTCCAAAAAAAACCAACAAAAAACTCTTGAGGTCCATGTCTAGAGACACTCAGAATGGCCCAGCATTTGACTTACTATTGCAGGTTTTCTGACAATATATGCTAGGGTATTCCAAACCCTGAGTAACAGAATTGTTTATCTTTATACCAAGAAGTTGGGAAAACACCAGAAGTGCATGTGGTGTGTGCCCAAGCAGTCTTTGAGGGGTTTGTGCTATGAGACTAAATTCTTATGAGATAGTCTAGAGCAACAACAAGAAGTCAGCAGGGCCCATGATGATTTCCCATGTGCTAAATGTGTTTATGATAGGATCAAGTGTGCTTTCCTTATCCAGCAACAGAAAATCATTGTGAAAATGTCAAGACACAAACACAGCATCAGAAAGATAAATTTTAAAATGAAGCTTTTTTTGAGAAATAAAACATCAAAAAATTCCCAGTAGATTGAATATGATGAGAACTTCTAAGGATACATTTTCTGCTTTTTAATTAAATGAGTTCTTTATGAGTTTCAGTGCTCAATCCAAACTTCATCTTAAACACAGTACTCTTCTTTCTCTCATACACAGGTTATATTTTGTGTCTCTTCAAGTCTTTTTTGAAGTCAGGTAGGAGCAGTTTACCAAATTAATAATAAGAACAAAACAGTTGTTTGAGAATGTTAGATACCTTATTTTTATCCTGTCTCTGCTACCACCTGTCTGGCTAATCTTGGACAAGGTACTTCAACTTTCTCTTAATACCTACTTCCTTGTCTAGAAAATAAAGGATAATTGACAGAAAAAACTGCACATATTTAAGGTATATTTGACAACCTTTTATATATGCATGAAACTGTGAAACTATCCCTACAACCAAGACACAATGAATACTCACTATGCCCCAAACCCTCTTCCAAGTTCAAGTAATGGCTGATCTGCTGTCACTGTAGATATGTTTACATTTTCCAGAGAAGAAAATAACTACGTTTACTAGTTTAAGGACTAAAATGAGATTTTTTTTTGGAATGAAGTTCCTCTGTCTTGAAACCTGAGGTAGCAGTGTGATGCAGTGGCTGAAGCCTCCAGCTTTTGAGTCAGCACCTCTGAGCCTGGGTCTTGACTCTGTCATTTACTAGCTGTGTGACCTTGGGCAAGTTACTCAACACTCATACTTAGGAGACAGATAATAATAGCATCTATCCTCATTAAGTGTTGTGAAATAGCATGCAGGCACTTAGCTCAAGACTGGACCTGGACATACAAAAACAACCAACCTATTTTTGTCACCTATCTTTAGACATTTCAGAGAGCATCACCCCAATTCAAAGAAAAGGAAATGACATGGGGCTGGGGATTTAGCTCAGCAGCAAAAGTGCCTGCCTGGCATGAGCAAGGTCATGAGTTCGGTTCCCGGTACTGGAGAAAAACCAAAAAAAAAAAAAAAAAGAAAGAAAAGGAAATGACAACTCTGACCGTACCACCAGTGTCAATCACTTTGAAAGTGCTATATGAGGATGATCGTAGCTCATTTGTTAGTATGCAGCTGACTCTGACACAAGTTATTTTAGTGCCACATTGCATTGCCTTTCTCACAATGCTTTCTCCAAATGTCAGGACATCTTTTTCTTTCTAATCCGGTGCCCCAAACATAAGACTTGATAGTCATCTCATTTCACCGTTGTAAGTTGCCAGATAACTTGGCCAGAGGAGAGTAGATCACAGTCAGCTGACCAGAACAGAGTGAATTATAGTTACCACTTGAGGTGCAAGCACCACGGAAATGACAACAGAAGAAACAGGTGCTTTTTTGTGATAACTGTTCTTTAGTGGTTTTGTGCCTTATATTCAGTACTGCTATCACTCTTTTTTTGAACTAGCAAACTCTGCTAAGTTCATACTTGATAGTTATCTCCCTACAAAAGAAATTATTTGCACCACTTTTGCCAGCTTAGTCCAGTATAGTATCTGGAACAAATTCTAACTTTATAGAAGAGAGATTTAAAATGCTATAAACTGAAAACTACTGGTATACAAGGAAACCACATTTAGCATGTTTTAGTCCATAAAATTTTACCACTGCCTCCTTGATGACAGCCCAGAGAAATGTATGCAGGAGTAATCCCTCCACAGGGTGAAGAATCTGCTACTATCCCTCCTATCTTGTAACATTTTACTTATACACATTAATTCACTCTCATTTTAATCTGGCTTCTTTCTAAAAACTGGAATCTGAGACAGTAACTTATGTACAGGTAGTTGATTTATGGACAAAATTCCAGTGAATAAAAGTGAGTGTTATGGTTTATATCTAGATGTCTCCCCCAAAGCCTCACATACTCATAGGTGGGGCTTTTTGGAGGTGATGGATCATAGGGGGAGGCCTGATACTCATCAGAGGATGAACCCGCTGTATCAGTCAGGGTTTACTAGAGAAACAGGTATAACACAAGATATGCAAATGTACAAGAAATTACAAGTTTGGCTTACAACAGTCAGCTACAGAGTTGGATGAGGAAGCGTGCAGAGGGTGTCTGCCCACTGGAGATTGAAGAGCCCAGCCCCGGGCCTGAAGCTCACTGCAATGTCCGTGCAAGTCTGTATCAAAGGGCTGATGGGTCTGCGATGGAATGCTGAAGAATCTACAACAAAGGCTGGAGAGCCAACACCAGAGGGCTGAAGAGTACAAGGCGGAAGCCAAACAGTCTGTGCCAGGAGATAACCAAGCTGAAGGCAAAGACTGGAGCTCCTCCCAAGAACCAGCAGCCAGTCCTTCTTCAATTCCCTTTTTTTATGCAGTGTACCCACCCTGGGGGGTGGGGGTGGTCCTCTACACCCACACCCTCTGCTTGCCTTCCTCTTGCCCAGGCTCAGGATGAATACAAAGTAAGCACCCTGGCTGCCTTCTGAGTCACATAGTTAACCTCCTAAACTTCTCACATTGACTCAATAAACAGCATCCCAGAAGGGTAAGGGCATGTCTTTTTAACCCCAAGATACAGAACTGCTGAGTCACTTAGCCAAACCTCTAGATTCCCCAAGTTGACACAATGTATCAACCATAACACCCGCTGTTGAATTTATAACTAAATGTGATGTTGGGAGGTGAAGCCTGGTCTGAGGAAGTGGGTCACTATGGGTGTGGTGTGGATGGGTCTATCTCCCTCCTTCCTACTTGATCTCTGTCTCTGCTTCCCACTGCCAGGACATGATCTGTTTCTCCTCTGTCATGCCCCTGTACCATGCTGCCCTGCCTTGTATCCAGTTGACTATGGACTGAAACCTTTACAAATTGTGAGTCAAAATAGGCCCCTTCTCTTTTCCTGTTATGTTATGTTATGTCATGTCATGTTTTGTTGTTATGTTATAATCCATCTTGCTAGCAGGCTCACCCTGTCTTACTTTCCTGTGTCCTTGAAGAAGCAAACTGATACACTGTGAATTGCTGATGAAGATAGCTGCATGTCAAAGAACTCAGCCTCTAGAAGCTGAGGGTAGCCTCTGACTGCTAGCCAGCAAAAAGCCATGAAACCTTCAGTTATTGATATAACTAAGTGTCCTAAATAATAACATGATCCTGTACTTTACAAGTCAAACCTTCCCTTCCACATAAACTGTTTTCCATTTTCCTTAGGATTTGTCCTCTGTCTCTCTTGCTACACTTTAATCAGGTACAGTTAATCTAGGGAAATACAAATCATTTGAACTGACATATAGTTACGCACTTATCAAATTGAAACAGGCCCCAGAGTCTAATTCAATCTATACCAAGGAAATTCTATTAGACAGTAGACTAAATTTGGGCTTTTTACATAAGATCTCATTCCTAAAACTTTCCAAACATGACACAGTCTCTCCCTAGGCCTTCTCCCCACCACCAAATGTATAGAGTCATAGCTCCTCTCCATTTCCACGTACACCTTATTTCTCCAGTCTCTTCTTGTGCCAATTAATGTTGATTGTCAACTTGACTGGCTTAAGAGACTATCAAGGTGAATGGTCTGTGAGGGCACTATCCTTATGGGGGGGAGCTCATCGCTGATTGGGCTATAGAAGTTAGAGGAAGTGGACCATGGGGATGTGACCTTGGGGATTATATCTGTCCCCAGGCCCCTCATCTCTGATGCTCTTCTGCTCTCTGCTTCTTGGATGCCATGAGTTGTGCAGATTGCTACTGCTGCTCCCCCTCCACTCTTGTTTCTGTCATGGAGCCAGCCTGTGGAAAACTATGAAACTGAATCAAAATAAACATTGCCACCTTAAGCTTCAGGTGTCAGATATTTTGTTCCAGTAACAGAAAGCTGACCAATACACTTCTCTTTTAAATAAAAAATCAGCACCCTAGTCCTTGTATCCTACATTCTCAATTCTTATACAAGCAAATTGTATACGGTGAGGTTTGACTACCCTGACTACCTAGCTATAGGGAAGATACTTGTATTTTCATTAACAAGAAGAGGTGTGATTCAGACCAAACCTAGCACAACCATACTTAGGTCCACTGGTCTAGGGGACCCTTAAACTCATTCAAGAGTCTGTCTTCTAGAGGCTACTTTTAGGTAGAGGTCTCATAACTTTGACTGGAGCTGAAGTTTGGATCAGACATCACTAAGCCAGGGAATGCAGAGAGTCTTCACTCCACATGGTTCTCAAGATTCTTTTCTGCTTTTATTCAAGGTAGAATTGAACAACTTTTAGACCAAGAAAAACAGCCACTGACTCAAGAGAACTACCCACTCTCTAGCTGTTTCACAATAAATCTAGGATAGGGTTTTCCAGAGGAGGAGTTTTTCAATTTTTGGTTTTATAGTCTATTTATTATGCTCTTGAAAATTATTGGATATTCCAAATGTTTTTTGTTTGTGTGGATTATATTGGTTGATATTTATCATATTAGAAATTAAAACTGAGACATTTAAAAATATGTTAATTCCTTTGAAATAACAATAATAAACCTATTACATTTTAACATAACAAATGTCATGAAAATTTTTTTCTGAAATATTTTACTGAGGAAAATAATGTTTTACATTTTTGCAAAAACAAAAATGTCTACTGTAATAAAGAAAAGCTTGACTCTCATATTTCCTTCTGTACTCAATATGTTATCATACACTGTTTTCACTGAAATAAATGAAGATAAACCAGGCTTTTACAAATATGTAACAAGAAAAGAAGGAATATTTTCACAGTTTTTTTTAAAAGATAAGGATGAACACTCTTTTTTGATATTATACCACCAGAGCCATACCAGTGATAGTTTTCTAAAAGTTAATAGCAACATAGAATCTGAAACTATGATGTACATTTTGCGTATTATTACATTAACATTCATTAGTTTATCTTAAAAGCTTTGAATGGGCATTTTACCCTTGGGTTATTTTATAAGACCATGCATTTGGTCATTTGAAAAACAGTAGTTCATTGATACCTCCCAAATGCTGACATATTTTATTTTGAAGTATCAAGAAAGCACATTAATATTACTACTGATTATATCTTCAGTTTTTAAAATTATGGTAAAATTCATGAGATATTTGTTGTCTTGGTTACTTTTCTCTCGTTGCTGAGACAAAATGTCCAATGCCCAAATTTAAGGAAGGAAAGGTTTATTTAGCTCACAGTTTATGCAGGTTTCAGTCCATACCTGGCTGGCTCTAAGGCAGAGTGACAGATGGCAGAGGGCAACAAGCAACAAGAGCAAAAAGGGAAGGAGTGCCAACAAGCAGCCTCTTTCCCTCCCTTACTTACGCAAACTATCCGCCCCAGGGCGGGTGTAGTACTCATATCCATAATCCCAGCATTGGAACATGGATCAACCATAAACTCTAGAAGCTCACCCCATGACTGCATGAGGCTTTGAGGGGACATCCAGATACAAACCATAACGCTTGTTTTCAAAAACTCTGTATTTTGCTTGAAAGCTCTAACTTTATCATTCACAAGTACTATAAGTTGTTTGTCTTCAGGGACAGCCTTATTTCACACACTTTTTGAGAAAATATCTGCTAAATACCCAAGTATGACTAACTATAGCTTGTCTGACAGTTCTTCTTTTAAAAATAAAGGGGGTTCTATATCAAAAATAGGCTTGCCTCCATCATCACTCGGTCACACAAATCATTTTCCTTGAGATAACCTTCGTATGTACTTTGGTGTGCATTAGAAATACATTGTGTATTTTATCTCATAGAATTTTAAAAAGATATAATCAAGGGTTATCATTAATAAAACTTATAATTCTTATTGTTTTATCAAAGTTTTAGGTGTTTTTCTCTCCCTTCTCTCTCCCTCTCTGTCTTTCTCTCTGTCTCCCTCTCTCTCTCTCTTTCTCTAACACACACACACACACACACACACATTCTGTGAGTATACAGCAGTGAAGAATCTAATAATTATTAATAACTAGTACAGTTTAGTGCCATTACCTTGACTTCTTTTAAATCAACAGCAATTTTACCCACCACTGCCTTTTATTATAGTGCAAATGTGAGCAAAGTGAAAATGGCAAACAGAGTCTTCGTGTTATTGAGGTGGGGGGGACTAAGTCGCAGTCTTGAACTAAGGGTGGTAGCCATAGGAATGAAGATGGATAGAGATAGTAAGATCAGTAGAAGACGGTAAGGGGGAAGTTGTGGGTCAAAAATTATTACAGTCATAAGCATGAGTTACTGAGAGAATGATGATACTATCAAAAGAAATCAAGAAGTCAGAAAAAGGAAGACCGTGTGAGTCAAGATGAGTTCAGTGCTCTGCCTGTTAGGCATAGAAGCAGCGATATTCAAGTAGTCACTAAAAATTTTGTGGCATTTATAAGAACTGCTAACCTAACAGATAACAGACGGTTGTGGTTATAGCTACCCTGGCATTTATATTGTCTCTTTGCAGTTTAAATGTAAAGGGGAAAATGAAAATGCAGTTGGTATTTTAATTCCCTGAAGAATTTCTGTACAAATCTAGGAGAGAGCTGTAGCTTTTCCCTGATCCATATATCACGAATGTGTCTTACAAAATGGTATACATTTGTTAAACATGTGTGCTGATTTTGCTAAGCTTTATGTATTTTATGTCATTTCTCACATTGGCTCTTAAACATTATCCTGGTTTTCTTAAGAGAAATTGGAATGCAAAGAGATTAAGTAACTTTCCCCAGGTCAAGCAGGAAGAGATGGAGTAATACTAGAACACTTGCGCTGTATGGTTTCAAAGTCCTTCTGTTTATTACTCCCTGTCACTGAAGTGTTCGCCTCCCTCCCTTTCCCTTTTCACAAAATGCAAAATAATGCCTGTCAGCACAGATCATTGGCCTCTATAATATGACTGTATCCAGACATTCAGTTAGTACTAGGTTAGAGAATATTTTAAGACAAGCTTGTGTTGTGTGACTTAATTTAATTGAAAAATCAAGCCTTAAAAAGAGCAAATATGCCAGTTTTGAAACATAAGTATAATAGTCACTAAAAAATAATAATAAAAATATGTTCTCAAGCCACTTTAGACAAATAATAAAAAATGCCCCTAAAAACAAGTCTGAGCACCAAAGGGTGGAGCTCTTCCTATATAGAAGGGAAGACAGAGAACAGTCTTGGAAGTTAGCATTACAGATGCTAATTACATGAGCATGTACAGATGGATGTTCCAAAAGAGACTGCAGCGAGCAAGAGGCTGCAGTGACTGGCATTTGGTGAATGCTTATTTTGTGCAAGTTCCTGTCCTTTTCTCCTTTTGCATTTTGCAAAATGTTTTCCCACATTTTACTTCATTTGCTTTATATATGAAAAAGAAAACCATGAGGAATAAACTGTATCTTTCCCATTGTAGAAGTATAACTGGCACCATGAAACAGAACTTTAAAAGCTAGATTTTTTTTTCCTGTAAACATGGTGGCTTCCTTCCACCTAGGGCTTGAACAGCTTCCCCTACTCTCCTCAGTCCAGATAAATGGGTAGAATTTGCAGGTGCTGACACCAGAAGGGTCTAGCCTGGTTTCCTTTCCACAGGAAAGGGGAGAATGAGCTGGAGATGGCTGCAAGTGATAAAGCAAACTGCTCTCTGCGCACCGCCTCCTTGTTCTTTACTGTAAAAGACCCGAACTCACTTGTACACAGGGAGATGTGGGCAGATGGGCCTCTTCATTCCCTTGGAGCTAGCTTTGAACAAATCCTTTTTTCTTTTTACCAAAATAAATGGCTTTCTTTGATTTAGTCAAGCACAAGCAAATAAACCTGAGCATGTGAATTTAGATGGGTGGTATCAGTTTGCAGAAGTACCTGGTCTTTGACACTGAGACTGATTGTATAAATCTACAGCTTGGTTTTGCTAACCTCAGTGTTCTGGGATTACACTCTCTCTATGGGAACTGATCATCTATTTTTCTAAACACTGAACTATGATGATGAGAGATGGGTTTTCTTATTGTCTTTCTGCTTGGAGTCCAAACTGAACATATGTCTCATAGAAGACAAGGTCCATGACACTTCCTGTGTGACACCGATAAGCTGCCCTTATACAGTAGCAGAGGAAACTACTGTTAATTCTTTTATGTTTAAGGTTACATGGGTGACACTCTGTATGGCACAGATATGTAAGTTATATAATTTGACAGAGTTATCAAAGGAAAGTATCATGGAAAAAATCTCAGTAGAGCTAAAGTAACGCTTTAAAGACTGGCAGGATTTATATAATCCAAAAAGGTTCTGAAGATTTGTCAGACATGAATAAAAGGAAAGCACGGTGTAATCATGCCACATAAAGAAACCAGTCTGGCAATAGCACTGTGACCATTAATCCTGATATGCCAACTTCATTGTATTAACAAATACCTAGCAGATTAGTAAAGCATGCCCCTGGCTGTGTCTGGGTATGTTATGGAGGCATGGCCCTGGGTACTATATGGTAGTTCCTGGCCCACACCTTTCTGTCACTGCTCCCCTGCTCACTGGGGATCCTGGACACTATGAACTAAGCACGTTTGCTTTGCTTCACTGTGATGTTTCTACCAGAGCTAGCCTACCAGGGATTGAATCACCAAAACCAATTGTCTACCAAATTGAACCTGCTCTTAAGTTGTGAGTTTTAGGCATTGTATCTCAGCGATGGGAAAGCCAACCAAAACAAACATAAGAGGATATTGAGAGGAATTCAGGTTAACTACATTTTCAAAGTTCAAATGACAGAGGATCATCATGAAGAATAGATCTTGATTATCACCTATTTAAGAAACAGTTATAAGAAGAATTATTTGCCAGTAAGTCCACACTGTTTTTGCCAAGATATATTCTTGCACCTTTGTTTCACTTTCCAGTATTCTGTGAAAGAAAAAGGGAGAGAAACACAATGGCTAAGACCTAATATTCCTTAAAAGAGGGGAGTGAGGGTAGCTTTCAAAACAGTGCCTGCGATTGTTCTTCCTTCAATTACTGCTTCTGACAAGAGTCCTGGGAACCAGGAAAATTTTCTTGCTATATTAAATTTTGACCCTTGTGAAATGAGAATACTGTATGTATTAGCCTTTGCAGTCTGACATAACAAGATAACATAGACTGAGTGGCTTAAACAATAGAAATCTATTTTCTGACCATTCTGGAGGTTGAAAGTCTGTTTCTGTTTTGTTTTGTTTTGGTTTTGGTTTTGAGACTGTCTTGCTAGGTAGTTCAAGCTGGGCTTGAGTTCACTATGTAGCCCAGGCTGGCCTTGAACTCAGAGTGATCCTCCTGTCTCAGCCTCCCAAGTGTTGGGAGTATAGGCATGCACCACCACCCCTGACTTTTTTTTTTTAAGTCTGAGTTCAGTGTGCTACTATGATCAGTCCCTGCTAAAGGCTCTCCCCTTGGATTGGAGAAGGCTGCTTTTTCCCTTTTTCCCCAGCATGCTCCCTTTCTTTATCCAAACATGGAGAGAGCAAACAAATTGTCTGTTGTCTCTTCTTATACGGGTATTAATTCCATTCTAACCCTAACCCTTTCATCTAAAGGGTTACTTACTGTCTAAAAGCCTCATCTCCAGATCTCATCACGTTGAGATTTAGGACCTTAACAAATGAATTTGGGGGAAGGCACAAATACTCAGTCTGTGACACTGTATATCTAAGATATTGGCATGAATCCTTTTAATCACCTTCATATAATCACTTATAAAGAACCAGATGGCATTCTGGGTAAGCCAGAATACTTGAGGAGGCTGGGGCTATAGCTCAGTGGCACAAGTACCTGCCTGGCAAGCATGAAGTCCTGAGCTCAATTCCTGGTACCAAAAAAAATCTGAATACCTGAGGAGCAACTTCAAATGGACATATGTTAGCTTATCTCATATATAATGTCTACATTCCACTTGTTCATTCAATACGTGTTTATGAACAGCCTGTTAGATGCCAAGCAGAATGGATACAGTACTTATAAGACAGTCATGACCCAGCACAACAGGAACTTGCAATCTCTTGGAGAAAACGGGCATTAAATAAATGATTGCATTCATTTTCACCTGTGTAAATTTTAAATTTTCCCTTTTCTGTAAATATTATCTAAGCACTTCTTTTATAAAAAGTGAAATATCTTCTGAAGGTTTTCCCCTTGGTTTAGGAGATTTTTTTTAAAAAGAGTTGTGATCAAGGAAAAGAAAGTTAAGCTACCATCTGTGAATGTGCTACTTTAGTAAAGCTTCCTTTTTTACTCTTACTGTCAGAACGATTTTTCCTTTGTCTCTTAATAGAAAGGCAATCAAACCTTTCTTATAGCCCCCCACCTCCTCTCATTTCACTTGCACCGATTATAGAATATCATCACCTTTTACCGCAGAAGGCTATCAAAGGAAGCTGTGACTTCTCTGACTGAAAAGAATTTCTCTTGCATGTCATACCTTAGCTGACATGAAATAGGTCAATTCATTCCTGTTTTGGAGAGCAGAGAGCATTTTCTTTGATCTAAGGTTTTATGGAACTGAATAAGGTCTGAAAATCCTGATTTAGAATATGGCACAGTGGAGAACTGAACATAAAGACCATAATTCAATAGTTTTAGGCCTAGGACATTTCCTTTTGTGTGAATAAGAGATTTGGATTTTAAAACATCTATGGCTTAGGTCCCTTTAAGGTCATGGAATTAGATGCAAGATTGGGCTGGTTATACTACCCTCAAAAAACATCAGAGGGACTATTTCTGAGTAGCCTTACAAATACAATAAGAATGTATATCTCTTCAGTGTGCCCCTCTACCATAGGCAAGGGAAGTTTCAAGATGCATAGTTCATTGAAATTTAGATGGCACTTTTTGGTTTCTGCTCCTCTGTATTAAGTAGCTAAATTCCATTCATTGCGTCTATGAACTGATAATCATCATTACCAGAAATCTGAATGCTGGGATTGGTAATGGCTCTTCTATAACCCCAACAATATGAGAACTCTTACTTATATGAAATGGGTTTAATAATAAATATTTAAAAGTTCACCCCAGGTTCTTCCAAATAAAATAATGAAAAAATAATAAAACTCATAAAACATTTCCTAAAAGATTCCTTTGTTCTCAAATTTGGAAATGTGTACCTAGACAAGTTAATTGGGTTTCTAAGGAGCATTTCATGGAACAGTTTTTTCTGTAATTGGTGGAAGCAGAAGAGCAAAGAGAGAAGATGTCAGAATAGGTGCAGGTGCGATTTACAGCTTCTTTGCAACCTGGAATCGAGATAGCTGGAAAACAAGTACTCAGCAAGGAGAAAGAAGAGCTCCAGGAATTAAAATAGAAGGGGCAGAAAGCCAACAGTCACACAGAAACAGAAAGCCAATATGGAGAAAAGAATGAGGGAGTCCGCAGCACCAACTCTGTCTATGAGGGGTGTTGTCTATGTGCTACTCCATAAGCACAAGGTAATCCCAGGGAGGCCCAGTAGCCCCAGCGGTAAACAGTGGACTGGAAACTCTAACCCCAAGAAAAGCACATAGTTATTATAAGCTGTAAATACAGTATGGGGATTTACTCCAAAAGCGATTCTTCTCACATGACAGGCTTTGGAGAAGTTCACGATAGCATTTGCCATATCCTCGAAAAGTATAATTAGGAACAATTGTACAGAGGAGGATCTTGCAACATAATCAAAACCCAAAAGCCAGCTATGCCTGGAAGACATCTTTGAGAAGTAGTCATTTCCTAAGGTTCTAAATAGGAGAAATAAATCTACTTGCCATAAGCAATTTACAAGCATCAATCAAGGATTTAAACTAAAAAAAGAAAGAAAATGAGAAGACATTTAAGCAAGATGCAATCTTAGACATCTCATTCACCAAAGGCAAACCCCGGAGTTGTGATCATTTATTAGCCCCAAAAGGACCCCATGGTGCTCAGTGACATTTTAAGGTTGTACATTGTGTGTGGTCCTTTTGATACTAGGGTGTCTACTTCTAAAACAAGGCATATGGCATTTCTGGTTGTCATGACCTATGTCCCAGTGATATCAGAGAGGGAGCATTTGCCGAGAACTTATTTAGATTACAGCTTTTTTTTTCTTCCATAAGTTTCCTTTGTAAGTTTCTCACATTATTAAGGAGCCTGAGGGAACACGACCCTCTGAAAAGGACAGTGAAGACATTTTGCAACAGTGACATTTCAAAGCTACCTCTTAGGAAAGATGTTGATAAAGATCTGTAGATATAACAATCATAATTACCATAGTTCTCTAACCTCCAGGAGGAACTTTTTTGTACAGAAAAAGACACCCAAACTTCCATTTGGAGCAGATGGCTACATGGCACTGCCTACCTCCTCACCTGAAGGCATATTCTTTCCATATCTGCTTTATAATAAATTCTATCTATACTTCACAACCACCCCTATGTCTTGTATGATTTTTTTTTTCTTTTGGTGGAAGACACAAGGACTAAGGAGTGAGGGCTGATTCCTCAGGGCTCCATATAACAGGACCACCCTCTGGAGGCAGGAGCAAGACCTGTCACATGTGGTTTTCTGAAGGCACTAGATCTGAAAGAGTTATAGGATTAAGCTCACCAGAGGCAAACCCGGGGGAGTTGCCTGGTTCTCCTCTTTGCCCGCCTCCAGCACAAAACTCAGTGGTCGCTTTGCTTTCCCCACCCACTATTTATTTAGGGATATGCTTCTGCCTAGACATTTGCCACACTGCTGGGTGCCAGACAGGGGCACTTCACCAGCCTACCTGCCACAGTGCTATTGGAGGTAGCAGTAACTTGGTTGCGCAAAAGGAAGCAAACACTAAAAGCCTCTGAAGTGAACACAGCCCAGAGGCAGACGGCACATTATTGACTGGCCCTGTTCTGCAAGGCAGCCTGTCACCCGGGTGTGGCGAGGAAACACAACAGACCCAGGCTCCGCACCCTGTCCCGTCTCTGTACCTTGGAGGTGCCAGTGGTGCAGGCCCTGGAGAGCAACTTCACCCATTCAAACACTTCGGCATAAACTAATTTTAAAAATTCATTTTCCTTTTCTCATTTTCTACTTTTTTCATCTTTTTATCTCGTTTGTTTTTTCCTATCACTTTGATCTAATCTATTTACTTTATAAATTCTCTTTTTTTCCTTTTTACTGTGGTTCTTTGGTTTATTTTTCAATGCTTATTTATCTGTAACATGATAATAAAATTGGTTACAAGCATTCTGGATAGTCTCAGGCTTCAGGCTTCACTGAGTTACTGTTTTCAGTGCTAACAATATACGTACAACTCCTTACATTCATTGGCTCACATGGAGAATTTCAAACACTACCTCAGCAATCTCATAATTATGGATGTGCCCACTTACTTTTTGTAAGACACAGTATAGAAATTTGTGAGAGTATATGTTATTCCTTAAAAAAAAACTGGAAGCAATGGCAGTTTTACAGAAACAGTCCATAGTAAAACCTTCTGGAATATTCTATCTAGCCAGAACTTAGAGTTAAGCAAGTTTTCAGAGTAGTAATTGAGTATGAGTTACTATGAAACATATTTTTAGATGGAACTAGACTGAGGAAGTAGATGCTATATAAAATTTTTATCATTGATACAAACATAACCCATCTTTTTAGAAGAAACATTAAAGATAGCTCAATGAATATACCAAAATTGCTAGGCCTGTATTTTGGTTTAATACAAAATGTCTTTAAATTTAAATGTAATTCTCATATAACAATAACATTCTCATCTCTGAATTATATATTACTTGGATTAATGCCAAAAAACCATAATATTATCTCAAATATAACCCTTATTATGCCTTAAAAAATGCATGTGTACAATATTGGTTTTGATATAAACCTCATAATTTAAAATTTAACATTTAAAATAAGTAGGTTAACATTTTCAACATCACCTAAATAAAATATATTGATCTAATATAGAAAGTAAGATTAATGGTAGAAATGATGACTCACAGTTCACCTTTGCAGGATTATATTAAGTATTGCACATTTATGCCTTTAGCTTTATGGATGAATTCAAATCTAAACAATCCTACTACAGCATTATATTAATTAGGCGGTTTTCCCAAGTTGGAGAATATCATATTAATCTAGTTGTGATGTTTTGAGGCTTCATAACTTGAATCCATTATAACATTATGGAATCCATAGTTCAGGGTTGTGAAGAAAGGCTTCAAAGAAATGTGTTTTGTTGCTGCAGTAAAACTATTTATGTAAGGAACAAAAAACCCAATTTATCAAAAGTTTGTCTAAATACTACTAGCTGCTAAAAGTATATTTTTCATACCTAAGTTTCATAACCATATGTAGATGTATTAAATGTTAGCATTTAGTTTTGAGTAAGAATAGATAAATCACTACTATAAGTTCATAAATTTAGACAGCAAAAACATATAGAAGATATGCAGTGACTAAATTTACTTTTATATGAATATAACTACTTTCTAGTATTCCAACTGCAATAGCAGTATACTGATACATATTGGCAGTTTTTAGAAATTCAACAGAGATCATCTGTTCTGTATCACTTTTTCTTTAGGTACAATATTCAAGTTCATAATGATTCTGTTTATAAGCCAACAGTCTCAAATTAGTTTATATATGAATCACACTTTCGGTCCTGTTATGACTTTAAATGAGCTAGAGTGTGGGGCTGTATGTAGGAAATGTACAATTAAAACACTACTACTTCAGGGCTACTTTAAAAAGTTAAAGGTTTTAAAGAGGATATTTCCTAAGATGCTAATTTGATGAAATGCTTAACATATATATCAGAGATTGGATAACTCCTTTCCTTAGGGTGTTGTACCTTATATATAGTAAATGCCTTCAAATGTGAGCTAACTAGATTGGTGATGTTACTTTTTTCCTTTTTACTATTCCAAGTCCAGTTGGTTTATTTTGAAGATAATATCTCAGTACTTCAACTATAGAAGAAAATTATATAATTTTCTCTATACAGAGAAAAACAACCAAATTTATCAATTAAGGAACCATTTCAGGGATTGTTGGGTGAGTTATTCTATAGTAACTATGCTTCAGTTGCCACGCAATTCACCCAGAAACAAACCACTTCAACTTCTGAACCTTTAAGTGTTTGGAACACTTGTTCAATGAATATTCAGTTAAATGCTTGTATACAAGCTCTTGCCAGAAGGTCAGATCTCTGCCATTTATCTTGGATGTTTCTGGAGACATTCTACTCACCTTGGTAACTCTACACATTTCTGTGCTTGGATCTTCAATGCAATGATAGATAAGGCCAACACAGAAGGCTTTGCTTTAGAAAATATGATCCTATAGGGACATGCCTTAAGCTGAGCGTCTAGTCTTTCAAAATTGAGGCTATTTTTCCTTTTAAATGGTAAGTTCTTTTGAATGAGTGAATAATAGAGTTGTAGAAATTGAAAAGCAGTATTTCCTCTGTGGGATAGTGAGGTCTGTGAGCAGAGTGAGTCCACGCCCTGCGATCTCTCCATTCCCTCTGTGGGACAGCGGGGTCTGCCAGCAGAGTGAGTCTGCGCCTCCTCCATTCCCTCTGTGGGACTGCACTAAACTAAAGTCAAAACTGATCAAAATCTAAATATTAAAGCAGAAACACTAAATCTACTGGGAGAGAGAGTAGGTCAAAATCTTGAAAACATAGGAGTAGGCACAGTCTTCATGAACAAAACCCAAACTTCACAGGAAACACTTCAAAGAATCAACAACTGGGATCTCATCCTATTAAAAAACATTTGTACTTCAAAAGAAATCACCAATAGAATGAAAGAACCCACAGAGTGGGAAAACATTTTAGCTAACTCTCCCTCAGACAAAGATTTATATCTAGAACAATTAAAGAATAAAAAAAAATCAGTTCCCCCCAAATTCAAAGATCCAATTCAAAAATGAGATGAATACACACTTCTCAGATGAAGAAATACAAATGAAAAATAAATTCATGAAAAAATGTTCAACATTATTGGTCATTCGAGAAATGCAAATTAAAACAACACTGAGATTTCATCTCACCCTAGTAAGAATGGCAACCATCAAGAAATCAACTAACAACAAATGCTGGACTGCAGGGAAAAAGGAACTCTTCTCCATTTTTGGTGGCAATGTGGACTGGTGCAACCACTTTGGAAATCAGTCTAGAGATTCCTCAAAAAATTGAGGATTAGAGGTCCCATTTAACCCAGCCATTCCCCTTCTGGATATTTTCCCAGAAGAATGAAAAATATACCACAGTGATATATGTGCACCTACATTCATAGCAGCACAATGTGTCACAGCAAAATTTTGGAAACAGCCCAAATGCCCATCAACTGAGGAGTGGATAAGAAAAATGTGGTATTTTTATATAATGGACTATTACTCAACTATAAAGAAAGATAAACTCGAGGCTTTTATAGATAAATGGATGCAACTAGAGACCATATGCATAAGTGAAATAAATCAGACCCACAGGGATAAACGTCATATTGTCTCCCTAGTGTAAAAAGCTGAAAGAGTGAATAAAACTCAAAGAGATATTGTGAAAGGGAAAGAAACTGCTCAATAGGAAAGAACAACTGGGATGACGGAAAGAAGAAAAGAAAGAAGGAAGGGGAATATATATATATATAATATATATTATAATATATATAATATACCAGTACAACTATACCAGTACCAGTATATATAATATACCAGTACAATATAATATAATATAATATATATAATATATTATATATATACACACACAACAACTAAGATAATTGTACTACTAATTTCTTTTTTTTTTTTTTTTTTTTTTTTTTTTTTTTTTTTTTTTTGGTTTTTGGTTTTTCTCCGGTACCGGGAACCGAACTCACGACCTTGCGCTTGCCAGGCAGGCGCTTTTGCCGCTGAGCTAAATCCCCAGCCCCTTGTACTACTAATTTCTATTGGTTTATTGAAAGGAACAGGTAATGTTTAATTGTTTGATCAATCTTGTATACCAATATCTGGTAATCTGAATAACTACGTTAAAGATAACAATAAGTAATACAACAACCATTGTTGATTTCCTATCTTATTTTGAAATTCTGTATTGTTTTTATAGTTTTGTGTTGTTTTGTTTTTGTCTTTGTTTTTGTTATTTTGTTTTTGTTCTTTTCTCTTAAAATAAAAACTAAAAAGAAATTGAAAGGCAGTGGTAGCTTTGACTTTCCAACGCACCGTCTCCAAGACAATCTTTTCCATTCTCATCAAGTCTGAAGCGCGAACCTATGCTGACTTATTCAGATCAAGTCGTTTGGCAATGGGACATTTCTTTCCTCTTCTATTAATTTTACAGAAATAAAAGCAGCTCAGTCCAACACACCCACGGGGCTTGGACTGTATCTTCATTTTAGATAGGAATCTGTGCAGTAAATTCACAGCTAGAGAAAATGTCTCCATATGAAAGCCAAAGTACTGAATTAGACTAAGATCTTTTACTTCAAAGTCCCTTAGTCTTGTAGTTATTCCGAGGCCATTATCATGTGCAGGTTCAATTAGTCTCAAGCTGCAGACCTTTGCCTGACGTCACGCTCCTGTCCCAACAGAGTATTCAGCTGGTGTAGCAGTCTTCAGGAGTCAGCTGTTGTCAGTGCTTCTATCATCTTGGTACACCACGGCTCCTCAGTGGGACCACCCTCCCCGGACCTGCTCTCACTTTACCCATGATATTGGATAGGACAGGCACAAGAGCGAAGACAGCCACAGGAGGGGAGACCTCTGGGGAGGGAGAACTGAGGTATAGGTCTCCTCGGTGCCACCCTTCTCCAGCTCAGACCAAAGCCTTAAATCTTTAGACTTATCCCTTGCTTTTTTTTCTTCTCTTTTTCACCTTAACTTTCTTTTCCTTTTTAATCTTGTGATTCTTCCATTTTCTCTTCACTGCCCCCTACATTTTTATTATTATTATTACATTTTCTTTTTTTTTTTTTTTTTGCAGTAGTAGGGGTGCAATTCAGGGCCTTTGCATTGAGCTACATCCCCACCTCTTTTTCATTTTGAGACAGGGCTTTGCAAAATTGCCCAGGCTGGAAGTGAAATTTTAATGCTCCTGGATTAGTCTCCCAGAGTACTGGGTTTACAGGCTTGCACCACCATGCCCAGCCTTTATTATCACTTTTAACCTTTATTAATTTCTAACCTTTAAGTTTATATTATTATTGCTGCTTTCTTTTCTAATGGTAATGGTGGTATCATTGTTGCTCTTAACTGATTTTTACTGTTTTAATATTTGCTTCCTCTTTGTATTGTCATCATTTCTGCACTTTGTTTTTCCCTGTCTGAATTGTACTGGGGATCAATCCCTCAAAAAAAGGTTTCTCACCAAAAGAATGCCCTCACATAGATGTGGAGGGAATAGGGCCAGGAATATAGCTCAGCAGCACAGCGCTTGCCTGGCAAGTGTGAGGTCTTGAGTTCGATTCCGGTACTAAGGAAAAATGGAAGGGCTAGCCATCCTACAGATGTACAACAGTGTAGAACCAGGAAGAAGAATATCGAAACTGCAAGAAGGAATGCTTAGTTACTTATACAGGCAACCCCTCAGAATAACTACAAACTTTCCTGTAAACTCTGAAGGTCAGCATGGCATAGCATGAAAATATTCCAAACCCTGAAAGAAAATAACTGCCACCTAGATTACTGCATCACGCAAAGATAACTTTCAAAGTTGATGAGAAAATAAAGACCTTCCAAAATAATTATAAACTAAAGGAATTCATGACCACTACCCAGCATTGTGGGAGATACTTAAAGAAATTTTATATACAGAAAAGGAATAGTAGATACACTACTGTGAATTAGAAGAGAATCAAACATTAGAAAAACAACAAAATGACAGCAACTAATACATACCTTTCTGAAATAAATCTGAATATAAATGGTCTTAATTCTTCACTTAAAAGACTGACAGGGTTAAAAAAAAACAAAACCCAAGATCCAGTTCTTTCTGCTTGCAAGATTCACTAGCAAAACATCCACTGTCTGAAAATAAAAGTATGAAAAACAATACTCTATGCAGATGGAATCTGGAATTCTTTTTTTTTTTTTTGGTCTGAGACAGTGTTTCACTATGCAGTTCAGGCTGGCCTGGAACTCACTTTATAGTGCAGGCTGGCCTCAAACCCCCAGCAATCCTCCTGCCTCTGCCTCCTGAGTGCTGAGATTACAGGTGTGTGCCACCATGCCCAGCTATAGATAGAATCTGAAAGTAAGCAGAAGTAGCTATACTCATACCCAGCAAAGTGAACTTCAGGATAAAATTAGTCAGAATGGACAAAGAAGGCCACCACATATTGGTAAACAGAAAAACCCACAAAAAAGATACAGCGATTGTAAATACATATGCACCTAAAATCACTGTGATCAGTTTTATAAAACAAATACTAGTCAACATAAAGGAACACAGACATACCAACACAATAGTGGTGGGTGACTTCAATATTCTACCCTCATTGGTAGGTTATGCAGAAAAAAATCAAGAAGGAGACATCAGGGTTAAACTACAGAATAGTTCAAATAGACATCTACAAAACATTGCATTCAATAATTTCCAAGTACATATTTTTTCAGCAGTTCAGGAATGTTCTCTAAAGTAAATCATATTACAGGTCATAAATCAAGTCTTTTAACCACCCCCCAAAAGAAAGAAATTGCTCTCATCAGATCATAATGGAATGAAACTAGAAGTCAATAGCAAGAAAAATTACAAAATATATAAACATATGGAGATTGAACAGTTCAAGTTTGAACTATTGGCGGGTCACAGAATAAATCAACGGGGAAATTAAGACATTCTTTAAAAACAAATGAAAATGGAAATACAAGATGCCAGAATGTATGGGGTACAGAAACAGCAATTCTAAGAAGGAAGTTTATAACTAGAATGCTTTCAATAAAAAATCAGGGCTATCTTGAATAAGTAACATGATCATGCATCTCACAGTCTTAGAAAAAAAATGTCAAAACTCATACCCAACAGAAAAAATTTTAAATATCAGAGCTGAGATTAATGAAAGAGACTAAAACAATAATATAAAGAATCAATGAAACAAAACTTTTTTCTTTGAAAAGATTAACAAGATTGATAAACCTTAGTCAAAATAACCAAAGGAAAGAGAAGACCCAAATCAATACAATTAAAGATGAAAAAGGGGATGTTCCATAGATATCATGAAAATCCAGAGGATCATTATGGACCTTTTTGAAAAAATACATTCTTATGTATAAATCTCTAGGTACATATGACCTACCAAAATTGAACCAATGGGCTACAAAAAAACTAAACAGATCAATAACAAACAGTGAAATTGAAGTTGAATTAAGTGTCTCAAAAAAGAGAGCCCAGGACCAGCTGGATTCATTGCTAAATTTTATCAGATCTTTAAAGAAGAAGTTGAAGAAGACTGAAATACCTCCCATGTTCAGGAGTCCGTAGAATACTATTAAAATGGCCATATTACCAAAAGTTATATACAAGTTCAAAGCAATCCCCAACAAAACTCCAATGACATTCTTCACAGAACTAGAAAAAACGATCATATAGTTCATAAAAAAAAAAAAAACAACACAAAACACCCAGAAAATCCTAAGCAATTCTAAGCAGAAACAGCAGGGCTGGAGACATCACAATACTTGATTTCAAATTATACTACAGGCCCAGAATAACAAAAATTTCATGGTACTGGCATAAAAACAGATAAATATCAATGGATTAGAACAAAGGAAACAAATGAAACCACACATTTAGAGCAATTGGATTCTTTTTTTTTTTTGAACACAGGGTCTCACTGTGTAGTTTAGACTAGCCTTGAACTCACTATGTAACCCAGGCTGACCTCGAACTCAGAGCAATCCTCCTGCCTCAGCCTCCCAAGTGCTGGGATTACAAGCATGTGCCACCATGCCAGGCAGCCATCTGATTCTTGATAAAGGGACCAAAAACATACACTGTGCAGACTCTTTAACAAATGGAAAAGTGGATATCCATATGTAGAAAATTGAAACTAGATCCCTATCTCTCACCCTGTACAAAAATAAATTCAAAATGGATCAGAGACCTAGGTACTGTGTAAGATCTGAAACTGAAGTTGCCAGAAGATAACATAGGAGAAACACTTGAAGCCATAGGCGTGGTCAAAGACTTTCTGAACAGGACCCCAGGAGCACAGTTCAGAGCAAGAACCAACAGATGACTTACATTAAAAGTTTTCTGCGCAGCAAAGGAAATTATCAACAGAATGATAGAACAGGAGAAAATCTTTTCCAGCTGTTCTTCTGAGAGGTGATTAATATCTGGAATGTATAAAGCTCTCAAAAAACTGAACACACACACACACACACACACACACACACACACACACACAAACAAAAACTAGGCAATGAATTGACAGGTACTTCTCAAAAGAAGCACAAATGTACTAAAACCTGCTCAGCATCATTAGGGAAATGCAAATCAAAACTACACTGACTCTCCTCAGTTGGAATGGCTATCATGAAGAATACTAAATAAAACTCAAAAGACTGCTGGTAAGAAGGTGGAGAAAAAGGAATATCTTTATACTACTGATGGGAATATAAATTAGTACAGCCTGTATGGAAATCACTATTGAGGTTCCTCCCAAAACTGAAAATAGAGCTATCATTTGACTCAGATATTCTGCTCTTCAGTGTACACCCAAAGGAATAAAAGTCAGCATGCTGTAGGGATACCTGCATAACTGTACTTTCCGCAGTAAAATGCATAATAGCTATATAGGTATATAACCTGCTTAGGTGTCCATTAACGGATGAATGAATAAAGACAATGTGGTATATGTACTAAATGGAGTAGTATTCAGCTGTGAAGAAAAATGAAATTGTCATTTGCAAAAAAATGGATGAAACTAGTGGTCACCATGTTAAGAAAAGTAAGCTTGACTCAGACAAGCAGCACATGGTTCTCCTAGTATGTGGAATCCGAAAAGCAAGTCATGGAAGTCCTGGGGAGAGGATTTCCAGGCCAGAGGAAGGGAATACGGGGAAGATATATTAAGGGAGGGTAATGGAATGGATAAGACCAAAATGTTATTAAAAGTAGAGACACTAATACAATATATTTTAATGGCAAAATATATATGCACTTTTAAAACAAAAAATATGTAATGAAGAGAGAGAGAAAAAAGAAATAAATCAGTTTTCTGAGAGAAAGTAAAGTTCCATTTTCAAGCATTTGGTGATTTCTGTAGCACAAATACTTCCATCACAGCCAATTCTAAGCTCCCAATCTCACGTCTACGCGTGTAGAGTTGGAAAGAAATGTGCACAATCGACTTTTATCAGCCTGTGTAAACCAGCTTCAGCACCACTGACTGTTACCTGTGGAAAAGAAATATTATTTATTTTCTATTCTGCATCCAGAAAACTGTATCTTCTTTTCCTTACAAGTAGTTTGAAGAAAGTACAATTTTAGGAGTTATTTTTAATCTTTTAAAATTTTAATACTTTCTAAAACTACAGATTCCTTTGATAAATCGTCATGATGATGTTACATGCTTTGATAGGATTTAGACATAGACAAGGCAATCAGTTGTCCATAGTGAGAAATATAGGTAGAAATGCAAATATGCTTTAGTAAGACAATGGTATTAAAAAGATTCATCTTCAGTTTGGCAGTAATATTTCTATTCTATTAGAGCAGATAGATTTATGGTGTACCCCATGTTTGTCCACCAGATGGCAGGCATTTCACAGCAACTTTACAAATAAGAGCTTTTCCCTTCATTTCAATAATCCTTGGAGATGCTAAAAGAAATTTAAGAGCACTTTTGATTAAATTTCAACAGCTGCAAAAGCATAGCTGAAACTTGAATTTCACTCTTTGGGGCTTCCAGGGGGCTCTCTTTTGCTCTTTCCTAGTATTTTTATTCATGGAGACATCTGAATTTGAACACGGCTACAACTTTCCCTTCCCTTCAATTCTTCGTTCAGCCTTTCTTCAGCTGCTCATCCCAGAAAACAGGAAATCACCCTTAATAATTTCATTTTTAATAATTACTCTTAATAGTTACATTTTACATTTAATCCACATTAAATCCTGTCTGATTCTTATCTATAGTTTTTCCATGGGATGGCTGTAATAGCCTCCTAACTTTACTCCTTTCTATTCTAGCAGATATAGTATTGTTTTGAAAATGTAAATTAGAACATATTATTTTCCTGTCTAAAGGCTTCCCCTTTTACTTAGGATAAAATCTTGCATCTTCAAAGTCGCCTCGCATGATCCGACCTCTTTCTACCTGGGCAACCTCGTCTTCTCCGTGCTCCCCCTTGCCTACTGCGCTTTGGTTCACGGATGCGTTTCAAATCCTCAGATATACTCAGCGCGTAGCACAATGCTCGAGTCCAGACCCCTGCCTGTACTGTTTTTCTCCAAACTGATTTGTAAAATTAAACCCACGTATGAACTATTGAATTTGTAAAATGTTGGACATCTTAAAGAAAAATTTTCTTTTACTACTGACTTTTTAAGAAAGTAATTGACTTTTAATTCATTATAACAAGTCTCAGAATGAGCTGGTCAGTGTGAGCAGATAAAAGGCAAAGCAACACAGTAGGTTATCCTGCTGTGCACAGCTGTCTGGCTCTGAAGTATTTCAATAGGAAATAAGTTGTGACTTTAGTGTCTTCAAGATCACACTTGCATTCTAACTACCACAAGAAAAATATCTGCTCATCTCTTTTAGGGATGTTAAAGGCACGTCTTACATTGGAAAATATAAAAATCCCTTGGGAGAAATTTTAATGGAGCCAGGCATGGTGGCGCATGCCTGTAATCCCAGGACTCAGGAGGCTGAGGCAGGAGGATCATTGTGAGTTTGAGACCAGCCTGGGCTACAAAGTGAGCTCAAGGTCAGCTTGCACTGCATAGAGAGACCCCATCTCAAAAAGACAAAAAGAAAAAAGAAATTCTGATGGAAACTTTAAGATACTGGTTAAAGCTGAAGACAAATGCTTCTGACTAGCACATCTTGGGTTCTCACAGAGAAATGAGGCATCTTGCCGAATCACTGCTGTTTCCTGGCCAGTGAAGAATAAGAGAATAATTAGAGAGCAAAAGGAGAACCTGAGTGACAGGACCAGCAGGGGACGCAGGAACCAGTGCATTCACCACATAAACTAAAATTGTCCCTTAGCAAAATTCACTTGATGACTTTAAAAATCTTGTTGGAGCCTGTGTGAGTCAAACAAAAACAGTTTCCATCACATTATCTCTCAGATATTAGAACATGTGCTTCTTTTGTTTCATGCAGATTTTTGCTCGCATCTGACCTTTTTAAAGAGACTTTCCTGGTGCCCAGCTCTGCTTAAACTAGCTTAGCTCTCTTTCCACTCCCTCCATTTATGCTGTGTTTGTTTTCCTTTTATTGCTTCTCACCATTTGACATCATTTTCTGTGTTTATTTGCTCACTGACCGTCTCTCCTGCTGGAATGTAATCTCTGAAGGGGCTGATAATTTTTCTGTTCTGTAAATCACTGTGTGCCAAATGCCAGGCAATAACCAGCACCTAATAGATTGTTGATTGAATAAATAGTTCTTGGCATTTCTCTAACTCTCTATATTATGGCAGAAATTCTGTACTCTCCCAGATATGGAAAGAATAGGCAATGGAAAATTTTTATTGAATACTTTTTTTGTCTTTTTGAAACAGTATTTCAATATGCAGTTCAGGCTGGACTTAAACTCATTTTGTAGCCCACGCTGGCCTCCAGCTCCTAGCGATCCTCCTGCCTTAGCCTCCCAAGTGCTAGGATTACAGGTGTGTGCCACCACACCCAATTTGAATACTTTCTAAGTGGATTTTATTTTATATTTTAGAAATTAAGAAAATAGATGGATAAGGTAGGTAGAAGAGAAAATATGTCATTCCAGTAAAAGTTAAACATACATACTAAAATCTTGGTAAATTTTTAAAAAGGTATATCCTTCCTTAGTACCCTCCCTTTGCTCTACTCATAAAGCAAGAAGAAGGCATTGCCTCTCAGTTAGCTTGAAAATACAATTTTAATATTTTAGTGGGTAGGGAGAGAGTTGTTGATGGTGGATGTTCCCTGTCCATAGCCTGGAAAACAGATGAGTAACGTGTGAGAGCTGAAGAAAGCAGACTTTTAGGGGAGGGAGAGCCTCTGGATTCCCTCAGCGCTCAACTGAGGCCCTGGTTCCAGTGGATTGCCAAGGTCCTCCTACACCTCTGCCTTTGGGCTCTGTGAGACAACCTAGTTCTTTTTATTGAACCCAGGGTTTGCACCTCAACCCCCCATCCCTGTTCGTATTTTATATCTTTTATTTGGGGATAGGGTCATGCTAAATTAGTAAGTTACTTAGACCAGGCTTGAGTTTGTGATCCTCCTGCCACAGCCTCTCTGAAGGCTGGGATTACAGGTGTACAATACCCTGCTCGGCAGAAAACTTCATTCTTTATAAGTTGATTCTTCTTCCTTCGTCCACTTCAAGCGGGTCTCTCTGACTGGCCATCAGAAGTTCTAACAAAGATTCTTCTTTTCAGTAAGCTGGGGTTTCCTGAGTCTGCCTCTTTCTGTCCAGCAGCATAAAGTTACCCTGATGAAGGGGTGATGTAATGATTGGTACCTTGTGTCAACTTGAGAAGTTTAGACGTTTAACTCAGCAGGGGGCCAGGGCCCTCACTTTGTAAACATCCTCATCCTGTGCAAGAGGAGGCCCGGGAGATGGTATGAGTGCCACACCCCACCTAGAGGGGTGGGCTGCTTACCATATAAAGGACAAAAAGAAGCTTCCTCTTCCCCGTTTTTCCTTCTTGCTGCTTTTGCTGTCTTCTGCCGCCTTGAAGTGCTGCCCCTGTGCCCTGCCACCCTGCCCAGAGCCAGCTGATTATGGACTGAAATCTCTACAACCTGTGAGCTAAATAAATCTTTCCTTCCTTAATTTCAAGTGTGGGGTATTTTGTCCCAGCGATGAGAGAAAAGTAAGTGAGAGAGGTGACAACAGCACACTCAGTACCAGTCTCAACTCTCTGTTCAGTGTGGAGACGCTTGTAAATATGTAAGATCCGTTTTGTTTTCTGTCTTTACAAAGTCTCCTTGAAAGATACTTGCACAAGGAACCTTAGAAGACATCCAGGCTTGAAAATATATTTCTGCTGTGTCCTCTGAAAAGTTCTCTACGATCTCCAATACTCTGTAATTCAAACTGACTATCTTAATAATTTCTTTCCCTAATAATTGCATTAAAACTGACACCTCTGCTTTTCTAAGGGCAATGAAATGTTTGCAAGGTTTCTTTGTGAAGCCAGAGTAAGAGTTTTAGCATGGCCTCTTTATCACAATGAGTATCATATCCACGACTCTCTTGGTTTTCTTATCTAAACGGAGCGTGAGAGTTTTCTCATCAACTACTATCAGTCAGAACAGCAACTTCTTTTCATTCCAAACTCACTCTTATTGCTACCACTCCATTTATCTTTATTAACTGGAAAAAAATATTTGAAGTACATGGGCCCCTGTTCCCTATTATTTCCCAAACAATATTAAAAGATGAAGATTTTCATTTCTATAATATAGTTTTGCTGCTTATCAAGAGCCTCAGAAGCTGAGCATGTGATACTTGAAGAAAAGATAATTTGATTTTTGTGGTCTCTTCGGGAAGCATAAACTGAAAAATCTTGGGAAGAAAGCAAACTCATTTTTGAGTGTGTGCCAAAATAATATGGATCTTATCTGGCATGCTCAAGCGGTATCTTCTGGATTTAGAGACTTGCCTGGTTCTAGGGTTTTCTGTTTGTTACGTAGCGTAGGGCTGGGTCACACAAGGTGAGAAAGGAGGGTACAGAGTGCCTGGCAAGCTGGAGACTTGTATCTTGATAAACCTGGTCCAGGTTTAAATGAAGCCTACCTCGGGCTCCTCAAATGCTCATTATCCATCACTATTGTCCAAAACATAGGCCTTGCCTTCTCTTTCCTTCATATCACCCTCGGTCCACACTGGGTTATCTACCTATCACGTAACAGTCAGCCAGGCTATTCAGGCACAAAGCTGTTGTAATCTGTGTGGGGAAATCTTGATACACACATCACTGTATATACACAAAAGTAATCTGATTCACAGGCTCTAATTTCTTTATTCTCTTCCAGTCCATGTAAAATGCTCTCTTTTCACTTCTTAGAAAGTATTTTTTCCTTTGTTTTTCCAGGTTAACTTTTAGGTTCATTTTATGAAAGCCTATAATGTCTTATATATTTATGTCCTTTAGTTTCTCATCCACTGAAGCTTCTCTGGTTTTTTGTTTTGTTTTGGTTTGGTTTGTTTGTTCCGGTTTTATTGTCTTTTTGAGACAGGGTTTTGCTGTGCAGTTCAGGCTGGCCTTGAATTCACTTTGTAACCCAGGCTGGTCTCAAATGCACAGAAATCCTCCTGCCTCAGCCTCTTGAGTGCTGGGATTATAGGTGTGTGCCACCACACCCAGCTTTAAAACTTCTCTTAAGCGGTCATTTTTTCCTGGGCATATAGACTCTGGCCAGTTCCTTTAATTTCTTTCTTTTCCAAAAAGATTTTCCTAATCGTTAATTCCTCATGGCCACAAAGCCTATAGATAAGGAAGCCAGAGTCAAAACCAGGCAATTTGAGTTCAGGGTCTAGAATTTTAGTCAATGTAATGTCTGACCACTAAAAATGAACATGGGGTGGGAATAACACATGGGGTCTAGGATAGGAAAAACATTCTGCGGCAGCTGTTCCAAATGCCAGTTCAAGACTTCTCATGAGATCAGGTGGGGGCCTATGACCAGGATGCCCTAAAAAAAGGGCAGGGGAGATACAGATTTTGTTTCATTGCTGTCTCAGAGCTGGTATTAATCATGGTGCATCATGAATCTTAGTATCATTTCCAAATCTGCTTCATACTTTTTTCCTGCAGAACTCTGGGTTCTCATGAAATAGAATTCCTAGATGACCTGTTTTTCCAAAGTTCCCAAATGAAGGCCTGAGGATTGATAGGGTCTTCTCTACCAATCTGGCACACATGCCCAACCAAACCTGTGAATACGTTCGTGTCCTCACACACACACACGAGCACCCAGAAACCCAGTCTCGATATGAGAGATGCTGGAATTATCTCTTTAAAAAGTACCAGTTTGTAAATGTCCCTTGATTTCAAGTTTTTTCCCTCCTACGTCTTCCTAGTCTGTGTTCATTTCTTCTAAGGATCATAATGTACCTGTTTTGCTACAATTGCCATGTAGCGAAGCACTCTCAACTTATTGACGTGAAACAGCAAAAGTGTTATTGTGTCTTGTAGATTCTACGGGACAGACTCAGGGCCTCTATGCTGGCGAATTCAGACAGTGATTAAGCCTGTAGCAGCAGATTGGGATGGGGACAGGGAGGACTGAAGCAACTAGAGGCTAGCTGTCTCTGTCTCTGTCTCTCCCCTTTGCTTCAGAGCTCTCCATGTGGGCCCTCCACATGAATTAGTCTGGGAGCTCTTATATCATGCTGGCCTCAGAGTATTTGGATTTGTTACACGGCAGTTCAGTGTTATGAAACACAGTGCTCTAGCCAAAAAGACAGAAGCTGCTTCGCCTTTCATGACCTAGCTTCAGAAGTCATGTAAGTGTTACTTTTATTGCATCCTGCTGGTTATATGCAAGTCACAAGACTGCCTGGACCTGAGCTTCTGATGGGACAAAGTTCTAGGAGCATCATACCATTTTTCTTTTCTGTTATTTTTGTTTGTTTGTTTGATTTTCAACTATTATAGGCACGTCCCTATAATCCCAGCACTTGGGAGGCTGAGACAGGAGGATTATTGGAAGTTCGAGGCCATCCTGGGCTACAAAGTGAGTTCAAGGCCAGCCTGAACTGCATAGTGAAACCCTGTTTCAAAAAAGACAAAGGAAAAAAAAAAAAAAAACTACAACAGTTTATTACCTACCACTGCTGCGGATCCTTTTTAAATCCTATGGAGAATATTCCTACTTTTGTAGGGAATCAATGGAGTTAGGTTCAGAGTGCAGTTTCCTATCATGCTTCTGCGAGCAGTGGTTCTAATCCAATACAGTTTTCTCTTTTTGTTTGTTTTGTTTCTTCTTCTTGCAATACAGTTTTCATAGCCTTTACCTGCTACTTATGCTATTTGTTTCAGGTTTGAGCCATCTAGTGGCCGTCCTTGGAGATGCATTCTTGGAGACGCGTGACCTGTATGTAGTCAGTTACAAAATCCTTTAATGTGCCGAGGGTCAGACCGGTGTATGTACGTTTTGGGGTTAGCCTTGTAGTTTGTACAATTTTATAGGATTATTTGCTTGATATCTATTATTTCCACAATATCTTTAATACTTTTGAGCTTTTAGTATGTTCCTTCCTAGAGCACTGGCTAGAAATCCAGGGCTTTATATTCCTTGGTCTGTTATATAGCACTTCACCCCTGTACCTGCAGGTGAGGCAAACAATAAGATATCAGGGACAATACTGATTCTTCCCTACTCTTGGGAACAGAGTTTCTTTGTGTCATAATAAATAGTTTCCTTGGAGTTTTAGGCTCCAGCTGAGATGTTTCTGCCGTTGCAGGATTGCCTGGTTACTGATCAAACAGACAATGGTACAAAAGCAAAAAAAAAAAAAAAGGCAGAAACTTTTTTCTGCATACTCTGACCCATAAAGACCCTTAGAACAAAAGGAAGATTTCTTTTGGAGCTCTTTCTGTCTGTAGTCACTGTGCAGTTCCAGATTCTAAGCTGCCTCTGAGCCCAAGACAAGACAGGAGAACAGAAGTGTGGATAAGGGGAAACTCACCACCAGCTCGGGGTTACCTCAGGTAGGGCTTCCTCCCCAAGTCTGCCCTGACCGCACACTTTCTAGCGCCCTCAGGTCACTGTTCTGTGCCGTCTGTCCAGAGTTTTGAGCCATATTTGTCAGGGAAGAAAATGAAGTGTGCTTACTCAACCTTGACACTGTACTCTGTTTAACAGTTAATGTCTGCTTTTGGCCTTTCTTTTCTTTCCCATTATTATTTGAGATGGTTCTTTTGTCTGCTCTGTCATCAGTGTGTGAAATCACGTGAATACCTCTTGTGTTGGCTCCCCTATTAACGCTCTACTGCCATGTTGCTACCAACAAGATTTTTATTTTCAATTGCATGAATAAGGAATATTTACCAGTTTTCTCTAGAAAAACAGTAAACAACAATAACAACTCTCTTCCTAATCTGCAAACCAAACCAAAACCTCAAGGGTCTTAGTGTTTCTTAGTCAAGAATATACTGCATAGTAATGAGATTGCCTACATGAAAAGGACAGTTACATTGGATCTTCTGGATTCTGGAGATTCAGTGTTTTGTGTTTCACATTAGTTTGGTTACTTGGATTAAAATATAGCTATTATTTACCTTCTCATCTCTGCTTTCTTTTGAACTTCAGCCTCTGCTGGCCATCATTTGTACATCTCATTGTCTTTTCAATTTACCCTTCTTGGTCCTTCTCCACCCCGCTGTACGTTGCCACTCAGTTGGCACTGGTGTGACTATGGAATCATTGTTCCAAAGGAACCTCAAAATGGCCTTAGCTAAAAGCCTTATCTGATGCAATGCCAATTACTCCCTGAAAAGAATCATTATTACTTACATTTACCATCTCTTTAAATTTCAGCCCATTTTTTAAAGAAGGTGTATACTAAGAAGATTTGTGCCTCACTTTATTTTTAGTATTGATAAATATTTTTTGCCAAACTACCCCCAAAACTCAATAATATAATAATAATTATGTCTAAGAAGTTGATGATTTAGAAGAAACAAGATAACCACACATACAAGGATGAGGACAAGCACAAGTCCATTCTATAAATAAGTGTCGAAGCCTCTGCTGGATGGTATCTTTGAGCTTTCACTTCAAGAGTGTGGCTTTGGTGTATATAGGCAGTGGTAGAGCACTTGCCTGACCTGTGAAGTTTTGACCCCCAACACTGGAAAAAAAAGTATGTTCGGTTGAAGAGATGGAATAAGACAAGTAAGAAAGGGACACTTCAAGCTTAATTGGAACAATGGGATTTAGATGCGGAATGGGAATAAGAAATGCGTAAGTCATGGAAGGTGAAGTGACAGGAAAGGACACACCCAAGTGTATACTACCATGAAAAGGAAAAAGAGGCAGAGTTTCAATAGCCACTTTTTACCTTTCCAGAAGATTAAGAAACAGATTGGAGGGAATATAAAACATATGGCAAAAAAAGAAACCAACAACAACAAAACACCAACGTATATGGCTCTTGGGATTAGGAATTAGAAAGCACTTAATTGTAAAATGATTGTTGCTTAAATTTTTCCACGTGGCCATTGGGTTGATCCAGTTTAAAATCTCAGGTCTTGCTGGGCATTTAGCTCAGCGGCACAGTGCCTGCCTGGCAAGCCCAAGGTCATGAGTTCAATTCCCCATACAAAAAAACAAACAAAGAAAAAACCCAACAAGCATATTAATCAGTAACTTGAATTACCCAAAATAATGGATCTAACACTGAACTAAGACTGTCAGCTAATGATGGAGCAGTCTATTGTTCTAGCTTGACTGGTTACTATGAAATTTCTTTGCTGGTTATACATGGTTATACATGATTGTCTATCAGTAGAAATGCTGAGGATTGATTTGTTTGCACATAAGAAATTTACAGTGCTTAGCTGATAGTCTGAAAGCTTTAGGAGGAGGTATGCCTTTCTCTAAAAATTCGTAAGAAATTGAATATTTGGATTCAGACATGTATTCTCCCATAGAAAAATTCATTTAAATAATAATGCACTTCCAAGATGAGGCTCAATAACCGAATCCATAATGCAATTGAAAAGTGAAATGTCTTCAAATGAAAAGGCAGTTTTAAAAAAATGATGCAATATTGCTTTTTAAACAAAACAGGAAAACAAGGCTTTTCTTCTCTGCTCTACTACTCTTTGGTTGTGTGAATCTGACCAGATCATTTTCCCTTTCCATCCTGCAATTTCTTCATCTGTGAAATGAAAGTGTTAGAGGGGGCTGGGGATTTAGCTCAGCGGTACAGCACCTGCCTGGCAAGTGTAAGGTCGTGAGTTCAATTCCCGGTACTGAGAAAAAAAAAAAAAGTATTGGAGAGGAAAGCATGTTTTTTTAAAAAGCCTTTTCCATTCCTGTACCCACCAAAAGGAACTGAAAGAAGCTAAGTAACGAATGAAAATCTATCTATGTAGGCACTAAGAAAGGCTTTAACTTTGTGCTACAAAATCATCCACATTATCCAGAAAGAACAGCACCCACAAAGATATTCATCTAGAAAGAACATCACTTGAAATAACTTAGAAAGAGAAGCTAGGTTCAGATGCAGGAGTCTCTTGCTTCTGGACACAAGGAAACTGGGAATGAGACAGAGGTACCTCTAACTCTAGTCAGTTGAGAAAAATGAGGCCTGCAAAGGATGGGTAGGCTTCAAGAAAGATATCAAACCCCCTACTTTGAAACCCTTTTCTGGTAGACTTCTGTAAGAGGCGATGGCATGTCTGGACGTTCTATTGAGGGTGGATGAGAGGATGCAGGTGGTTGGAAGAAGGCCCTGAAAGCTGACTTTACATTGGACTAAGAAATGTCAACAATCAATATCAAAGAACTGGAAAGGGGGGGGGCACCAGTGAAATTATGGGGCCGGAAATCTCAGGTACCGTTCAGCTCTGCCGCTGACATAAATAATGGAACAGGAGGAAGAAGCTCTCAGTTAAAGAAACATTTTCTTCTTTGGAAAACACTCCAGAGGGTAAACACTGAAAGGTTTTGGAAATGCCAGTGAAGCTCCAATATTAAGAAAGAGGAGGAGCAATGATGCTCAAGAGTCAAAATAGGTTTATTTAGAACAAACCTGAGAGGGACCCTTGGTATGAGGACTAGGCAGCCCCATCTCTTACAGACTTGAGGCTTTTATGGGGTTAAGGGCTGGGGGGTGAGAAGGGGGGTTGGAACTGGGCTGGGCTAGTTGTCCTTCAGGCAGGCAATGGGCAGCCTGTGTACTGTTGATAAGGGGAGTTGAGCAGAAGCAAGCATGACCGGGCTTCAGGCTGGCAACCTGAGGGGGCTGACGGAATTTGAAACCTTATGGGCATGAGAGCGAAGGGGTGCCTCGGTCTCAAGGTGCTGCTTGGGTTCCTTCCCCCAGGCCTCAGGCAGCAAGCAGACAGCGCTGCAGCCTTTATGTCTCACTCTGTGGATCCAGTATGCTAAGGGGTGCTAGGCTCAGGCACTCAAAAGCCAAGCGTCTCATAGCGGGAAGAAGTGAGACCCGTCACAGGGACTTGCAGTGCGCCATGTCTGACTGCCGAGGGAGCCCACCTCAGCCACCAGCACAATCCTTTTATGAATAAAAAGAGGGCAAATTGCTAGTCTTTTGAGAAAGATAAAGAATCAGGAAGGAGGCCCGGATAGGCTGTTGCCAAATGGTTTCCTATGAAATAATTTTCATATGGCGCACAGCAGAAAATTAGAAGGGCTGAAATCTAAATATCCTAAAAGTTAATGGATAATAAATCTTTATCATGAATTTTTATGCTGACAGAAGTACAGATTTAGATGGAACAAAGTAAAAGTGGTAAGTGACAGCTTCATAGTGACACTGAGCTTCGAGCACTTTCAGGTTCAATTCAAGCTTTTTGTCAGCCTCACTGTGAAGGCCTCCTACAGAAAGGTCAGGAGTGTGCTCATCGGGGTTGGGAGGCTCATGTAAAGTACTCTGCAATGTACAAGTGGAGCAGAGGGAGAGGGGAGAATTTTTTTGGATGTGAGCCAAGGTTTGGAATAAAAAAGAAAGATCAGTTTTTTAAAAATATAGTAGAAGTGGCACCCAGCCCTTCACCTCCAGGAGGATCTTGTGCTAAAGTTAAAAGCAGAACCAAGTGCTGGCGGGTATATAAAGGCTCTGGAGGAAGACTCCTCCAGATACACGCTGCCGAAGCTCTCAGTGTCCTGCTTCTCTTGGTCCCTGGTCCTTCCTACAGAGACCACCACCATCCTTGCCCACAGCCTGCCTGACTTGGAGAGGACAGAGGGAACCAGAAGGCCCTGACCAAGCATGGTGAGGAGCTGTCTGATGTGGAGAGCAACCTACTCTCTGTGGTCTTCAGGAATATTGTCTGGCCACAGGTCCACCTGGAGGGTCATTTCGAGCATGAGCACAGCAAACCAATACTTAACGAGGTTAAGAACACTGGGAGAAAGCAGAGCCTGAGGTGAGATCCATCTGACTACTATCCTGCAGTTGTTGGATACTGAAAAGCCAAGGCAATGAATCCAGAGATTTTAAACTCTGAAAGTAAAGGGAGATTGTGCCCAGTACCTTGATTGCATGTGGTGATAACTGAAAGAAAATATAGGTAGTTCCTCAGTAGCTTCCCCAAAAACATTCGATACGAGCGAGAGAGAGATGAACTGACACATCCTACCTGCCTGGGGCTAGCTCTTAACTTTTCTATGAAATCTTTAATAATTCAGAGCTTGCCTGCATAGCGGCTAAAACCACTTTTGATGGGCCCATCTCAGAACTAAGCAAACAGCCTGAAAAGAAAGACAGCACCCTCATCATGCAGTTGCTGATAGAGACAACCTAACATTACAGCCTTCAGACGGTGCAGGAGGAAACTGTAATGTGGCAGGAGGAACAGAAAGGCAGACACACCCAGATTGTCACCTTCCTTCCCCTGCAAGAAACCTTTTTTACACATCTCTGTTGTTTATTCGATTCGGATTTCCTGTAGCAGAGAAACCCACTCACTGACGTGGAACCCATCATTTAGTCTTTTCAGTGAGCAGGTTTGGGGAAACTCCATTTGTTTGTCTTGGCCTTGCTGGTCTAGCTATTGCTGTCAAAAAGTATTAATAGCTTCATTTTTTATACAAAAATAAGTAACTTCCAAACACATATGTAGAGGGCTAAAGAGTGTCTGGTATTTAAGTAACCTGAACTCACTCAGCAAGGGAATTGGTGTCTGGGGTTAGTGTGAGGATATGAACATGTACTTATCACAGTTAAGGGCCGTTCTTACTTGCTAATTTATACATTCCTTCCCTTCTTCTTCAGAAGGTTTTTTTTATAAGCAGTTTTTCCATGTTTTTCATGGATTCCTTTTTAATAGAGAAAGCATTTAAAAAAAAAAAAAAAAGCATTTGACATTTTAGGGCTGGGGAGATTGAAATGCTTCCTATGTAATACTTCATGACTGTCATGTATATCTATGAAAATGTGGGGTTTCTGTATTCACTTATTTGCTGCTCTTGAAACTGGCAACTTCCTGTCCCAATAAAAATTCACTTACCCCTTTTGCCTCTGTAGCTGCAGTGTTCACCTCACTGTGTGATAGACATGTCATATTGCTGCCAGAGTGCAAGCATGTCTTTCAGCAAATTAAAGTGCATGCCATTTCTTAATACACTGGAAAGGGGAATTAAAGCACACAAGCCTGCTCTAAAACTTTAGTACTTCTCCATGCAGACTTATGCACATGTGACAAAATATCCAGTTCATCTAATATTATAATTCAGAAAGTTGGCCACTTTTTGTGATGCTGATCACTGACTTAATCCCCCCTCAAAAGCCTTGCAAGAGTATAGTGCTCTATGGAATAGCAGAAAAATAAAAATAAAATTACATTTACTATATCATAACAACGGCACCATCAAATTTTTTGTTGTTGCTGCCTTTTTGAAATAGGGTCTCACTAGGCAGTTCAGTCTGGCCTTGGGCTCACTTTGTAGCCCAGACTGGTCTCAAACTCGTGATGATCCTCCTGCCTCCGCCTCCTGAGTGCTGGGATTACAGGTGTGTGCCACCACGCCCAGCTTTGCATTCTCAAATTTTAAGGACAGGAGATCTCTCTACTTTCTGAAATATATTGATAGGTCTTTTTTATCTCATGCAAAATGTAATAGTGATACACATGTTTCTAAATTATGATACCCTTGTCTAGAGATACCTGGAAATATATAAAATTGAACTATAAAGTGGAGTGTTTCACCATAGCTCAGTCCCATGAGTGTCTTTCCCTCAGAAATAAATAATAGGTGTTACAGGTTTTATGGAATAAAGTTGGACATTTTAGAACCAGAAATAAAGTGAGGTGTGGGATAGAATCCTACTAGAAGAAATAAAATCATAGGGAAGGTACTGGGTCAGATAGTTCCCCATGCGGTCAACAGGTGGCACTAGAGTAGCTTGGGTGCCAAAGGGAACAAAGGGAGGAAATAAAAGCCAATCAAACTGAAGCTACTTTTGTTGAAAACACAGGGAGGCCAGCCTTTTGTTTATATTTGAATATGCTTTACCAGTCTTTCTAAATTGTTCATTGCCTGAAGTGAGGGAGGGACACTTCCAGGTACAGCTAAACATTGTATTGAATCTTTCTGTGGCTCAGTCTCCTCCTTAAACAATGGATATAGTAATATCTGCCTCCTAGGGTTGTTATAAGCTATAGTGAGTTAACGCATATAAGTGAAATAGTGTAGTTTATAGGCTAAGTGCTCAATAAACATCGTCGTTATGACTCTGCACAGTGACCGTGAGGCACATGTGGTAGGAATTGAGCATATGTTAGTGGATACATAATTGGATGGGGGATGTTCACAAGCATAATGTTTATAATTCAGGAATTATCTAGTATTCAAATATCTACAAAATAGATTGGTAGAGAAAAAAAAAATTTACACTGGTAATATGACTCTTTATTTTTAAAGGTATGTAACTTCAAGAATTCACTGAAATAGAATCTCCCTGAGTATCCTTTAGAATTTATGTATAAAGATATACTGGTCAGGTAAACTTAAAACAGTAATAAATATGTGAAAGTAGACAAACCTATTTTGATTCATTTATTTGCTAAAAAGTCTCAGTCTCAACCATGTTCAATGTTGCTCACACACAGATAATAAAGACCTTCAGTTTTATGAGCTCAGTCCTATCATGACCTAGAAAGCCATGTAAGAGGAACAGACTGTTACGAGAAAGAGGCTAGAATCAGTCTTCTGTTCTAAGCTTAATACTTAGTGGACCAGAGAAGAACCCTTGAGTTCTTGTTTAGCCATCAAGTTGAACTTGCCCTTCCTAACTTCTGACTCCACAAGTTTGGGACTTAAAGTAGAATTTCTACCTAGCTTCAAGGTTTGAGTTTTGATTTTTCTTAAGAATGTGGTTCTGCTCTAAAGGCTTGCTGGGGCCTTGACTACCTGCCTCTTATTTCCCACCCTCTTATTCTGATATCAGATCCATACCATTGTTCCTCAAACAGTGGATGAAATCTTGCTTCAAACCACACACATATTCTACGATAATTACCACCACTCCTCTGATGGTAGGTACTGGTGTAGTCAGAAGGATAGGAATCGCTACGTCATCTCTTGGATGTAGACTCTGGTCCAGCTTCACCTTGAATCCCGCACAGTACTTTCGAACCCACCCCTGGTACTAATAACCTCTTAGCGGAGGTAAGTGCAGTGGCCGTGCTGTCTTTCCCTTCCCTTATGTACCCACTCCCACCTGACTTCTCTTTTCTACTGGTTCACAAAGCCTCATTCCTGGGTGATAAGGAGGGACGAGTGAATGGAATAGAAGAAAAGCAGACATGACAAGGGAAAACAGTGATAAAAATCCTTTGAGCTCCAGATATGTAAACGCTATACATAGGAAATGAAAAATAAAGCGGGCCTGAAGTTGTAACATGAGGAAGGAATTGTAACTTCATATACAGGCATATAGAAATAAAAGTGGGATTTAGCTTTGACTGAGCCCCGCCTCTTCACTTACAGGTTGTGCGACTTCGTGCAAGCTCCAGCTCAGTCTGTTTTCTCATTTATACACAATGTAGTTGTTAAATATGTCCATTTTGCAGGGTTGTTATGGAGAAGAAATGAGACGATGCATGTAAACGTCACTCTTTCATGGGTGGTGTGTGATCTGCTCACGGTTGATTTTTAGGTTAGAGGTTGTAAGGTAATACATTGTGGGTTGGACTTGGGTTCAAAGATATGTTTTGTTTGGCTTTGTGTCAACGGTCCTCAAGGCCATTCCCAGTTATGACGATTCACTATGAAACTTGGAACAAAGCATATAAGCACATATGGATATGATTTATGATGGCCAGTGGATACACAGTAAAACTAGCCCCAAAAAGGCACTGGGGGCAAAGCACAGGGTAAACCGTGCACAAACCTACAAGGGTCCTCTCCAGTAGAGTCACACAGGAAGCACTCAACTGCCCCAGCAATGAGTTTTTGACCACATGCGTGAAATGTTAGCAACCAGGAAGCTCATTAGATACTCAGTGTCCAGAGTTTTACTGCGCACCAGTCACGTTGGCTGCTTCTGCCAGGGACCTCTCCAAATTCTAGATGTCCAGAAGGAAGGCAGGTGGCCAGTTCAGGCACAGTGAATCACTCATACCAGTTCTGAGAATGATAGGCATTCTCTTGAATCCAGCTATCTGAATGAGAGCCAGGGACCAGCTTTGTAAACAGGTCTTTTTAGGGATAAGGCGGTTAGGCCCTCTATGCTAACTCTTTTTTTGCATAGGTCTGCACAGGGGTTTCCCTTACAAGTTTTAAAGTTTGATTGATTGATTGCTTGATTGATTTCTTACTTACCGTCCTTTAAAAATTAAGAAACTTCCCTCAGAATTTCTAGCTTCTTGTGAAAAATTGGATATTACAGCAACAATAAATCAGTGTTCTCACATAAAATAATTGATGGCTCTATTTAAGTAAGGCTTCATGTTCTCCTTAATTTCTCCCCGTCTCTTCCACGCCCAGTGCTCTTTCCCACACCGAGTGACAATTGCTATTTAACATTACACATGTTTGGCTGGCCATGGGCTGCTTGAGTCAAGAAGAGCCAGCTGACCAGAGGAGAGGAAAAAGAGTCATGCAGAATAACACAGAGTAATAATATTTAATGATAATGCAACCCGATCATAGCTACTGAGATCCTGCTACTGAGGTACCCAGAAATGCCTTTCTGGTGAATTGACAACTGGTGGTCCACTGGTAAGATATACAGCTAAACCGAAGAGCATGGTGCTGGGTGTGGGAGGCCCACCTGGGGACTGTTGCCAGCAGCATAAGAGGCAGAACTGGAGAAGAAGAACGAGGCTGTCGGGAGCTGGTAGAAGCTGTAAGGAGCTGTTGATTCTTTTGGAGAAGCTTGTGATGCTGGTGAATTTGGCTGTTTTCATCCTCTGAGGAGCTCGGGCCCTTGTTGGCACTGAGAATGGATTCGGCTCACTGTAGAGGAGCTCTGGTCCACATTCTGAGTATTGCTTCCTGGCTCCAGAGGAGAAGACGGTACACTTGTCAGTCTCCTAGAGAAGCTTGTCGCATTGGCTTTCCTAATATGAACTTGGCTGTCCTAAATATCAGAGGAGCTCAGGACCTCAATGTTGCTGAGGATGGCTGTGGTACCTTTCACAGGAGCTCTGGTTCTTATTTTGAGCATTGCTTCCTGTCTCCAGTACAGATCCCTCAGCCTTCTAGCAGATCCTTCATCCCACTGGCACAGACTTTCTAGATTCTGTCACTGACCTTTGGGCTTTCCCAGTACAGATCCATGAAATAGGCCTGCATGAGATATTGTCATGGGCTCTAGGCCTCCAACTGGACTCATGGGAGACATTGATATGGGCTCTAGGTCTTCAGTTGGACTCATGCAGGACATTATCTTGAGATCCAGACCCTCAGCTGGTGAAGGTTATTTGGTCCTTAGTGTGTGGATAGATCTCCTGTACTCTCTTGAATATTATTCTTTGGGTGACTATTATAAATAATCTTAAAATATCTGTCCTGTATTATATATTGTTTCCCCTTGCAAAAAAACCAACACAGCTATAAATGTAGAATTTCTCACTGGCTTTCTCTCTTACAGTAGTTACTTGCATCTGAGTATTCTTGAGTTGGTAGGATAGTACTTTTATTGCCCCATACTCCCCTTCATTTAAGCTAATTTGAGCCAGTGTTTCATCCTACCCACCTATAGAGAGCCCTTCCTGGCCCTCATCTCTGTCTGAGAAGTTTATATTTGTAATCTCATGGAAAAGTTATTGGAATTCCAATAAATTAATTCCAATCTACCACTTCCAGGGCAACCCATGGCAAGAATAAAGACACTAAGGCATATGTGTAATTGTAGGGAGCTAAGGGTACTAAGTGCAGCTACAGTGATGGCTAACCAAAACAAAGGCCTTGACCCCGGACCGAACCCAGGTTTTATTACTTTGTGAAGAAGGGAGTGGCTTGAGGATACATGACTGTGACAGTGGTGGGAAGTACGTGAGTGCTGTGAGCTGGGTTAGGTAGGAGACCTGAAGTAACCTCTGCAATATGCAGAGGGAAGGATATGCAGGAGTAATCTGCATAACGCAACTCATAGTAGCTAATGTTTTGGGGTCGGTGCTTCAGCTCTGGTGTGTAATCTTCTATGTCCTGGGAAGTCGTAGCTCTTTCTCCAGGCTCATCTCAGCCCACAGTGTAGAGCATGGCTCTCCCACTGGCCTAGCTCACACACATGTTTTTTTGAGCTACAAGGTGGGGAAACACTGCCCTGTCACCTTGCTTCAAAGACTGCACATCAGCACCTTGGCTGGACCAATTTGCATTGCTTAAAGCCAAGTAAAGGGAGAAGGAAAAGTCCTAACCCGCTCTGTACATATCAGTATGTGGATATAGGGCCACGGGTAGCCAAAATGGAGATAATTGTTCTTCTTTCAAGGAAAGTCATCCATGTGGTCCTCCCCCCCACCTAAAAGATCACTCACTGGAGAAGTAATAATATAAATCATTTCGTACTGGCCAACAGTACTTTATAAATTGGATTCATCATTAATATCGTACCATTAAGACTTGTTAGAGTGAGTTAAACTATGTCTACAGAAACATAGATTTTTTTTCCAAAGGAAACATTTAATGAATATTCAAATAGTTCTAAATACCAATGTATATACTTATTAACAGTTAGTAACAAAATAATGCTAGACAGCAAAACTATATTTCTAGCACCAAAAAAAGCACCAGGCATGGGGTTGAATGCTATAAGTGTTTCCTGACTTCATAAATTTCACCGATAAGGATATCCAGAAGCCGAAGGACAGAGATAATGAAAACCAAGCTGAGGAGAGGAACACGCAGGTGGAATGCACATAGGAAAATGCTGCATGCTACCTAACCACATCTAGATGTGGCTTTCCCAGCTCCATTCACAAGGCAACACAGACACAAGCTGGGGGAAAGAAGTACCGTGCAACAATTGCAATGTCCGTTGAAAGTTTCGTCTACAGAAAGACAAGGTTTGTAACATTACTTGATTGCCTCTGATAATTTTTCTTCTTAAAACCCTAAGGAGGCAATTGAAGGAATGTATATTTTGGACTTGACTTTTACTAACAAGGAAAAAACTGACTAGTGAAGTCACAGAAATTCTAATAACATCAAGAAAAAGAGGCAGTGTCATGATAGAATTGGACTCTGGGAGTACAGTCTAATTTGATATGTATTCTTTGAGTTGTAGGAGGAAGAAATTCAATTCAAATTGCTTCAGGCATAGCTGGATCCAGGTTCTCAAGTGAAGTCACTATGAATCAGTATTTCTCCATTTCTTGGTGTTACTTGCTTTCGTATGCACTGCTTCATTCTTAAAACAAGATTACTTCTTATTGTGGCAAGTCAACTCCCAGTAACTCTGAGCTTATACCCTACAAGGTTAGAACTTCATTAGAAGGAGAGTATATTTTCCCCAATAGTACCAACAGAAGTCTGGGAGTTTAAAGTCTTTTTACAGGATTGTGTCTCATGGGCCCATCCCTAAACCAATAATGTAACTTTGGTAAGGCTGGGCATAGGGATACACTGGAAATACATCGGATCTGAAGTTAAAGAGCAAAACTCAGCATTAATCAAACCATTTAGATTGAAAAAAGAAAGAATAATCACATGAAAGAAAACTGAAGTGCTAATATGAAGTGCTTAAAGATGCTAGAGGTTCATTCACCCATTGATTCAATAAATATATTCTGAGTGTCTTCTACAGGTAGCTTTGTGTTAGATTCCAAGTATATAATACTGAATAATATAGACAAAATCTTTGATTTATTTATTGCTTCATTTTAGTTGGGAGTGGCTGAGTAGAGCTACATTAATAAAATATGTAGTATTTCTGATGATGACATGCACAATGATGAAAATGTCAGGGAAGGAGGATAAAGATTGCTGGGAAGGAGAAATGATATAATTTTATTTATGATTATTGGGACTGGAGAAGGCCGTGCTGAGAAGGGGGTGTTTAAGCTACAGTAGTTGAGGGAACGAGCTATATAGACTCTCAGAAAAGATGAAGAGAGAACAGCAGTGCACATATGGTTTGTATTTTGCAAAGTAAGCCAGAGAAGAGAGGGGGATGGAGTCATTGCTTATACAATGTCTCGTAGGCTATTGACAGTGATTTTCCTCTGAGATGAGAAGACACTGGAGAAACTGAGCAGGGCAGCTAAATGTGGACTGAAGGAAGGAACAAATAGATCAGCTGAGATTAGTGCGGTCAGATGAGAGATGTTAATAGTTTAGAGAAAAGTGCTAGCAGTGTACTGGGTGAGAAGTAGATTCTGGATCTATTCCGAAGACAGTGCCAACATATTTTAATTGGAGGTGAGGATAAGTGAGCCAAAGAATCAAGGATAATGGACGTTTTTGTCAGGAGTGAACGGAAAGGCAGCATCGCCATTATCTTTGATGGAGAGAACTGTCGCAGGCACAGGTTTGTAGGGGAGTAGGAGTTCTTGTTTAGACCTGCTAAACCTGGGGTTCCTATTATACCTCACAATGGAGACCTTGGGAGGTTAATACATTAGTCTGCAGCTTAGGAGTTTGTGGCTGGACAATTATCAGTACGTAGATGGTATTTAAAGTGATGAAATGGAATGAGATCACTGAAGGTGAGAGCTGAAGAGGAATTCCAAGAATTAAGGGCGTCAGTGTTGACATCAGGGTGGTGACGAGGACTGGATTTTGAGAAGCAGCAGCCACTGAGATGGGAGGCTTGCTATGAGAACGAGGGATCGCAGACGCGAAGAGAATCACTGCCAAGTGAAAAGGGGTCAAGTACAATGAGAACCTTTGGATTTAACTATGCAGAGACCTTGCATGAATACTTTCAGTGGTGTGACAGTGAAGAAAGCCCCATGGCAATCTGTTTTAAGACAAAGCAAGATGGGCCAGGGCTGTAGCTCAGTGAGGCAGCACCTCCCTGGCAAGAGCAAGGTCTTGGGTTTGAGTCCCTGTACCAAAAACAAACAAACAAAAAAGTAAGATGATAGGAATTGAGAGACTCAAATATTAACAATGACAACAACACAGCCTATTTCTATGTATTTTGCAATACAAAGGAACAGTGAATGGGGCTAGAAGGGCTTAGCTAGTTGGGGTCAGCAGAACTTGTTCTTATTTTTTTAAAGGGAGAAATTTGCGATGGGGTGATCCAGAGTGGAGGGGAGGAGAGACAGATGTATGAGCGTGAGGGCAGAACTGACGGAGCAGTGTTCTTGAGGAGGCTTACAAAACAACAGATGTCTACTTCAAAAACATATGAAACGTTTTAGAAGGCCTGGATTTTCTAAGAGCCCAGAGTAAAAATAACTACTGTCCTCTGGCCAACGTTATTAAAAAGAAAAACAGAAGAATGAGAGGCTCTAAGGGGTAGAGTGCTGGTGGAGATTCTGACTTGACTCTAGATCTTGCTCACCAGTGGCATGCATTCAGACGTGCCTGCGTGTGCAGTGACAGGGCAGGCATCTTCCATTTTTATGCGTGAGAGGAAAAGGAATCTCCTGGGGAAAGAATTCATTCCAAAAGAAGAGAATATCGGGCTGTTACATAGGAACAGTAACAGGCCAGAGGGAAGGAACAACTAATAAGCTTGATGCTGGGCACTTGGATTTAGTCTGTGGTTTACCTTCCATAAACCCATAGGCTATTAGGGAATATAAGAGATGAAAGCTCTGCTTCAATAAGCTATGATCACAAAACAGCCCTATAGTATTACTCATCTACTGATGACAACGCACAAGGGAGAAAAGCCTTGGTCTCATTTATGAGGTGCAGCATGGCTTCAGCGTATTGAGCTACACCCAGAAGCTGCTGCCTCCCACCCTCCACTGTTACACTCACTGTCTTCCAGGGAGACCAGCCCCAAGGGTGTAGCTGTAGAGGAAGCCAGCCTGTATCTCTTTGCAGCAGTGGGAACCAATAGTAAGAGTGTCCGGGGGGCTGGGGATTTAGCTCAGCGGCACAGCAACTGCCGGCACAGCAACTGCCTGGCAAGCTCAGCGGCACAGCAACTGCGAGGTCGTGAGTTCGATTCCCGGTACCGGAAAAAAAAAAAAAAAAAAAAAAGAGTGTTCGGGGTTCTAATTGTTGTAGTTACAGGATCTCGTAGTGTGGACACACCATTGTGATGGTGGACACCTATCGAATATCAGGTTAAATAACCCTAAGTTACTGCAGGCTGATCAGGCCCACAATCTCCCAAGTGAGTGGATGGCAAAGGCTTAAATAAATGAGACAATGGAAATGATTTCAGGGCTCCAGGAGGGACTAACTCTCTTACAGCTTCGATATTCTCTGAGTTTAGCCAAAGACTTCTCTGGGAAGCCCGTATTTATTTGGTTTTCAAACAAAGGAGGAGGATACTCAGAAAAACATGGGAATCTCACAGAACCTTGGGGGAATTTTCCCAAGTAGTAAATTATGTCAATCAGAAGAGCTAATTTATCTTTAGTTGGTATTTATGGTAGGAGTGTGGAGCTTGCAGCTACAGTCTCCCTGTAGTTAATTGGGATTGTAGCCAAACGTCCTCACTATGGCCTTATCTTTTCCTTTGAGGTGTCACAGCTTTACAGGCCTCAGCGGTGACCAGGGACTCACAGAGGTTTACTTACTATGAGTCCACTGCCCATCTTCAGACAAGGTGCCTAAGCTGCAGACAACTCACAAGTAAACATGGAAAGCCAATCGTTTAACATTAAATCCTTCTCAGAGCCACTTTGTAGTGGTACCCAACAGACACCAGCACCAGAGGCAGTGATCAGGCACTGTCAATCGACTTCATGGGAAGCACAGCTCCTGGCCACAGACATCACCAAAGGAGCCCAGAGTAGCAAAGAATCATGGCAGACAGAGGTGATAACTACTATGACTTCTTTGTGAGCACCTGTATCATATCATCTAAGAACTTCCTGGAAACATTGTTTTGAGACTTTGAGGGTAACTAGAAGTATCACTGTAGAGGGTTGGGGTGAAATCAATAAGTGAAATGCTATTTATTACTACAATATGCTTCCATTTTGCCCTTGTTTGCGTAGGTAGGGAAACACGGGCTATCTAAAATTACAATCACATATAAAGTTAATGAGAAAAAAAGGTACTAAAGAAACATGACTGAGGAGAATGGGCTGCATTGAGATAAATGCTGTGTGGTGGAGAGAGGCAGACACAGCCAAGACACAAGAAGGAAAAAGCAGAGGGCGGGAGAAGCCCAGTACTGATGGAGGTGAAGGGGAGCGAAAACGTCTGCAGGTGTTTTGTCGAAACTATGTTTGCGACAGATGGCCGAAATATGTAACTTTTGGACTACTGTTTTGCTTCTTTTTTCTTAACAAAGAAAGTGACCTTCAACATAGGAAGTAGAAAGAAATGATTACTTGTTTGATCAGTCTTGTATGTCTCTATTTGTTTTCCTGAGAAACCACTTTGAAGATATCAATAAGTAATACAACAACGATGGTTAATTTCCTACAACTTTGTCTGTAACTCTATTTTGTTTGTATTGTTCTTTTGCTCTTTTGTAAATGGATGTCTGTCTGTTAATATGTTTTCCTTCTTTTATTTTTTAAAATTAAAAAATTTTTAAAAATAAATAAATGAATAGATAAATAAATAAACACAATTAAATAGGAACTGATCTAGAGAATATGATTATGAGAGAGCCTCCTCACTGATTTCACTTTTCTCTAATTTCTGAAAATTTAGTTAACTTACTTTGTTTTAGCTGAAGGACATAATATTCTATTGAAAAAAGGAATTAATATTTGACCTAGCCTGAAGATTTAATAAGAGTTGAATCCAATACTTTAATGATTTTTAGTCCACAAACTCAAGTGAGCTGTATCTAAAGATACTGACATGATCTGATGGTGGGACAGCAGCTGGCAGTCTTTAACCCATGACAGAAAATCAAGAGGCTTCTAAAAGATTATTTGTAATGGTTTTTACTGTGTATAAGGCAGCTTTTATGCTTGATATCAGCTAGCATCATCTGCTATGTGCTAGGCATTATGCTAGTCCAGAGATGAGCAAATAATGCCTGCTGGGGCCAAACTCAGCCTGGTTCTTGTTCTGTGCTAAGAATGATTAAGTGAATTGAAAAAAAATCCAAAGAATAGTTTCTGTGGAGGACAACCTGGAGGACCACCATGTGGAGGACCACCTGGATGGCTCTGCTTGAAAGAAGAGCATTTGGCCCTACCTTTGTGTGTTGATATGTACAGAGCTGGCTAGGACATTCTCTTAGCCTGGCAGTTGGCTTTAAGCAATGTAAATGGGTCTAGCCAAGGTGCTGATGTGTAGTCTTTAAGGCAATGTGACAGGTCAGTGATGCTCTGGCTACAGCTCCCAAGCAGTATGTGTGAGCTAGGCAGAGAGATGCCGTGCTGTC
>NW_004955405.1:15808659-15848552 GCF_000276665.1 Chinchilla lanigera
GCAAGCAGCCTCTTGCTCTCCCTTACATATGCAAACTATACACTCCAGGGTGGGTGCAGCTCTCACACTCATAATCAATCAAACTCTAAAAGCCTGCCCCATGACCACATGAGGCTTTGGGGGGACACACAGACACAAACCATAACACCCAGCTCACAGCACTCATACACTTCCCACCACTCTTGCAGTCACTCATCCTCAAGCCACGCCCCTCTTCACAAATTAATGAAACCCTGGTTCAACCCTGGGTCGAGGCCTTTGTTCTAGTTAGCTATCATTGTAGCTGCACTTATGACCCCGTTGGCTCCCCACAACTACACATATCCTTAGTGTCTTTATTCTCGCCATGGGTTGCACTGGAAGTGGTAGATTGGAATTAACTTACTGGAACTCCAAAAACATTTCCATTAGATTACAAATATAAACTTCACTGAACCACGATGAAGTCCAGGAAGGGCTTTTTATACTGACATGTAAAAATTATAAGAAAAATCAAACTTCAATGTCCATAAATAAAGTTTTATTAGAACACAACCATGCCCATTTGTCTACATATAGTCTATGATATTTTTGTGCAACAATGGTAGGTCTGGAGATTTCCGATAGACTGGTGTACAAAGCCTAAATTATTTACTGTTTAATTTTTTTTGTTTGGGGTACTAGTACAGAACCCAGAGGTACTCCACCACTGAGCTACATTAGTAGCCCATTTGGTTTTTGTTTGTTTATTATTGCAGCACTGGGAACTAAACCCAGGGTTTTTTCACTTAGCTCTATCCCTAGCCTTTTTAAATTTTTATTTTTTACTTTTGAGACAAGGTCTCACTAAGATACTAAGTTTTAGATGAGCTCAAACTTATGATCCCCCTGCCCCAGCCTTCCAGAGCGCTGGGATTACAGGAATGTGCCACTACACCTGACTACACTATTTAGTCTTTTACCAAAGAAAAAAAAAGTCACCCATTCCTGGGCAAGAAGTAGGTCTGACATTATCTCTTATCCACAGCAACTATGAATATTTATAATTTTTGGTCCTTTCCAGACCCAGGTCTTCGGAAAGTGGGCTGTGAAAGCAGGCTTACGCATGTGGTAAAACTGAAGCTCAGAACATCTCAGTGACCTGCACAAGGTGACAGCGGGATGAGGACTCCTGATAGTCTTTTCTTCCCAAAGCCCACATTCTTTCCACCACATCACACAGCATGAAGATCGGTGATAAACATATGCATGGGAAATTTAACTCTAATGACTTCCATTTAAAATATCAGAAAAATGAAAATGAATTCTACATCAATGATTATAATATGTAAAGAAAGAAAATATTCACTAAAATACTTTCCCACTTTCACCATTTTCTATAGTAGAAAACATTTCCTGTGCTATAAATACAATAAGATATATGAAATACAATTTTAAAGAAAGATTCTTATTTTTGTACAGTGATTCACAATTTTTAAATGCACATTTACATGTACTGTTTTATATAAAAACATATCATTGTTAGCTTGGCAGTACCTGTATTGTTAGCTTTGTTTTGCAGACAAAGGTCAGAAAGATTAAATGGCTTGTCAAAAAGCATAAAATTAATTAGTGACAGAGCCAAGACTTGAACTTAGATCTTCTGACTTTTAATTCAGTATTTGAGTAGTTAATATTTAATACATTCTTAATGTGCCAGGAATTGTTTTAAGTGTTTTAATTATATTAACTATCTTAGTTACTTTTCTCATTACTGGAACAAAATAGCCAACATCCACAAGATAAAGGAGGAAATGTTCACTTCAGCTCATAGTTTGTAGAGGGTCCAGTCCATAGTTGGCTGGCTCCAAGGAAGGGTGGTATCACAGAGAAAGTTTATGGCATGGCAGGCAGAAGAAAGTGAGCAGCAAACAGCAACAGCCTCCCTTCTTTCTGTCCCTTTGTATGCCATATAGGCTATAAGCCTATTGATTGGTGCCACTCACATCCATGGTGGGGCTTCCATTATCCACACCCTTAAAACCAGTATCGCACCCTTAATCCACATTCACACACCTTAATCCATCCACTTTCAATATTCCCCACCTATGAGCACATGAGGCTTTGGGGAGGCATCTAGATACAACCATACAACATTAATTTAAATTTAAATTTTACATTGACATTGTGAAAAATGTGGTATCAATGTTCTTATTTTACAGATGAAAGAAAATGAGGGACAGAATGATCTAGTTGCTTGCTTAAGATCGTAAAGCTTGTAATCAGTGGTGGAGCCAGTTCTAAACCAGAATCTGATTCTAAAAACAATCACTCAGTACTACAAACTCTACTTCTTCCCTGGGCACCTGACACAGCATCACAGGTACAACTATTGGCCAGTTGCAAACTCTCATTGACTGAATAACAATAGTAAGAGTTGTGATCAAAATTTGGAGTTTCCTGAGTGAGAGTTTCTCTGAGCAAAGGTGTTGGTAGTAGATCTTTCTGATGATAGTTTTTCCCCTGAATTTGATGCAGGTCACAAGTACAAGTGTATGGATTTTCTAGTTGTATTGTCTGCTTTTAACTAAGTAATTCTCTCAAAAGTATCTCTGAAAGGAGTCTATGGGTGGTGAATAACTTATATTTCCATATATTAATAACTCAAGCACAATCAACAAGATGGCAGAGTAACAGCTTGTGAATTAAGGGTGAATCCTTCTCCACCAACACAGACAAATACGACTGATAATCTAAACAGACCTACCATGTAGTTTCATTGCTGTCTTTATAAATATAATTAATAATATATAAAATGATATAAAATAATCCAAACAGTAGAAGACTGTTGATGTATTATGCAAAGTAAAGCTGAACCCTTGGGTCGGGAGTTGTGTCATTGAGTTCAATAATATCGGAAATGTTCAGACACTTAAATGCTTGCAGCTTGTTCATATTATCTGTGTCTTTGTTTTGTTGTGCAAGTGTTACAAATAAGCTGGGGTTTTTGTTTTTGTTTTTGTTTTTTTGGTACTGGGAATTGCACTCAGGACCTTGTGCTTGCCAGGCAGGCACTTATGCCACTGAGCTATATCCCCGGCCCAAGCTCGGTGTTATAAGCAACTCCTTGGAAGTTCTTTGCATTCATTCTAAATCATTATGGTTACAGATATAACATGCATTCATTCTTGAAAGTTTAGAAAATACACACAAGCACAAAGAAGAAAATAAAAATTCTGAACAGAATATGGTCCAAGGAGCAATCATTGTCACATCAAAATCAGTTGGAAATATAGATGTTTGGACCCAACCACGATCTAACAAATACAAAATTCAAGAGGTGGAATTAAAGAACCTGCATTCAAACAAGTCCTCTAGGTGATTTTGTTCATTGTTTGAGAACTCCATACTTCACAGGTCTAGAACAGTTAAATTAGAAGTGACTGGAATAATAGGTACACCTTTCTCAGTACTCAAAGGTAATTAGTACCAGATAAAGTCTGTTTAAAGTGAGTCTTTTGAATAATCCAGAAAAAATAAAAGAATTTTTAACAAGAGGGATGACTCGAACATAGAAGGGAAATTTTTAGCGTAGAAGAAAAGGGTGGGGGGGAGGGGAAAGGAGTTAAGGGCGAGGTGCTCAAGGTCTGTTACATGCATATACAAACATGCCAAGGCAAAATCCACTGTTCTATATAACTAATATGCACTAATAAAAATAATGAAGTGAATCTAATTAATACTGCCATGTTTGAGTCTTATTACTCAAAACAAAGACCAGAGACCAACAGAATTCACATTCTTGGGAGCTTGTTAGGAATGCAGAATCTAGGGTCCCTTCCCTGACCTAATTAAATCAGAATGCGCATTTTAACAAGATTTCTAGGGGATCCCTATGCACCTTAACACGTGAAAATCTTGGTTACAGAAAGCAATTTTCAAAGTATTCCATGGGGAATTAATTTTTAGAATGATATTTTGATATTTCTTTTGGACAAAATTGTATGATAGTGAAATACAATGTCTTTCACCTCTCTATGTTCAGCTTTTGTAGTACTATCATCACTTTTGTGGCACAGATAATTTCAGGGCTCTGTTATTTCTCAGAGGGCTTCTTTTCGTCTTGTATAATCAAATCCTTCTTTATGAAGTAGGAATCATCTTCCCTGTTTATTTCTTAGCAGCTACTCCGCTCTGACACCTCAGTTGTCAATGACTTTTGAACACCCCATAGTTTTCCAGCATTGTATCCATGAAACACATCTTGTTTTCAAAAACTCAAAATCCACTTCAGGTTAATTTCCATTACATTTGCGCATATTTACATCCAACATTCCGGAGCAGCTTCTTGACAAGCTCGGCGCTGACAGGATGGGTGGGCAGGGAAGCAGTGTTGAACTGGAAGATGTTTGCACAGGAGCTAATTTTATCAGTGGCCTGGTCGTTAAAATATGTCTATGTTATGATAACTATCTGCTTTCTTAGGTAACATAACTGGGCAAGTAAGCTAATGAAAATCCAGATAGCACTGACCTAATACTAACAGTGTTTATTGCTAGGCAATAAGAGTCCAGGCAATTTTTATTTTCTTTCTTTGTGCTTACTGCCAACTTCTTAACTTTCTAGAATGAATATATATTATTTCTGCTATCAGGAAAAGAAAACTGTGAACCATTTCTAAAATTGAAATACCACCAGATATGGTGGTACACGCCTATAATCCCAGCACTTGGGAAGCTGAGGCAGGAGGATCCCCATGAGTTCAAGGCCAGACTAAATTATATAGCAAAACCCTGTCTCAAAAAAAAAAAAATTGACATATAATTTACATTTAATAAAATGCACAGAGATGCAAGGGTTCAGAATTTCAACAGTTGTATACATTGGTGTAAGCTGCATTCCCAACAGCTTATGAAGCATTCCATCAACCAAATGATTTCTTTGTACCCTTCAAAACCAGAAAGTAACCTAACACAGCATTCCTCCTGTAATACACACACAGGCCTCCAGGGCTTTCTCAGCTCTCCCGCGGTTTCACTGTGTTAGCAAATGTGCATTTTCATTGATCTCAAGCAGAAAATTTAGGTATACAAAGGAATCAGTGGTGCAGTCTACATTTCTTTTCATATATCCCTGTGTATTTCTAATTCATACTGTGAGCAGAAAAAAAGGAGAACCTTTTCCTCTCATAACACCCCTCCCCCACACCTTCTTATTCCTCTTTTTCCTTCCTGCTTTGACAAAGCTCCTGTGCGGCCAGCAGAAGATTCTATTAATATGAAAGCTTTATCCTTGCAAAGGCAGACAAAAGGCTCCAGAGAGACAGAGGTTGAACCCCGCTACCCCACGCTATGCCCCCTCTCACCCACGCTTGCACTGTCTCATCTTATTTCTTATTGCTCTGGTTCAGGCTCCTGACAAAACCAGTAAACATAATGCTGATTACAGTATAATTAAGAGGCTAGAGATGTAGTTCAGTGGTAGAGTTTTTGCCTAAGACTCAAGGCTCTGGGCTTGATCCCAGGACAGCAAAACTAAATAAGTAAAATAAACAAAAAATAATTAAGTTCAACATGCCTGGCGTGGTGGCGCATGCCTGTAATCCCAGCACTCAGTAGGCTGGAGGATTGTTGTGAGTTCGAGACCAGCCTGGGTTACAAAGTGAGCTCAAGGCCAGGCTGAACTGCATAGCGAGACCCTGTCTCAAAAAGACTAATAATAATAATAATAATGATAATAATAATAATAACTAAGTTCAAAACACACAAAGAACTTTCATAAAGCTTATCTAATTTTGTTTAACTTCACCTCCTTGAGTTCCATGGGGGAAAACTAGTATTTATTTATTCATCTACTCATTCTTTTTCCATTCACAGAAAGCATGGATTTAGGTATATTTATAGGTGCTATGTGCCAGGCAAAATACTAACAAAACTAAGAAACAGCAACACTGAGTAACAATGGGGAAAAAGGAATAATCTTGCCAGGCATAGTGGTGCATGCCTGTAATCCCAGCACTTGGGAGGCTGAGGCAGGAGGATCATTGCAAGTTCAAGGCCAGCCTGAGCTACAAAGTGAGCTCAAGACCAACCTGAACTGCATAGCAAGACTCTGTCTGAAAGAGACAAACAAAACAAAACAAAACAGGAGTAGTCTTTCTCCAAACTTATTGTCTAGTGGGGGAAACATAGGAGTAAATAGGTGAATATAATTCAGAACATACTAATTTATGTATGTATGAGTGCTTTGAACCCAGGTTAATTATACTAATGAAAAACTGGAAACTATCTTGCAATAGGAAAGTGTTAAATTGTTGCACAGCTGCTTGATGGAATGTTTTACAACCATTAAAAGGAACTTTTTGGAAGATATTTCCAGAGATATATTCATAATATAATTTAAACTAAATATCCAGAGAGAGAGGTGGAGGGGGAGAAGAGATCTAGAATACTAACTAGAAGAAATATATTAAAAAATTAAAAGGATATATCTCTGTAAGATGGGATTTTCCTCCTTTACATGTTTCTATATTTTCTTAATTTCTTATGACAAATACGGTACTTTTACAATCAAATAAAAATACATGTGAAAAATATAAGATTATTTTAAGTATGCCAACATCCTAGCCAGCACCTACTAATGGTAATATAATATTTATTCTCAAATGCACCTTGGGTTAAGAATGTATATTTCTAATGAAATTTTAAATTTTAAACTGCTTTCTTGTACTTTTCTTTTAAGATGTAAATTATAATTATCTTTATGGGGGTTCAAAATCTAATATTTACAGAAGCTATTTAAATGTGCTATTATACATTATTTCATTTAATGTAGAAAGTAATCCTGCAAGGTTTGTTTTACCCCTTTTTCAGAGGGCAGCCAAGGCTCAGGGATGTTAAGAAATGTAAGCAAAATTAGTGGTGGTGGGTAGTGTGAAATTTATCAGAATCAAAATGGAGTCACTACACTGGGGATTTAGCTCAGCGGCACAGCTCCTGCCTTGCAGGCATGAAGTCCCGAGTTTGATTCCTGGTACCAAAAAAAAAAAAAAAAGGAGTCATTTGTGCTGACATAACACACACACACAAGAAATAAATAAAGCCTGAAAGTTATAAAGAAAGAGTCTTTACTCTTGATTGCCTAAGGGTAACTACCACAAACTCTGCTAGAATCTTGACATTACACAAAGACCACTGCAACCTTATGTGAAAGTACTTCTGCGAGGACATCTGCCCTACACTTGTCTGTGCAACCTCAGACTGACCATACCCTCGTCATTCATCACTGGGACCAAAGATAATTGTTTCCAAATATCTTGTGGAATCATCCTTAAACCCTTCTCTCTGGCTCAACCTCTTTCAGTATGCCCCTAATGTACCATACCACATATATTCCTCACTGCAAGGCTCTCTGTGAGGGTCTTTGGTTGTGCCATTCCAGTTGCCTTGATACCCTGAATTAACTGAAAACATTTACCTTTCATGGCCATCTTGACCTTAGGGAAGAGCCAGAAGTCGCACAGTGCCGGATCCAGTGCATAAGATGGATGAAGTGACATCAGATTTTACAAACCCGCCTTTGCATTCGATGGCACTCAGCAGCAGCAGTCACAGTTTTAAATCACACCTCACAGAAAAGAGGACTCCTAAAACTGCTTCAGAGAGCGCCAAGAATAATGGGTCAAATGTATTCAAAGGGAGAGTATTTTGAGTAGCGTTAATTGGAATGTGACTCTTCCTGCAATAATTTTTTGAAATTTAAACATTCACCATATATTTTGATCACACCAGGTATATAAGCTATTCGCCTCAGCTAGTGGACTCCAAAACACATGTAAACCCAGTTTAACAGACAGATTGCAAGTGTGGGTTGTGGCAGGATTATTCTCTTCTGGTCTTCAAACTATTCTTCAAAGGCAAGGGGACAAAGAGGGGAGGAAGGGGGAGAGAGGAGGGGAGGAAATGCAAAGGAATTAAGATGTGTTATATACATGAGTAAGGTAATCCTCATGGGTAAGGTAAGCATTATATACAGCAACATGTAATAAGAACGATTAAAAAATTTTTTTAAAAAAACCCTGCCAGCCACCTCTGGGTCCACTTACTAGTACAGAGGGATCTTGTATGTTGTCCTGGGTTGCCCCTTGGTCGGTCAAATCATCTCTTCTGAGAACCTCTACTACATAAATATGGTTCAAACTTCAATTACACTGTTCATCCACAGATGCCTGCTTCTATTCTTATGGAGCAACTAGTCATTTATAATTGGACGTTAAACAAGATTGAAGCTCACTCACTCCATGGCTAATGTACCTCAACTACTGAGCATATTTCCTGTGAGATTTGTTCTCATTATTCTCCTTCTCTTTAGGCAAATGGGAAAAAAAGGAAGGCAATAAACTGTGTCCTTTTGCATACTTCGATCGTCTCTTTATTTTAACTGTACAAAAACTGTGCCTAATACTATTTATATGCCAATGTGCCTGAGGACCTTCAATAAGCAGAGATGTTTGAACTAGAATAATGTTAAACATATATGTTCTCAAATTTATTTTCACTATTGCTTCTCAGAATTGTGAAAAATTTTCTTTTTTTAAAATTGTTGTTTCTTTTTTAAAGTTTGAAAAAATACTTATTACAGTAAAAAAACAGATGGCCATTAATTCCCTTCAAAATACTCCTCTTTGCTTTGAACATACTTATTCTACTGTTCTTGCACTTTTTTTTTTTTTGCCTCTATTAGTATATGCTTGTAGTACATAATGATTACATTCACAGTAGGGGATTGGTATATGTACATAACATATTTCAGTTCCCTTCTTCCCCGCCCGTCCACTCCATCTCCCTTTTATTTGTCCAGCATCAGATTCACTTATTTACTCTTTTTTTTTTTTTTTTTTTTTTTTGGTTTTTTTTTCTGGTACCAGGAATTGAACTCACAACCTCGCACTTGCCAGGCAGGCACTGTGCCGCTGCACTAAATCCCCATCCCCCCATTTATTTACTCTTATAAGAGCTTATAAACTTATCATATATACAGATGGAAAACCAGACTAATAGGCCAAACAACATATGAAACATGTAAGACAGTTGTACTAAGGAACACTTTTAGACACACTATCTGCACTGGATTAAAATCCCTTTTTTTTTCTCTTTTTTCCTATTAACTATTTTTTATTTTGCACTTTACATATATATATATATATATATATATAGATAGATAGATATATATATGTTGAGTTTTTCATATGAGAGAAATCATGTAATATTTAAGGTTGTGTGTCTGAGGTAGGTTACCTAACATTATGATCTCAAGGTGCATCCATTGTCCTCCAAATGATTCAAGTTTATCCTTCTGTATGGCAGATTAGTACTCCATTGTGTATCAATACCATGTTTTTAATGCATTCATCTGTTGATGGACATATAGGCTGTTTCCAAGATTTAGCTATTATAAGTTGTGCTGCTATAAACATGGTTATGCACACAAACTGTGGTATATGATGTCTTTTACCCTTTTGGGAAGTTACCTAGAAGGAGAATATCTGGGTCAAATGGAATTTCTACTTTTAGGTTTTGAGGAATTTCCATAGTGGTTCTATTAGTTTACACTCCCACCAACACTGGAGAAGGGTTCCTTTCTCCCCACAGCCTTGCTAACCTTTGTTATTGGTTAATGTCTTGATGGTAGCCATTCTTCCTGAAGTGAGTTGGAGTCTCAGTGTTGTTCTAATTTACATTTCTCAAATGGCCAACAATGGTGAACTTCTTCATGTATTTATTGGTTGTTTGTATTTCTTCATTTGAGAAGTGTCTATTCATTTCAGACACTCAGTTTTTAACTCGGTCTTTAAATTTGGGGATTCTAATTTTTTTTTAGTTCTTTATATATTCTAGATGTTAGTCCTTTGTCTGACAAGTAGCTGGCAAAAGTTTTTTCCCCATTCTATAAGATGTCTCTTCACTCTGGGGCTGGGGATTTAGCTCAGCGGCAAAAGCACCTGTCTGGCAAGCGCAAGGTCGTGAGTTCGGTTCCTGGTACAGGAGAAAAAAAAAAAAAAAAAAAAAAAAGATGTCTCTTCACTCTGTTAGGTTTTGTCTTTGTTTTTTGGCTGTACAGGAAAAATTTCAAATATGTAATAAGTGACTCATATTTAGAAGTAACATATCAGTGTGTTCAACTTATCCCTAACCTATTTTGAAGGATTTTTAGTATTTATTTTATTTTCCTGATTATTAAAGTAATAATTATTTCTATAGAAAAATGTAAAATCAGGATTGCTCTGTCATGCTTATTTTTTAAAATTTCCCACTGTATGCAGTGGGTCTAATAGGTAGCATTTTCAAATTTAATATTTAAATTTTTTACCCAAATAGCATATGCCTACAAATTTGAATCATGAAATAGTGAGTTTATCATGAAAAGAAGACTTCCCTCTTCTATTTTTCCCAGTGTGATCCTTATTCCTCACAGATAAATGCTGTCTTAGCCTGTTCAGACTGTTACTCAATAGTTTGGGTAATCTAGAAATGACAGAAAAACGTTACTCAGAGTTAGAGGCAGGGAACCAAGTCAAGGTGCCAGCAGATTTGGTGTCCAGTGAGGTCTTATTTCCTCAAAAATGGAGGCTTCTAACTCTGTCCTCTCAGAGTGGAAGGGCAAAGGGTTATAAGGGCACTATCCCCTGTCATACGGGCTCCACCCTCATGACCTCATCGCCTCCTAAAGACTACGCTTCATGCCGTGCAAACACACTGGGGATTATATTTCAACACATAGATTTTGGAGGGACACAAACATTCAAACCACAGTAACCACTTTTGAAACATTTTAGCCATTTTAGGAATGTACACCTTCATAATCTGAAATAATAAATGACTACCACAATTACTTGGTGGTTTCTGATGTGGCCCTTCACTTTGCTGGCCTATGTTTCCACATGGATTCACGTCATTTTAAATCACCTCTGGAGCCTCTCTTTCCATCCTTTGCTCCATCCTCCAGCGAGGAGTGACTTACAGTACCTGGCTGGTGAGAAGGGCCACCTCAGACCCTTCTTATCTCCTTGGATGCCTCTACCTGAGGCACGGTGCCTTCACCTCAGCTCTTCAGTTCACTGAATGTCTGGGGCAGAATCTGCCCTGTGCAAGAGCCAGTGAAAGAGGGACTGAGTCTGCTTAATTCATAGTTGAAATCCCAGGAAGCTCACACGCTATGCTTCAATCCAAGTTTTTGTTTGACAGAAGCTGTTAATACAGCACCTTATGTCCCCACCCACCTCTAAGCTCACTGCTGTGCTGATAGCTTCTCTTTATTTCACCACAGGAGGGTTTTCTCTGGCCCTGCAGGAGCTCTTAGATCTGCAAGTGGAATCAAAAGTGTAGATGAGTAAACATCATCTTCAGCCAATGGGAATAGCTTCTCTGTCCCCTGGTGGGGCAACGCTAAGACGTGTTTCACACCGTTTCTCAGGTCTCCACTGCGACTGATTTGTTTAATTTCTTTCCTCCCTTCTCAGTCTCTCTTTCCTGTATTCTCACTCTCCCTCCTAAGATTGCTTTCCCAAAAATCTTCTCACACTCAAGACTCTTCTCTCAGTAATGGAGCTGATACTTTCATCTTAATCTTCTTATGCCCATCTTCCCGTTGATTCTGAACAACGTTCTGTTTGGAGGATGATGATTGAAGCCGATCTCACCATGCTCCTCTCCACACTCACACATGACTCTTTTTCTAATCCCTAGGCCTCAAACTGTAGTATAACTGATTTTGGCTTAAATTGGCATTAGATAATTATGTTATTAGGACTATAAACATGAATCTTATCTACATGGAAATCATATTGTACTTCCTTCTTAGAATAGTTTTTATGTATGTAACCCCTCTGCCACGGCTAATCACATCTGACCGTTTATCAGGCCCCATTTCTTCGCTGACATCGTTTCTGCCTCCTGCCCCAGCCTGGCCTGGTTGCTGTTCGATGCACGTCTCGGGTTCTCACATTCACATGAGCTGTGCCCCGGCCCTTCTCTACTGCTGGGCCCCTTTCTAGGTTTACTCTTGGATTCAGTGGAGTCTAAAAACCCCAGGAGCTTTCTGAGAAGGGGGGATGAGAATAAATTAGTATTTGTGCCTTGCTTGTCTAAAAAATATTTTCATACTTTATGTGTAGAATTTGGACAGGTACAGAATTCTACTTAGAAATCATTCTCTTTTCACATTTTGAAGTTTCGATCAATTGTCTTCTAGTTTCCAGTGTCAAGCATTCTAACCCCATTCGCATCCTTCATCCTTGGGGACATTGCTTCTACTTTCAAGGACTTTGTCATATATATGTCTTTAAAAATTCTTGGTTTTCTGAAATTGCATGATATTGTTCCTTGGTTTCGCTTTTTGTTTGTTTGCAGAGTCTTATTTGAGATCTATTTGAAAAGTCATATCCTTCAATTATGGGAAGTCGACTTATATTTCTCTGATTTTCTTCTCTTTGTTATTTTGTCCTTTCTAGGAAATTGACTTGACCATATTTTCAAACTTTCTTTTGACCTTTTAATTTATACCATCTTATCTTTTAATGTTCAAGAGCTGTTCACTGCTCTCTGAATATTCCTTTAAAATTTTTTTGGCCTGATGAATATCATACTTTTTATCTTTCTGAGGATATGTTACAGTTTTTTATTTGTGTCTTGGTCTACTCCCTGAATACTATACAAAATGTCTCAGAAGTTTCTTGATCTTTGCTTTTCATGTTAAAAGCTTTTCTCAAAAATCTGGCAATCCTTGGTTCTTCCTAAGTGTAGGGTACTAAAATACTAGAGAAAGTCCTGAAGCATGTGTAGGGCTGGTTTTTGTGTTTGTGTGTTTGTGGATGTCACAATATGGTAATTAGGCAGAAATCTGATAGCTTCCTGGAGGCATTTGAACTGTCTGTTTCTGAAGGTGTTTTCTCCTGGACTAGCCAGCTTTCTTACATCAAGGGTCAGTCAGGAAGAGCAGGAGAGTCTTGTCATTCTACATGTGCACTTTAACCTAAAACTATCCCACACCCATTTTGTCTAAATGTGCTCCTCACCTTAATTTTCAGCTGTGCTCAGGGTCCCTAAATCACTTCAGGAACATGAGCTGCGAGGGATTCTGCCTTTTCTGATGGAGCTGTGATAAAGGCACTCATATGAAAATCTGAATCTATCTACTACTGGTTTCTTAGAATACACTTTTAGAAGGTATATTATTGGATTGAAAAGACATGAGATGATCTTGTTAAAAGATTTTTTAAAAACTTGTTAAATAATTTGTTGGACTGTTTGCATTTAAACTCGCCCCTGGTATCCTAAAGGACCTGTACCCTACGTTCATGCACTTTCTCTCTCTTTATTTTATTTATAGGAGAAAAACAAAAATTTCACTTTTAAAAAAATTATAATAATTAGACTGAGTGCTTTTGTATGTTTATCAGTTATTTGTATGTCTTGTTTCAGAAAATATTTTTCATAGTTTCTTATAGGTGAGAAATTAAAAGAAACAAGAAAAAATACTGAAAAGTTTCTCTGGCTCATAGAAAAGGGTTTTTTCTCAATTATGTTTATTTAAAGATTTGCAAATGGAAGTCAAAATAGTACAGTGCAATACAAATGCAGAAAAATGTTCTAGTTTAGCCAACCTAAGAGTTATCCTTTTAATTTGAGAAGATTCCAGTATTTATGATCTATATTCCTTTTAAACAAGAGAAGAAATTCTCATGAAATATTCCTTACTACAATAACTCCTACCAAGCACTCTGTGAAATTTCTGGAAATTTGCTTGCCAGTAGAATGATTAGGTAATGCCCAGGGTTCATTGATGAAACAATAGTTTAGCAAAACAGCAACAGATAGCTTAAGTAAAAAGGGAGCCAACACTTGACTTGAACTAATACAAATTATCTGTGTAACTCCACCAGTTTCATAAATAGATATTCTTGAATTGTGAAAACCTGACCACAGGGTCAAAGAACCACTGGGGGAAATAGAAGGATTTTCCTAAAAGGAGAATCTCTAAGGAGAACACTGTCCACCAGGGAATTCCACTTTTCAGAAACAGTGAACAACCTCCGTTTGACTGCTGAGGTCCAAGCCACCCACTACCCCCTTGAGTTGTCCTGGTGCCTGGATGTCACGGAGAATTCATTTTAGGCATCGTCGGCACAGTCACCCCAGTGACTTCAGCCAGACTCAGCTGGATGCCATTGAAAGCTAACAGATGGCGGTTGTTTATGAACCAAGCTTGAGAAAAGATTTCTCTTCTTGCTAAAATAACTTCTCTTCTGCTAGTCAGCACATGAAGAGTGCTCAGTAGATGTTAGCGCGATTCTCTGAAAGGATTTGAAGGAACAGAGAAACTGTCCCTTGGGGTATGCGCTTTATAGGTGTCAGAGGACTGCAGCACATAGCTAGCAGCCAGTTGTTTCAGCCGTATTTGGTTTAGAAAGTTCCCAGATTATTGAAAATAGGAAGTTAAGAATTTGAGCTCTGGATTTTGACAGACATGGATTTGAATTCCAGTTCTACCACTCACCAGAGATTGAATAAATTGCTTTAGTAAGCTGCTTGACCCCTTTGTGCTTCTTTTGTTCATCCATAAAGAATGAAGACCTTATATTGTCCGTACCGATAGCATTCTTACAAGCTTCAGTGCATATGAAAGTTTAACACACTGCCTTGAGGGTAGTGCATTCAGTCTTGGCTGTCATTATCTTAGGCAAATCTTATTCATTATGCCTGTGTTGATTTATGACAATTGGCATATGACTGTTCAAAACTATGACTTTATAAATACCAGACAGATGTGAGTGACTCAGGTGACTTCTCAAGAGATACTAAAAGAATAAATATTCTGTTTATTTCTTGGAACATAGCAAGTCCTGAATCTCAACTTGGAAAATCAGTGCTTTGGAGTACAGTGTGGGATAGAGGAACCTGCTGAGCAACAACCATGGTGGCAGTTTAAACCCTGAGACGGGGTGACTCCTGTCTTTTCCTTGGAGTACCTTGTTACTGAACAACCAGGAAAGAAAAATTCCAAGATTAAAAATAATAATGTTTGTGATTTTTTTTTTAAAAAAAGGCAGCAGAGGCAGAACATATTGGTTTTGACCAAACTGGCAGGGGTGGATACTGAAAAACCTTATTTTAGTATTTTGAAAATTTCACCCTTCCTTTTGAAGAGTTTCCCTTACCAGGCCCCTCAGGCGGGTAGACACGCAGGAGATGGCCACAGAGCAGCACGGGGACAGACCGACAAGTGAAGTGGTAAGGGAGTTTGAAATAATGGTGGTTAGTGTGTGCAGAGCTTGGGTAAGTAAAACTGATGTTTGCTGCTGCGCCTCTTCAAGGCAGTCACGTAAGGAGATGTAAGGAGACGCTCTGCTCGGACCCTTTTGCTTTGCCTCAGGCTTATTTTTGACTCATCCCTTAGTCACGACAGAACTGGGAATAAGGGTATAAGAATCAAGAAATGAAACTGTCTCTCCTTTGCTTAGATATCAGCATGAGGGGGGAAATGTGGATTAGGAAGGCAGAGATCTTTAATTCAGAATTTTTATGAGCTATAATAGTGATAAACAGAATTGCAAGCTTAATTTGAACGTTTTTCTTTTTTTTTTTTTGGGTACTAGGAATCGAACTCACGACCTCGAACTTGCCGGGCAGGCACTGTGCCGCTGAGCTAAATCCCCAGCCCCTTATTTTGAACTTATATGGCTCCCTAGTTTTACTGAAGCAGTTCCATTTTTATCTTTGAATGGTAACTCACTGAGGAGAGACATCTTCCATACAAAAAGACTACAGTCATTGCTGGTGCCATGTTTGACTACAGCACAGTGTAGTGTTTACCAGCAGAGACTGGAGTCAGACCACCGTGGTTCAGGTCGTTTGTATTTGTATAACCTCAGGCAAGCTACTCGATATCTTAGTGCCTCTGTTTTCTCATGTATAAAGTGGAGATGGTAATAATACTACTTTGTAAAGCTTTTTGTAAGGATGAAGTTAGTTAATAGATATAAAACATGTAGAATATTATTCTTGATGATCTGACGTATGCACTTGACATACATTATCTTTTGAAGTCCTAATTATAACCTTATAAGTATTATTAACTCAATTTTTTATGAGAACTACTTGCCTTTGGGGCCTGAAATACCTTCATTTGAATTCTACCTCTGACATGATTGTCTTGGTCAAGATTTAAAACAGAACAAAACTTGAAACTGATGCTCAGGAGATAATACGTTTCTCCTATGCTTACTGTTAGGACTGAAAGAATCCATGAATGTAAAGCACCTTGCACCAAGCCTGGCAAACATCAGCAGAACTGTCACTCTGTCCATCTCTAGAAAGCATTGTTAACATTGTAATTTATGTAAATGAAGTCTTAATTTCTTTTCTGATGCTCGAGTCCTTGTTTAATAATATTTAACTTCTTTTTGAATAATTTCAGTAATGGAAGACTCATTACCTCACTGAGTGGATTATTATTTTGAGGATTTTGCATTGTTAGAATATTCTTCATTGTGGTGAAGTGAAATCTATCTTCTTTTTTTTTAAAGGCATACTTTTTTTTTTGGTATCGGGAATCGAGTTCAGGACCTCATGCTTGCCAGGCAGGCACTGTGCCACTGAGCTAAATCCCTGGCCTTCTATCTTCTTATACTATGGTCTCACACAGACTAGTTCTGTTCTTTAGAACGGCACAGAAAGAGCCTGGTAGTGCTTGTGCGGGTTAGGTGAGTGAGAGTAAGGGACCAAGAATGTAGATTTCAGGGTTGCATGAACTGAGATGAGGAAGAATGACCCCTTTGTTTTTACTTCATTAAATCTTCCTTCAATCATTGAACAGAGGCACAACCTACAGCAGTATTAATCGTCCCTTTAACTATCAGCAACAAAAATCACAAGTGTTTTTGTATCACATCTCAGCTGTCCCAGAAATCTGGAAATATCATTTTTGTTCAGTTTAGCTTTGCAGTTTCAGAGTTTATGTTGTTAACATATATATTACTATACGAACAACTGTTTCAAGATATTTTAATAACCGTGCCAATGTAATTGGTTTCTTGGTAACCCTACGCAGTAGAGTTTGTATATTTTTCTGCAAAAGAGTCCATTGGCCTCACTGGACCATCACACGGGTTCGTGGCACAAACACTTTCAGAAACCTTGGTCTAATTCCCTGTGTATAGGTTTGGCTTTCAAATACTTGAAAACAGCTCTAACTGTTCCTAAGCTTTCTTTTTTCTGGACTCAGAAGTTTCTGGGATCCAGGACATCACTTGTCATCAGGATGCTGCAGTCCGGGAGGCCGGCAGGGGAAAAGAGATCCTCCGCTGGGGAAAGGGCGCCGCTTCGCCCGCGCAGGGCCCGCTGCGGCCGCGGGCAGAGACGCCTCCATACAGCAGAGCGCCGGCGACAGAGAGGAGGCCGCAGACATGGGGTGTTTCAGGAGAGCAGCCCACCCACCTGGGTGTGTCCAGGGGTGGAGCTAGTAGTGACGTCCATTATACAGGAGTCTCAACGAGCAAGCTTTAGAAGGGGACGAGAAACCACCTGTGTCAGGCACTTTGCTGGGCAAGGTACAGATATTATTAGTTTCGTCCTCACCAGTAAACCAGTCTGGGGGGTTTACTTCTCTGTTCTCTACCTGAGCAAATCAAAGTTCAGAAAAGACTAAGTTAATTTACTCGCTTTACCCAGACTCCCGGAAAACCAGGCAGAAAGGTGAGCGGCATTTGGCAAACAGCGGGTGAACATGCTCTGGGGTGTGGTCAAAGGGTTTCAGCTGTTTGGTGCTAGGGCGGAAGAAGGACTGAGAAGGGTCAAGCAAGAGCTTAGACTGAACGTGACTCAGGCAGTTAAAGAAGATACTAAGAAACACTCGGGCACGGAGCACAAAGCAGAAACCACGTATCAGAACCCCGCCCCTAACACAGAAAGAGTACCCTGACCCTCTCACCTCTGTGCCTTAGGTCATGCTGCTCTTTCTGGCTGATTCCCAAGAGCCTTGCTATGACTCCCAGCCCTCTGCTCCCTCCTCCTCTGGCCAGCCTGCCAACTAATCCTTTGTCTTGAGGGCCCTCATCTGGTTTATAACACTGGTCTTGCCTTTCTGTCAGACCGCTTCTCCTCTGAGCCTAGTGTAATTCAACAGAGGCATGCAGAACAAACGCTCTCACCGTCAGCTGAGATCAGAGCGTTATACTTGTACATTATGCTAAGCAGGGGTCCCTCAGCCGCACTGGAACATCACAGGGATCCATGGCATAAAACTTTTAGAAACCCTAGTCTAATTCTTGCTTATGGGCAAAGCCTTCAAATACACGAATATAGAATCACAATTAGATGGTTTTAGCAAGAGTATCAGTCAGATACACAATATTTCTTTTTTTTTTTTTTCCTTTGGTACTGGGAATCAAACTCACAGCCTTGCAGTTTGCCAGGCAGGCACTGTGCCGCTGAGCTATATACCCGGCCCCAGATACACAATATTTCTAAATCAGTGCTTTTTCATTTCAAAAAACATACCTATATGCAATCCAAAGTATTCAGTGAGGTTTTGTAAAAAGATGAATTTTTCATCATGTTACTTGCTTGTACATATTATGAAACCCATTTATATGAGTTATTTTGCATAATTTCTATGGAGAAGGTTTATTGGATGTATATTAACACATCTGAAATGGTACATGAAGATGATGGTATATAAAAGGAGCATTTAAAGAACAAATGCTATTAACAGAAGGTTCTCTGAGAGATGAATCAGTAAACAAGATCTGCTGTTTGCCCTCAAAGAACTCTTCGTGTAATTGCAGAGGCAGTTATAGTGCAGAAATGTTTATGAAAGTGTAAACAGTGTTAGCCAGGCGTGGTGGTGCATGCCTGTAATCCCAGCACTCGGGGGACTGAGACAGGACGATCATTGCGAGTTTGAGACCAGCCTGGGCTACAAAGTGAGCTCAGGGCCAGCCTGAACTGCATAGGGAGACCCTGTCTCAAAAAACAAAAGACCAAAAAGAGAAAGTTTAAACAGTGTTACAGTAGCACTGCCTTCTTTCTGGCTAGAAGGAAGTTTTTGGAGGGCAGGAGTTGTCTTTGCCCACCCACTTCATTCCTCTTTCCTTTCATTAGTTCTTAAAATCATTCATAGCTTCTAACACACGCATTTCCTATAAGAGAAGTCTGATAAATGTCATGTGAATATGCTGAACTCAAATCTTTCATCAAATGTTTAAAGATGGTAGGCTTTAATCATTAGGCAGCATTCGATGTATGTCTGAGTGAACACTGTATGACTAATTCCTTTCTCAAATCACTAATCAATTTTTAAAAATTTTTCTGAGACAAGGTCTTGCTATATAGTTCGGGCTAGCTTTGAATTCACTATGTAGGGCCTGGGGATTTAGCTCAGTGGCACAGTGCCTGTCTGGCAAGCGCGAGGTCATGTGTTTGATTCCCGGTACCAGAAAAAAATCCAAAAAAAAAAAAAAAGTGAATTCACTATGTAGCCCAGGCTGGCCTCAAGCCCGTGGGATTCTTCTGCCTCAACCACCCGAGTGCTGGAATTATAGGCATGTACCACCACCACACCCGCCCAGTTTCAAATCACTAGTCAATTATTTGTTGATTCAAATTAAAAGATTATTCTTTTAATAATCTCTTAGATGATGATGATGATACGAAGATTATGAGGACTATATCAGGTTTAACCCTTAGCGACAGTCTGAGTATTTTACATCACACTGGTTTCGCTGCACTTAGTGTCTTTGTTTGCAAATGACATTTCTGGGATCGCTGACCTTCCAGTTTTCAGGTGGCTCTAGTATTTCTGTACTTCCTTGACATTGATCAGATGAAGCTGCATTTTGCTGTGTAACCAATCACTTGGTTTCCTAATGGGAAATGCCAAGATATTTTAAGGACTCTATCATAACATGGTTTAGCATTAAGAAAATTGTGTATACATGCACGTATTACTGGTCAGACCAATGTTTCTGAAAAAGAATTGTCATATAAAAGCCCTGTAAAAATTTACTAGCTGATCATGCTGGTAAACATCTTCTTGTGTGAGTCCTCTGACTTTTACTTAATTAAAATAATTGTCTTGCCTTTATTAGTGCATAAACTTTCAGCTACCTAAATGAGAATTGCTTTAGTCCATATTTGGAGATAAAAAGAAATCTTAATATTGAAACAGTCATGGCTTTCATCTTCAAAGTATTTAAAAGTACATTGTTAAAATATAAACTATAAATAGTTCAAAAACATTTATTTCTTAGAATTAATTTCATTGAGTTCACATAGTGGGTTCTTTGGAATAAACCAGTACATGTTAAAGATTTCTTGAAGTTCACAGAGCTTCACAAGTATAAAACAATATGTCAAAAGCATTAACTTTGGTTATTTATGACAGTTCTCTAAGAAGGTAAAAGAGTGGATGTTGAAGCATTTTTTTTAAAGAAAATTAAAGTTCATCAATTATCAATATTGAGAATTTCAGCTAAATGCCATATGTTAGGCTTAAGCCTTAACCTTTCTTTTGATGCAATTAAATCCAAGAGAAAGCTATGGGGGTGGAGGGGGCCCAGCTGGAAAGTCTAATATTAAATGAGGAGCAATAAGCAAAGCTGGAGAGGAAATGCCCAAGCAACCGGAGCCTTCTTCATCCCTACCCCTGTATCCTCTCGAGAGCCAGTACTGGGCTGGGGATACAGCTCAGTGGCACAGTGCCTGCCCTGAGCTTGATTCTTAGTACAAAAAAAGAAAGAAAGAAAGAAAGAGAAAAAGAAAGAAAGAAAGAAAGAGGGAGAGAGAAAGAGAGAGAGAGAGAGAGAGAGAGAGAGAAAGAAAAAGCCAGTACAATCTTGACCCAATGCACCTAGCACTACCAGTGGCTTACCTGTTAGAGGTGGTGTTTGAAGCTGTAAAACACATAAGTGTAATGATGGTAAAGAAGTGTAATTTCCCAAAGTGTGACTGTGTCTTAGGCATCACAAACATTTAATAAGCTATAACTCTCTAACAGAACAGTTCTTTAAGACTGGACGTTTTGGTGACATTTTGCTGCTTCTCATTTTCCCTCCAAGCACAAGAGAAAAGAGCCCAAAACACCAATCAAATAAACAAAAACAAAAACTAAGTGTTGTTCAAATAATATTAACATCTAATCACCATTAGAAGGAAGAATAGCTCTAATATATCAGTGTGATTTTTAGATATTCCAAGTACTTACAAACGCAATGCAAGTACCAAATTCTCTCAAAATCTGGAGTCCTGGTAATAACTACATATACTGACAATAGAAGTAGATAAGAATAACACCAGAAACCCCTCCTTTTTAGGTCAGTGCTTGCTGCTGGGTGTGCTGTAATTATGTACACTAAATGAGCTTCAGCTTGAGCTAATAGTACCATACTGAGCACTAGAAAGCTGTAATTATACAACAACATAATGTGCACTTGGCAAGATTTTCAGTATTGGGGAATCTACTGTCAAACAGCATCTGGCAGAGTTAAAAGTTGAACTTAGGGGTTAGAATTATTGGTCTAGACTGAACTAATTTGTGGCAGTGTGACAGAAGCCAAGTAAGTCATATGTCTAGTAGACAGCCAAACTCAAGGATAACAAACATACCTAGAGATAGTCTAAAGTCTTAAATCATACATCATCTTACTTTAAAACCCAAAGCATTTCAAGAATGAACAACTGCTACAAACTGTGTGCCATGCAAAAAACAAAAAATCCAAAAATACCTCACTGCTAATAGCTCAAAATGGCACATAGAATTGTGACAAAGGTGAATCTGTATCATAGATATATGTTTGTTTAGATATGTAACGTCCCCCCAAAAGTCTCATGTATTTAGAAATGGAGCTTTTGGAAGGTAGCTGAATCAGGGGGACACTGTACTCATCAGGGGAGTGATCCATTGATGGATTTGTAGTTGAACGTACTGTTAGGAAGTGGGCCCTGATCAGAGGTACGTCATTTGTGCATGACCCGGAAGGGTGTGTTCTTGTCTCTGCTCTTCTCTCTCTCTCTCTCTCTCTCTCTCTCTCTCTCTCTCTCTCTCTCTCCCCACCCCATGCCTCCTGACCATCATGGGGAGAGCAGATCTTCTCTTCCATGCCCTTCCACCATGCTGTTTCGGCCTTGGAGCCAGATAACCATGGACTGAATCCACTGAAACCAAAATAAACTTCTGCTCCTTTAAGTTGTGAGTGTTAGGTATTTGGTCCCAGGGATGGGAAAGTGTGACCAATACAAGATACATACATTCTCCAGTGAGTTAATAATGCCACTGAGGGGCTGGGGATTTAGCTCAGTTGCAAAAGCGCTTGCATGGCAAGCCCAAGGTCGTGAGTTCGATTCCTGGTACTGGAAGAAAAACAAAAACAAACAAACAAAAAAATAATGCCACTGATTGCTCTTTTGTCTTTAATGATGGCTATATTAACCCATTTATGGAGAAGAGTGCAATTTTTTTGAATTTTTGCATGGAACTCATATATGCTACCTAGAAAAAATCAAGGAATAAGAATTTGAAGGAAAAATTTTAGCATGTTCTGATGTATGGGCATTCCAAAAATGGAACACTAGGCATTGAAGGGTTAAATCATTACTCTGTTGTTTTACTTGAAAATATTTCCATTAAACCTTATGTTTTTCTCAAATTTTGTGATACAAAACATGGGATTATTTCATAAAGCTATTCCAGTTATGCATTTCTTCCTCTTTGCTAAATCACCCTCTTTTACATTGTGACCTGCTTCCTCTAAGTGCAACTAGGATTGTTCCACTGTTACAAACTTGTCTTTTCCTCTGCTCCATCTAATAGATACAGAGAACTCCTTTCTTTTTTATTGTTGTTATGGTTGATAGCTTTTTTTTATTAGCATATGTTTGCAATACAGAATGCTTACACTTTTTGCATGGAGTTAGTGCGGGCGTATAACACAAGGGTTAACCTTAGTGTCTCAGCTATATGACTTGACTCTGAATTCCATTCAGCTTATGAAAAGCTTTAGGTAGAAATCTGGTGGTGTTTAAAGTACGTATACTCACTAGGATTCTGGTAGTAATTGCTAAGGGATTTCTTTGGGTTTTAAAAGGTATGTAGAAAGTTTCATTCCATTTCATTTAATCATTTTCAGAAACTTGATCCTAAAGGCATCTAGATTTCCTTTAATATTCTGAGATATTTCCAGCTTGTTCTCTGTCTCTCTCTTTTTTTGGGGGGGGGTTACCGGGAATCAAACTCAGGACCTTGAGCTTGCCAGGCAGGCACTTATGCCACTGAGCTGTATCTCTGGCCCCCAGCTTCTTCTCTTGCATAGAAATCTTTTCCAAGTTTATTCTGATCCTCATAAAACATAATTGGGTTTGTACATATTGTTCAGTTTAGGAAATTGTGTGCATGCTTTGTTGCAATTAATCTCTGGAGATTCTTATTAAGCAGTGAATTTGGATCATCAGGCAGCAGAAATCACTCTGATGTAGCCATTTTTGATGTTATCATTTAGGAAACTACTCCAGAGATTTTTTTTCCCCACTCTCTAATACTGTACTTAAATTTTCTTCCCATTGTGAGTACTGCTGAGAATGTTCAGAGGTTAAGTATGGCTATTAAAGCAAAAAATGCTACAGAAAATTTGTTACTACTCTGCTTGCTGAGATGAAGCAGTACAAGTGGTTCTACTCTTTAGTAACATAATACATTTCTAAAAATTTATTATGATACAGCCAAGAAAAGAATGAGCATGTGAATAAGGAAATAAAGGTAATTAAAGGTAGATATTTGGCAGAACTGAACAAGCTAATTATTGAACTGCAAAGTAGAACCACCTATCCCATTAAATTAGACCAAATGATTATTATAACATGCTCAGTAAGGGTACAATTTGCTGTTGCTATTGTATATGTTGGTCACTAGAATACTGGTTTCTTTTTCTCTATTTCAAGGAAAACACACAGTTCTTTTTCTTCTTTACTCTCCTTCATTTTCCCTCTTCTTTCTTTCTTTCTTTCTTTTTCTCCTACTCTTTGTTTTGTTTATGTTTTGCAGATGAAATCATCTCAGCTGAATCAACGGAAAGGCTATAGATCTGATAAGAGAATTTAGAAGGAACACTGAATACAAGCTCCACTCACAAGAATCAATAATTTTCCTCTACATCAGCAATAATCAACTAAAAAATATAACAAAATCTCTGATGTCATTCACAATAGCAATCAGCTTCACAAGGAAGCAGAAAATGGAACACAGATTTAAATCACCGGAGAAGAAAGCATGGCACCAAAAGGCCAGAGCATTAAAAGGAAAAGGAATACATTGATTTCTTCAGATGTTTTTGCAAATGAGGAGTAACTAAGGGTTTGCAGGTGATTGCAAGAAGGAGTTATCCAGTGGTACAAGCTTCTTAGACAGGATGTTTTAGAGGGAGAGAGAAAATTATATAGAAAATGATTTGAGAAACAGCCCTTTGGGAGTCTCTTCGGCTTTTGCCTGTCTTGCAAGCAAGCCAACTGCATTTTTCAAGGATGCTGTATAGCAGTTTTGGAAGACTGAAATAACAAAGCTCAGATTTGTCTGTGGTGCATTACAATAAAATTAATATTTCCCTTTAGGGCAAAGATCAGGCAGGCTTATTAACCATTTTAAAAGATGTGTGTTCCCTAAATTCAGGGTTTCTCTTCTGTGACAGCTCCCCACATATGCATCTGTCACCTGACCTTTATGTCATACTAGAAATTAGATTTCAAGGAGCTGGCACAAGAAAAATGATGATATTCTGGCCACTGCTATCACTGAGGATAATAAACTATCCTTAGGTCGCTCATGTCCTATGCCAGCGTCCGTGAAACGACAGCAAGCTGGGTAAAATATCAGTCCCTTCTGAGTCATCTCCAAGCCCAGTAATAGAAGTGGGTGGGTAAGAAAAATCCCTACCAAATGTGTGGGATTCGCTTTGTTGGACTGTCTACTGGCAGATTGTGGTGAGTGAGTGTGGTGGGGGAAGAGGAGCAGGAAAGCTTCCAGAAGCCTACAGAGTTCTGAGAACTCCTCTTCGTTCCAGGAGCACATGACGCTCCCTTCATTTTGACCTGTTCACTGTGAACAATGAAGCTATAGACTCCAGGGAATGGAGATTCTACCTACATCTCATGGAAACTTGAGTCTTTCTTACTTAGTCTTTTCCTGTAATTTCTTTGCATCTTTACAAAATCAAAAGCAGCAAGAAATTTGATTATATTTTGTCAAACAACCTGTAATGGTATAAAATATGTGAATCCCTGTTCCAATTCCAATTTAAATAGTTTTCATTCTTTTTTTGATTCTTTTTTAACCTGGCCACCTATTCAACGTGTCATTTCTGCCCTTAGAACTCGGCAATCAATTTTCTGTTTTCTCAGAAGGATTTTCATCAAACTTGTCTTTTATCTTTACAGATTTCTTATTAATCCAGAATAGGATCATTCTGTTCCTTCAGGGTCTGACAACTTTTCTTAGCTAGGCAGCCTGGCCAGGCTGGACAGGACTTCCACAGAGAATCCCACAGCACATGAAAGCAGACTTGGTGACTGAGCAGAGGCCCCAGATTGGTTGAGAACATGAAAGCCTCTCAGTGTATTGTGAGAAACTCTCAGCACAAAGCAATAGGAGGGGTGGATGGTGGGAAGTAACTGCAGTGTGGGAGACAGAGAGGGATAAAGTAGTGAGAAAGAAGGAAGTAACCGTGGAAGAAACTGAAATTTGTTTCTCATTATGATTTAGCACTGTTCAGCACGTGATCTGTGAGTGTCACAGTCAGTTGGTGAGGATGGTGAGGCAGCCACCCTCAAGTGACCTAGCAAGGGCAGGAAATAGAAAATGGGACCCCAGTTAGTGTTGGACTGAGGAATAGCTAAGTGGTAGACAAGATGACTATGAAAGTACTGAACGCTAAAAGGGAAAGTTCCTCCCTTCTTTCACAATTATAAATAAACAAAAAGACAATATATTAGAACTTTGATCATTTATATGAGGGAGCCTGCCAACTTTGCATGCCAGCTATTGACAACGTTACATTTATTGTTTGATATTACTTCTTACTATTCCATCTTCATATTATCAGGAGTATTTTTAAAGAATGATAATTAAGGAAAGAACCTTGATCAATTCTGTGGAATTGTTTTTGTATACTGCATATCAAACAAACTGATTATCCTGATACACTTATTATTTCAAATAAAATAGATATTCATTTCTCCCTTACATAATAACTCAGGGGTGCACATCCAAGACAGTTATGAGGGTTTTGTGGTGTAGATTTTAGCCTCCTGTGAACTGTTTTTTCTTACTACTGTTACTACACACATGCGCGCGCGCACACACACACACACACACACACACACACACACCACTATGGCCCTTGTCTTTAAAGGCATAGATAGTTCATCACCATATCTGTGATTAAGTAGAAAGATGCTGGATTTGGAGGAATCTTCTTCTTTTCCTTGGCACAAACTGGATATTCCACTCAATTCTTTACTGGCATCCCAATGGTCAAAACTTCATCACATGACCATACCTAGTTGCAAGGGAACCTGGGAAATGCAGTGTGATAGATGTAATGTTTGTGCCTCCCCCATTCATATATTAAAATACTAACCCCCAATGTGATAGTATTAGGAGGTAGGCCTTTCAGGGTACGTAGGTCACAAGGGTAGAGCTCCCATGAGTGGGGCTCGTGCCCTTATAAGAAGAAACACAGGAAAGCTCTCTTATTCTCTTTCTTTCACCTAAGGGTACCATGAAAAGTTGGCAGTTTGCAACCTGTAAGCAAGCCCTCACTGAAATTGACCTTACTGGAATCCTTACCTAAAACTTGCAACATATGGAACTGTGACAAATAAATTTCTCTTGTTTATAAATCATCCAGTCCATGGTATTTTGTTATAGCAGCCTAAATTGATTAAGACTTGTAGTGTTTACTAGATTGCCATATGCTCAACTAAGATTTTTATTACCCTTGAGAAAAAGAAATATGGGTATTGGGTAGTAACTAATAATGTTAGCCATGGTAAGAGTCACAAAATATTGATCCAAGGTTTTTGGGGGGGGCAGTATTAAGAGCTTATTCTTAAAATCACAAAGGCTATGATGAGTCTAGTATAAATAATTTAAATGTCTAACATGATCATGTTCTTCAGGAATTTATATCCTTACCAAGAGAGACAGTTATTTCAGTATAAAACAATTTAAGATTAAGTAAACACAATGCTATAGGAAGACAAGCATAAGAAAATTGACCCACACATTAACTGTTTGAAAATTCTCTTTCCAAATACTGAGGATGAATTAATTCTCAAAGGAATAAGTGTATATAGGAATAAGCATAAAGATCTACAGAAATTAAACATTAAAACAATTTTTCAACAATACCCCATAACTAATAACCATCCTTTATTGTGTCTGTGAAGGGATAAAATTATCTCTAGTCCCGCCAGAATTCTCAGTGACATCTTCAGTGGATTCCTGCCCCTAAAAAAACTGTAGAATATTCCAATCTTGCTACTTCTGTGGCAAATCACCTCCTTCCGTCCTTTGAAAGAGAAACATCCAAGAGTCCGTTTGCTTGATTATACCCTCCATGAATAAAACTGCACTTAGGAAAAGAATCAAAGAATTAACCTGGTGTCACTCACTCTTGTTCCTACCTAGAACAGGGTCTCAGTTTTTCTGCAAAGGCTTCCTCCAAACAAAAGTATTTATAAAGGTCCCCAAAGTATTTTTAAACCAAGCTACTCAGTTAGCTTATGGTCGCAATCATTTTTGTTTGCCCGTCTCTCGTCTTCTCTGCTGGGTACCAGTCTTTCTCCAGACAAAGCTCACCAGTGAGTCTCTGCTGCCGCTCTTACTGGTGCGCCTGCTGGGCTCGAGTGACCTCACACCTGATGCTGCCACACAGGAGAGCTAGATGTGCAAATGCTGTGTGCACACTGACTCTCCTTTGTTTAGATGCTTACCAATTCACTACATCCATCCTAACGAGTTGTTACCTCACGCAGTTCTCTCCACTATGCCAGGTGTGGTGACACACATCTGTAATCCCAGCGCTTGGAAGGCTGAGGCAGGAAGATTGCTATAAGTTCAAGGTCAGCCTGGACTACACAGCGAGATCCTGTCTCAAAACAAACAAACAACAAAAAGCAACAAACAAGATTGTCTCCACTTGCCACCAACCCCTGTGCAGATCTCATGGGGCATCTGAGTTGAGGACATTGTTTAATACTCAGTGTCACTCCTTCCCTCCTATAGCTTTGACATCTACTCCATTTCTTTTGGGGCATGGTTCTGTCCCAGGGGGAAGAATAATTCGAATCCTTCGCTCTGCAAACAGACTTTGTAAAAGCTCAACTCTTTAGCTCACCAGATGAGCACTGAAACATCTGAATTCCACTTGAGTTCAAAGCCGGATACCTTCCAACACCGAGCTAAGGAAGGACGAGGCGCATATGAAACAACACTTCCTGTTTTCTGATATTGCGTCTGAGCCACAGCCGCCCCTACCCGCAACCTAGCTGTAAATGTCAAATTTCATTTGAAGCTCTGAAGCCCATTGCTGTGTTATTTTGGTACAGAACACTCGTCTAGAGGGAAACTTTTCAGTGCAATGGGGATTTAAGAATTACCTCCCTTTCCTGTAATCTAGCTACCTCCTTTGGAGGTCCCTCGCTATTCTAACACCAGGAAGGGGATTGGTGAGAAAGTTCCTTTTGAGAGGCTGCACCATGAGGATCGCCAGGAGTTAGCCTGGGCTACATAGTGAGTTCAAGTCCAGCCTGAACTATATGCAAGACACGAAGGAAGGAAGGAAGGAAGGAAGCGGGGAAGAAAAGAAAAGACTTTGTTGAACAAGAAGGGAAAATACAAATCCTCTTCTCCAAGAAGAAAGACAAAGTTTACACTACTGAATGGAGTGTGCAGTCACAACAGAACAAAAATAGTTTACTTAGGTTAACCAACAGAGGCAAGAGGAGGCATGAAAGATGTGCATTTCAGAAGCTGTTTGTGTGTGTTTGTTTGTTTTCGTGAAGATGGCCCTGGGTAGCTGGTGCTGATATAGGCACCTCTCCTCCAGGACAATCACCTGCCGTCTTGACGCCTGCCAAAGCTGTGGGTGTCTGGCCAGCCGCTGGACCTAGGCTTGATATCTCTGGTGCTAACCGGAGTGATGAGGATGTTAGAGTAAATCCACATTAGATAACAACATGGATTCATGACTCTCACCAATAGCATAATTTAGGCTGGCAAATAAAAATGACTTTGCTTGCTTAGATGATTTTAGAAGTGACTTATCGGAGAGTGTCAGCTTTAACTCCCAAGGGTGACCCATTAGCATTGAGCCCAACGGCAACAGATGCTGGCAGTAAATTGCAAACAGTGACTCTGCACTCAGCTGTGAGCTTTTAGAGCCCAGCAGCTTCAGGCATTTAACTACTTGTGCCTCACACTCTTTCCAAGGAGATTTGCCATGGTTCATGTAGCTGATGAGGACAACAAGGACCCTTGGCTGCAAAGAAGTAAATAATGATTTAAATCATTTTTTAAATTCCTGGTGAGGAAGGGAAGCACTGTATTAATGAATCCAGCTTTTGGAGTTGAATACATAACGTCCCTTCATGGCAACAAAGAAAAATAAAAACAATGTTATCTGTTCTGAAAGCTTCCCTTTTTTTCTGTTGCTGAGGATTATAAAGGATTGTACTGAACGTTTTACCAGATGCAGGAATCGGAATCAGTTAAATCGGAGAAGAGATACTGGTCTGTGAATTTCATCAGCAATCTATACTCCCCAAATAGAATTAGAACTGCTCCATATATATATGAAATTTTATTACGAGTATTGAACTCAGTGACACCAAGGGCACAGAGTTCTTCTACCCAGGTTTGTTTTCTATCCTTTTTTAATTTAAATGCATTTAAACAATGTTTTTGAAGAACTGTGTGATTTTTTTAAAGTGCCATGGAGCCGTTTCTTTCAGAGTGGTTGTTCTTTCGCGTGTTTCCTTTTTACTCATCCCTAAGCAGACTCAAGAAAAACTCATCACCAGAACGAACAGGGTCTGCCCAGATGCATGTCCAGGGGACATAAGGACAGTAATCTCTTTGACTCTTCTCCTTTGACCTTAGTATCGCTTCTCCGCACATTTTTTTTTAATCATAGTCTAAAAACAGTTATTTTGGCATCATAAAAACTGATGAACATAGATTTCTTTTAGAGAAAAAGGCTCAAGGGGCAAAAGTTCAGCACCTGCTTCACCTCTGGTAACTTTTGCCCTCTTCCTTTCTGTCCTGCCAGACAAGCCAACCCCACTGTCTGCCATCTTTTTCTGAGCATTGGTTTCGCGACTAGCCAGTGCATTTGAGTCACTGTGATTCCTATTTCATTTTGGTTTGTTTTGATAAAATAATTTTCTCTAGAGATACCTATTTTAATTGTTGAGGGGAAGCGAAAGATTGCCCAAGAAGAGCTTAATATTTAATGCTTATGCTGTGAGTAAAATTATAACTGAATTCACATACCATTTGAGTTTCTGTTCAACTAACAACTGGTTTCTGATATTCCTTAACCCACTATGACTTCTGCCCCTTGTGTCTCGAGCAGTCATACTTGAAATCCATTTCTTTGGTGCCTCTCCTTGCCTTCGCTACTCATTTAAGTTAGCTGGATTTTTTTTATTGAGTATGTATTATGCTTGTTTCCAGGGTTTTTCAAATACTCTCCAGAGAGCAAAATCCAGTCATATACATCACGCCTAGGCTTTGGCCATGTGGAACTTGTCTTCTTTCTCTTTCTTTTCCATGTTTTTCTCTTTCTTTTTCTGCCTTTTGGTTTTTTTATCTCACCCAAGCTTACTGCCCGGGAATTGGAGACTGCTACCCCTCCCGCGTCTTCTCCTTGCAACCCGGCTCCTGGTGCTGCACTGACCGACGCCGCATCCTTTCATATGGGACTTCTCAGCCACGTCAGGTCGGTGGGGCTACATAGCGCACCTGAAACCCTTTGTTTTTTGACAGCAACTGATGGAAGTCCAAGCTATGTTCTCCAAAACTAGACCTAGTGATATAGAGAGACAAAAGCCTTTCCTCTCTTTCGTTTTCTTGGGCAGAGTATAATTTTCAAGAATTTAAAAGGAAGTTTCATTCACAGAATGAGTTCATGTCAAGCACCCCCAGGGACAAGTGCTTATCGGTGCTGAGCCCTCGCAGTGACAGGCCGACTGCACAGTACAAGATCACACGTGAGCCCCGTGTGTTAGTCCCTTAAAAACTGAGGCCTCTGAAAGTGAAAGAAAGCTTTTTTTTTTGAGACATGGTCTTAGTCTGCAGTTTAAGCTGGCCTTGAACTCGCTGTGTAGCTCAGGCTGGTTTCAAACTCACAGTGATCTTCCTGCCTCAGCCTTCCGGGTGCTGGGATTACAGGCGTGCATCACCACACCTGGCATAGGAAAGCTTTATTTTAATAGGTTCTGCAAAATCTATATGGCAGGAAAGCGAAAGCATGCCACACCCAGAGAGAGCTGGACATATAGCAGGAACTCAACAAATAATGATTTCCTTGAACCAAAAGCACTGAAGAGCTCTTAAATGTGACTTCCGGACACATTAAGCTAGTTCCCTCCAGCAAGCTGAAGTCAGGAAGGAAATTTTACCTCTTGGTCCTCTGTAGTGAATTCCACTTTGAGTGTTTCAGGTAGAGAAGGAAGCGGATAAAATGGACTCCACTCTGGGATTTGATGATGAAGTAAATACGGGCATCAAATGTATACACAACACGGGTGAAGCCTGGTCTCAGAGCTGGAAGTGTCTACTGTATTTCCCTAAAAACAAAACCTAACAGGAACCTAAGCCTTGGCGTTTTTCAGGATGCTAGTAATATAACCCCTACCCCAAAAGAAGCCCCAGTTAAGGCCATCAGCCAGACAAAGGCATCTATCATGTCCATTGCAACATACAAAAGGCATACTGAACTATAAAATAATAGTAATATATAACTAAATATAAATAACATTCTGACATTAACACTTGCAATAACTGGTAAGTTATAATTAAGAGGGTGCCTTTGGATGAGAGGTAAACACCCATGTAAACAGATGAACTCAGGACTTACTGCCAAATGACCAGCGTGCAGACATGCAGGAATAATATGCACACTTGATAACAAGCAGGTATAATCATGTCTCATATGAATCTTTCTAATTCAATACGTCCTCTGCTGTAACAGACATGTTCAATGCACTTTTGTGAAATAGAGAAACAGTTTCTGAATTTTGATGCCTGCAATATTTCATCACTTTTGTGGGGATCATGGTTCTTAACTGTCATCATTTTTGTTGTCACTCCTGTCTTTAATTAACACTTGATTTAATGAGAACTTTGTGAAGCCCAGCCTTTGAGAGGTCATAACGTGGGTACAGAATTTGTGGAATAAAATCACTGACAGCTGTGCTGTTGATGCCCTACGAGCAGGCTACTTGGATGAGACGTGCTCACTTAAGGAGAGCTCTACAGTTAGACCTGAGGAACTGGGGACAATGTTTCTACAGGAAATGGATTTGCAAGAAATGCAGGCCGGAATACAGGGTTTGGAGAGTTATGGCCATGTTCCAGAAGAAGATGACATGACTGTATTTGAATAAATGTAGATTTTTGTGCATGAATAAATGTGAATTGTTGTACATGAAAAAATAAGACAGTCCCTGAAAATTAGCCCTATTGTGTCTTTTGAAGCAAAAATTAATTTAAGACCTGGCCTTATTTTGGGGAAAAGGTGGGATAAGTTTCCTGATCCTACACTGGCTAGAACAGGACTTTACCACATCTGTGCTGGAAGAAGGCTCCTCTCTATGAGACTCTGCAGTACCTAGAAGCGGAGACCAGCCTGGGCTACAAAGTGAGCCTGAACTGCAGAGCGAGGCCCTGTCTCAAAAAGACAGAAATAAATAAATAAATAAATAAAATATTTTGTTATAGAATCCCAAATGGACTAAGACAATACTACAGTACACACACCTGAACATACACACAAAATACAAAATATAATATCATAATATATACAGCAATCTATATCCAAAGCTTATATGCCATGCTCACTAGTTTTATCTCCTCACACAATTACTATGAGTCACAGGGGAAGCAATATAACCAACTTTATGCGTTAGATTCTCCCTGGGGGAGTATGGTGGGTGGATCGAGGTAAGCAAGACTGAAGGCAGGAAAAGAAGGTAGGAAGGAGATTACTGCACTTCATGCTTCATCTGTTTAAAAAAAGAAAAAGTGTCTAAAACTGGATATCTTTCTAGGCACTGTGAATGTGATGATTTAGGTCCTGCTGTTACAGAATTTATATTTTATTTCACTAAAACAAAATAAGCAAACACATTAACATAGAAGAGAATTCAGAGAGTGGTCGGTGCCATAAGGAAAATACCAGAGGGTTGCGGCCCAAGGCGGTGGCTGCCCAAAGAAGGCTCGCGCCAGGGAAGCCAAAGAGCAGAGGCCTGAATGATGAGGAGGCACCTCAGAAGGACAGACCCACTTGGTGGAGAAGACAGCAGGAACACTTGGCTTGTGTGTTTAAGAGTTACCAAGCTGATCACTGCGACCCGCACCAAATGACTGATAGGAGCACATTTATTGAGTCTGGGAAGATAGAGAGGGGCCTACCACCCAGCTCCTTCTAGGCCAGGGTCAGGAATCTGGATGTTGGTCAAAGAGCGACTGGAAGCTTCTGGCAGATGGTATTGTGGGTAGCAGTGTTGGGCGAGGAGTGTAATACGGCTGAAGTTTTAAAAGTTCATTCCTGTGACTTCTCTTCTCTTCCAACATGGTCAGCAATCATCCTCAGAAAGGGGGCATGGACTTCCAGATTGGATGTGATACCAAAAAAGCCCAAGCTCAGGAAAACACTGTCAGGCTGTACCTGGTACACAAGGAAGATGAGCTGCACATTCTAGAAGTGCTTGAGTTGGCGAAAGGCTAGGAGGGGTCTGTTCTCAGATGGTGCCAGGCAGGAAACTCAGTTATTTACAGGACAATGTTAAGCTGTGGGCTCAGTCACAATGTAGGTCAGTTAAATTTGGGGGCGTTTCATGGTCACAACTCACGATTACATTGTAATTGTGGCAATTATGACAGTATTATCTATTCATTTTCAAATGTCTTTGCCATAGCTGAGTCTGAGTAATTCTGTGTGTACAGTTCAGCACTAATCTGTCACCAGTACTAGACATTCATTACAAAGAAATAGCTACTGTGTCTTGTTAGCAACATTATCATCATATGCAAGAGGAAAATATATGTTTAGAGAATTTTTACTGTTAAGAAATATCAGGATTTAGAGATGATTATATTGAGAATTGCTAATAGAATATGACTAGTTTCCTTTAAAAAGAAAACATACTTCCAGGAAACAATTATTCCTACCAAGAAGTAGAAGTATAGAATTCTAAGCTAAGAATGTAGCTTTGGAGTCAAATATCCCAGGTTTTGAGTCCCAACAGTGCTTAGTCACTAATATATGATCCTGATTAAAGAATCCTCTCAGCTCTGAGTTTTGGGAAATAATACCAATGTTCAGACTTGCTAGTAGTAAATGAAACACTGTTGTTCCTTTAGACTTCTCTTATTTACTTCTACAGAATTCCCCATTTATGAGCAGTGGTGGAATAAAGATTTTCTCTCATCCTGTAAGCATTGAAAGTGCTCAATACATCCTTTCCTGGACTTGTTTGCAGGAAGGGCATAAATATATAACCTTAATCTTTCTCATTCAGTTACATGAAACCACATCTTTCAACAGTGTTGGGAATTGAATCTAGGAACTTGCACGTGCTGGGCAAGTGCTCTACCACTGGGCTACATCCTAGCCCTAGCTCTACCACTGGGCTTACATCCTAGCCCTTATTTGTTTTTCAAATTGTTGATATATGATCTTACCAGGTTGCCCAAGTTTGACTTGAACTTTCAATCTTCCTGCCTCATCCTCTTGGGTAGCAGGGATTACAGGTATAAACCACTATGCCCTGTTTATGCCAAATTTTGTTGTAGGAGTTAATGGCACAGTAGAAAAGAGACTGGGAACTCTCACTAGACACAGCTGAGGCACACATGGTGGTGGCAGCAGTGCTTACCAGTCAGGATCCTGGTGCACAAGTGACCTTGGCACGGGCAGCACTGGCCACTTTAAAACTGATTTGGTGCAGAAGTGGTAAACTGTAAACTCCACCATGGAGCGCTTGGAGTAGTGACAACACTTTCCTCATCAGCCTAGGGCTGCAGCATCACTCCCGGAAATTCAGCAGATAGCCTGGTTCTCCAGGTTTCTCAGGTAATTCCGTAAGCAGTCAATAGCCTTTGGTTTTTGATGAAAATCTTTGTGTCTGCAGGAGTAAGCTTCAGTCCCTGGTTACCAAGAATTCTGGTTGATTTAGATTCTACACCTCTACCCTCAGCACAATGACTAGCAAATAATCAATAGATGTGACTTTTAGTAGCAGTTATAACATGTTCCTGTTTAATCTGTCATCTCTTGGTATCCTCGTGCGATTTGTTCTAGTCTCCCTGCCCCCATGAATACCACAATCCACAGATCGTCAAGTCCCTTATAAAGAGTGTAGTATTTGCATTTAATACACTTACAGACTCTCATACACTTTAATCTCATGTACTTTAAGTCATTTCCAGATTACTTATAATACCTAATGTGTGCATTAAAAATGTTATGCAAATAATTGCTATTCCTGCAATTATTTAAGGAATACTGACAAAGAAAAAAGCCCATACCGGTTCAGTAAAATGCAACCAATGAAGGTGTAGTATATTTCAGCAGCACTATGATATTTTTTAAAGCACTTTTAATCCACAGTTGGGTGAATTAGTGTATCTGGAACTGATCGATATAGAAGACCATCAGTATTGAATTTTATAATGAATATTGATGACTTTGTGCCCATATTTCAAAGCTATATTTAATGCAGTTTAAGTATTACTTCTCTGCAATGCTTGGGATCAGAAGCAGTTTGGATTTTAGATGTTGTTTTAATTTGGAAATATTTACATATATTCAAGATATCTTAGCGATGGGATTTAAGTGTAAATATGAAATTCATTTATGTTTCATATATACCATATACACACAGATTTGAGGCAATTTCATACAAGATTTTTAGTGCAGCTATGTTTTTTGACCATGAGTCTGATGTGAAATTTTTCATTCACAACTTCATATCAGCACTCAAAATTACAGATTTTCACATTTCTGATTTTTTGGATTTAGGAAACTTTACCTGTATTGTGTTTATTTATTTATTAATTTGAAATGGTCTATTTCTATTTTGAATTACATTTTGCTTAATCTAAGATTTTTTTCCCAAGGTTATAATTCCTTAAAGGCAGAGATTGTTCTTGTTCACAACTGAGTTATTTTGTGACAAAGTGCCCTGTCACAGGCAGACTTTCAGTAAATATTTGTGGAGGAGGTACACTGGTGAAACAGAAGTGCCATTTCAAGAGTATGGCTGGGGATTTAGGCAGACCTCTAGGTTTGCTTTATCTCAGTGATGTAGCTTGGTCCAAGATTGCTCCTTACTTTCTTTTGTTTTGTTTTGTTTTTAAAGACAGTGTCTCACTGTGTAATTCAGGGTGGCCTTTAACTCACTGTATAGCCCAGACCGGCCTTGAACTCACAGCAATCCTTCTGCCTCCCCCTCCTGAGTTCTGGGATTACAGATGTATGCTACTACGTGCAGCTGCTCCTTAGCTTTATAGGCCTAGGAAATTGATATTACACTTTAGTCAGAGATGATCACTCCTTTAAAGGTAGACACACACTAAAAAAGTGTGTGTCTGTAAGAGACTAATGTATGTATTGTATTTTCAGTAAGAAATAAGAAATACAACTTTTTGGTGGTTTGCAATGATATTCATTTATTCAACCAATAAAGATTAAGTGCTTACTATTGTTAGATCTTTGTATAAACAATAAAAAACCAAAGTTGCTGTTCTCGTGCAATTTGCACAACTCTGTCAATAAATATTAATTTAATTGCAGATAATGATAACCATTATAAAGAAAAACATGGCAAGAGGCTGAGAGTTGTTGGGATGGGGTGTGTGCTAGTTTAAGTCAAATGGTCAGGGAAGGTGCCCCTCAGAAGGTAGTGTTTGACCTGAGCCTGAACTAATGAGGGGAGAATATATCAGGCAAAGGGAAAATAATATGCAAAGGCTTTGAGGCAAAAATAATTTGGGGAAGTGTTTGGGGAATAAAAAGTAGACTAGTGTGGTACACAGCCTCTAGGACAGCTCCCAGTAATCTTTGGTTACAGGTATTCATATACTTATGAAATTCCCTCTGCTCAAGTATGGACTAGACTTGGTAAGGAGCTTCTAATAGATAGAATATGGTAGAGAAGATGCAATGTCACTGCTGATATTTGATTGTAAAAAGACAATGGCTTCTGTCTTGGACAAATTCTCTCTCTCTCTCTCTCTCTCTCTCTCTCTCTCTCTCTCTCTCTTGTTTTCTTTCATGCAGAAAGGGAATTAACACAGCAGGCTTAAGGCTGCTGTCTTGGAAAGGCCAGCTTGTGGGCCTTTGGGCCCTTGGCTGCTATTTGGGAACGTAGGTAGTAAATTGTTCCCTACACTAGTATAAACTTTTCTCTGAATGCTAAGGTAGGTTCCCCCTGTGTAGACAATCCAAACAGCGGGGCTTAGGCTGAATACCTGCGTTTGTCCTGGAAATCTGGAATTTGGGTATGTACTAGGCATGAGATTCATATATGACCAGCTCCAAGAAATCCCTTTGGATGCTGTTTGAACAGGTTCCCTGGGCACAGCCATGACATGCGCATTGCTGAACTCTTTGGCTGGCAGACAACTGTGACTGATCCTCATGAGGATCACGGGACCCTCATGAGGGGTGGGAGCACAAAGGAGCCTAAAACAGATTCCTGGGGGCTCTGGCTAGATGGCTTTGATCACAGCATGAGTGCAACTGTAATGGGAATCCTGTGAGTTCCTCAACCGTATCTCTCACCGTGAAAGTGGACTTGGGGGCTCCGAACACACTCGTTATGAGGAAGTAAGTGCCAGGAGCTACCCTATGGAGTGACCCACAGGGCAAGGCATGGTGGGAGGGTCCTCTGGCCCACAGCTAGCAAAGAAAAACTGAGGCCAGCGGCCCAGCAGCCCACCTGTGGTGGGGTGAAAGCTGCCCCTTTCAAATGAGGCTGTGGTTACCTAACACCTTCACCATGGCCTTGTGGAGCTGTGGACCCGGAGGCCCCACCTAAACAGGCCTTAGACTCTTGGCCTACAAAAACCATGCAATAATAAATGTTTATTGTTTTAGCTTCTAAGGTTTGGGGTAATTTGCGGTGTAGCAATAATCAAAAAATGACTGGAACATAGATGGTAGGTTCAGAGTAGCAGACAGGGCCCAGATGCCACATGGCCTTAAAGTATCTGATGAGGATTGAGGATTTTATTACACTGAAAGAGTCATAGTAAGGAAATCTGATCAGCATATTTCCTCCTTTAGGCAGAAGTTTTCAACCTTGGTTGGGTTTTAGACTCACTGAAGGGAGCTTTTCACAAATACCTATAGCAGGCCTCACTCTCGGAGACTGTGGTTCAGCTGAATCTCCAGTATCTTTATTTTTGTAAAAATTCCCAGGTAATTCTGATGGGCAACTTAAGCCAAGAATCAGATGTGCTTTGGAGCAGCAAAGCTGTACAGGAAGTCAGAGAGGGTAGCTTGCTGGGACAGGATCAAAACAAAAGGAGAAAGTTATATATTTTAAATCATGAGTGCTCGCTTTGGCAGCACATATACTATATTTTAAATCATGAACTGTTATATCAAATTAAGCAGGCCTGATATATCAAGGATGACACTGTCTTCTGCTCAGTGCTAGAGGAAATAGCTACAATTGCTGGCCTGTGTACTTTCTCCTTCCATGATAACTGTCATTCATCTGTTCTTTTCACACAGATACAATGCTTTAGAATAGCTTCAGTTTTAAAAATATCAGGACAGTCATTGCAAATGTAAATCTTTACCTTAAAATACTTTGACAGATCCCAACTAGTGCTAATGGAAAAAGTCTTTCATGTCTTTTACATTTCTAAACAAGAGGATAAAACTAACTCTTTAGAAGTCTGTTCTGAAAAGACTGTGTCAGGCCAGGAATATAGCTCAGCGGCATAAGGGCCTGCCTGGCAAGCCTGAGGTCATGAGTTTGACTCCCGGTACCAAATAAAAACAACAACAAAAACCTAAAAAGACTGGGTCCAACAATCTATATATTACATGGATCTAAAATCAATATATGCATACAAGAAAACAAATTAGAAGACATGTCAAATGCTTCCACAAGTCTGTTTCTCAAAATTTCTTCTGTCATATGAAGAGTACAGCTACAAATGCACCAAAATAAACAAAACAAAAATTTCTATAAAACCACAATTTAGTATTTTAATGTTCCATGTATTTCTTATCAGCTATCTTTTATAGTTTTAGCCAAAGAAAAAATTCTGAGTCTTAGATTCTGATTAGCACACTAAAGCTCTTCACTGAAATGCAATTAAAAAGATTAATGAAACTTAATTCAATTGAAATGTAAACAAACATCTTGACTTATGATGTTTTATAGTAAAAACATAGCTTTTAGAGGTAGAATTTAAGATAATTACTATCTTGTCTGTAGTGGTTTGGGGTTTTTTGCAAGGGGAACAATATAATACAGGACACTTATTTTTATAAGATTATTTATAATAGTCACCCAAAGAATCATATACCAGAGAGTGAAGGAAATCTATCCACACACTAGAGACCAAAAACTCCAGTTGAGGGCCTG
>NW_004955405.1:15849090-15851660 GCF_000276665.1 Chinchilla lanigera
AAAAACCAACAGCTCTTACAACTTCTCTCTGCTTCTAGCAGGCTCCCAACAGCTTCTAACAGCTCCCAACAGCCTCCTTCTTCTTCTCCAGTTCTGCCTCTCATGCTGCTGGCAACAGTCCCCAGGTGGCCCTCCCACACCCAACACCATGCTTACTCGGTTCAGCTGGGTGTTACAAGTTGACCACCAGTTGTCAATCCACTACACTGTCCTCTCCCTATCCTCTGTCCTCTCCTCCCCATTTCACTGGGGCCTGAGTGAAAGGGAGATTCACCTGGGGAAAGTGCTGACAACAAAACAACAGCAAGGATCCCTTTACTCTCATACTGGGGGAGAAAAAACAAAGACAGTTTGTTGTAGTCAGGGTTTGCAAAGGAATAGATTTAATGTAGGACATATAATTTATAGGATTATTTTATCGTATTCACCCAAAAAGTCAAATGCAGAAGAGTACAAGAAATCTGTCCATACACTAGAGACCCAAAGAATTCAGCTGAGGGCCTGGATCCCACGGCAATGTCCTGCTTGAGTCCAGTTGGAGGCCTAGAGCCCGTGACAATATCTCATGCAAGTCTATATCAAGGATCTGCACTGAGAAGGCCCAAAGGTCAGTGGTGGGAGCTAGAAAGTCTGCACCAGTAGGGTGAAAGATCTGTGCTAGCAGACTGAGATCTGCACTGGAGCCAGGAAGTGACACTCAAGGTAAAGACCAGAGCTTCCCCCAAAGGAACCACAGCCATTTTCAGCTCTAGCAAGCTGAGCTCTTCTGATGATGAGGATGGCAAAGTTCACATCAGGAAAACCAGCGTGACAAGCTTCTCCAGGAGAATCAAGCAAATACCATCTTGCCTTTCAGTTCTTCTTTTATGCTGTTGGCAACAATCCTCAGGTGGGCCCTCCACACCCAGAACCATGCTGATTCAGTTCAACTGGGTGTTACACACTGACCTTTAGTCCACCACATAGCTTTTCATTCCTTCAATAAATGTAGTGAGTGTATCATATGGCCAGTGCTGGTCTAGGTGCTAGGGATATAGCAGTAAACAATTTATACATTTATAGAGCTTTCATTACAGTGGGAAATGGGAGGCTATTAGATGATAAATCCAAGATATGTCAGGTAGTAATAAAAGCTATCACTGTAATAAAACAAGACAGTGTAGAAGATGGTCACCTTCATGTGGCCTATCAGGGACCAGATTTAAATGAGAATAAAACTGTCCCACAGTGTTTTAAGTTTTTTTAATTGACAATTTTTAATATCTGGAGGCTTTCTATGAAAATCAAGATTTTATCTTCTCTTGAAAAATCTGATCATTGTGTAGGACATATGACATATGACAACAGTAGTCTTTTCAATGGAGAATGTTATCTCTTTTTCTTTGTAATCCTTATCTTCCTGAGAGCATCTTCTTTCACTTACAATACTTGCTTAGCTTCTAAGTTCAGAAGAGTAGCTAGGTGTGGTGGCACATGCCTGTAATCCCAGCATTTGGGAGGCTGAGGCAGGAGGATTGCTGGAAGTTTGAGACCAGCCTGGACTACATAGTGAGTTCAAGGCCAGCCTGAACTGCCTAGTGAAAACTTGTCTCAAAAAGACAAAAAATAATAAATAAATAAATAAATTCAGAAGAGTTTTTGGCCCCTGGGCTAGTAAGAAAATGAACTAAGGTCAGGTGTGGAATAAGATCCAATGGATTCAGAAAGCCAGGAGCTCAGAAGCAGTGGGGAGCAGCCCTAGACACCTGAGTAGACATCTGAGGTTACTTCTGCCGTGGTTCCAATATGGGTTTACAATGGCATATAGAGGCCATTGTTTAAAAGTGTGCAGCGGAGACCACAGTGTTTCATTGCTGAATTTCTGTTTCTCTTTTTAAGGTTTTTACTGGAGACATTAGTATGATGGACAAAGCAAGGAACCAGTGGTCATGTTTTGCTGCTAAGCAGCTGTTATGGCTTGTATCTAGATGTTTCCCAAAAACCTCATGCACCCATTGGTGGAGCTTTTCAGACCTGGCTGGATCTAGGGTGTGCTGGGCATGAGTGTATGATGCTGGGATTAAGGGTGTATGATTACTAAATTAGTCCACTGATTGATTTGGCATAGTTCTGGCACTATGGGAAGGCCCACCCTCAGTGTGGGTGACACCACCCCCAAAACGGTTTGTAGCATGGATGGGATGGATGAAAGGGAAAAGGAAGCTTGCACTGATGGAGACCACTATAAAGCAGCCCAACCAGGACTTAAATTAACCAATTGGCTTTTTATGTTTACTTGTGAATCTGTCCAAAGTCTAGGCCACTTGTCTGGAAGTGGGCAACAGACTCATAGTAAGTGACCCTCTGTGAGTCATTAACTACTAGTAAAACCTGTAATGGTCGATGAAGCTGGAAAGCCTCAAAGGATAAGACAAGATCACAGCCAAGGACACCTGGATCAGATCTCAACTAGATAAAAACTCTCTAGCCTCAGGCATCTCACTCCTGGGTGGATTAATTTAATCCTTATTAAGGATTAATTTAATACCTCACTTGGAGAAGTCCTTCAGTAATTCTGCCCTTCTTGAGTA
>NW_004955405.1:15851972-15881239 GCF_000276665.1 Chinchilla lanigera
CTTCTGAGTCCTGCCATGGCCTTCTGCCACGATGCCCTACTTTGGAACCAGCCAACTATAGACTGAAACCTCCACAAACTGTGAGTTGAAATAAATCTTTCCTCCCTTAACTTTGGGTGTTGGGTATTTTGTTTCAGCAATGAAAAAATTAACTAAGACAGTAGCTATATAATTTTACATGACTGCCAGCCCTGGTGGTGCACACCTGTAATTCCAGCACTCATGAGGCTGGGGCAGGGGAATTGCCATGAGTTTAAGGCCAGCCTGGGCTACACAGTGGGTTCAAGGCCAGCCTGGACTACACAGTGAAGCCCTGTCTCAAAAAAAAAAAATCCCAAAATAAATAAATAAATACCACAAATCTTTTTTTTTTTAATTTGGTACCAGGAATCGAACTCAGGACCATGCGCTTGCCAGGCAGACACTTGTGCCACTGAGCTACAACCCCAGCCCTACTACAAATAGTTTTTAAAAATAATAATTTTACATGATCTCATGTTTTTCCACAACATTTTTTTTCCTAAAATGTGCAAAAGTAAGATATTTGGCCACCATTTCTTTCCATTCAGGTTTCCCAACTATTAGGCTTTTCCCAGTGTCAACTGGCATGAGAATGATAATGGATACTTTTAGAAACCAGCTAAGGAAAGTTGAGTTGGGAATAAACCATTTTACTACAAATTGGGAAGACATTTGGGAGTATTAGAACAAAAGTAGCCAGAAATTATACACTACTGAAGTGTTAATATACTGTAATCATCTCCTCTTATCTGCAGGAGGAGCATTCTAAGACTCCACTGGGTGCCAGAAGTCTTGGGTGATACCAAACACTGTATATGCTATGGACCTGAAGTGTTGCTACCTAGTACCACAGTTAATGTCTCTTCCATGTTTTATGCCTTCATGCGCCTTTGCACTACTGATTTTGTATTTTGGGGGCCACTATGAAATATCAGTCTGATAACTGAGAGGGCTGCTAAATGACTTACAGGTGGGTAGTACAGACAACATGAATAAACTGGACAAAGAAATGATTCACATCCCCAGCAGGATGCAACAGGATGGCATCAGATTGTATTATGCTACTCAGAATAGCACACAATTTGAAACTGATGCATTGTTTGTTTCTGGAACTTTCCATTTAATACTTTTGGACCATAGTTGACTGCAGGTAACTGAAATCATATCACCTTTCCCTTGCTGAACACAATACCCAACCCCTACAACTTTAAGGAGGAGAAGTTTTTTTGGTTCATGTTTTCAGGCCGGGGCCGCCTGGCTCCAAGGCAGAAATGGCATAGTGGAAGTGTCAGGAATGTCCCTTGAAAACCTCATGTATTCAGGGGTGGGGCTGGTAGACAGTGATTGTGCAATAGGCCTGCTATGGCTGACTTGTAGTTAGGCAGTGGGTCCTGGTTAGAGGCAGATCACTGGGGGACGTTACCTGAAAGGGTCCATGCCCCTCATCTTCCCTTCTTGCTTGGCTTCCTGGCCCTCATGATGTGAGCACCTGTCCTCCCTTGGGCCTCTGTGCCATGCTGTTTCTGCTTTGGAGGCAACAAGCCAAGCCTGGTGGTGCACGCCTGTAATCCCAGCACTTGGGAGGCTGAGGCAAGAGAATCGTTGCGAGTTCAAGACCAGCCTGGGCTACAAAGTGAGCTCAAGGCCAACTTGAACTGCACAGAGACTTGAACTATCTCAAAAAGAAGGAAAAAAAATAAAAATAAATGCTTTGGAGGCAACAGACTCTACCTGGACTGAGAGCTCGGAAAATACAAGCCAAAATAAGCCCCTCCTGCTCTAAGTTGCGGGTACTGAGTGTTGCGTCTCAGAGAGGAGAAAGTGATGAAAACACCACATGAAGAGAATCTTGGGTGAGAAAAGGCAACTGCATGTGAAGAGTATCTTCTTTTGTCAGCTTTAAATTTATTTACCAAAGGACTGAGAGAACATTCTGGACCATGAGACAATAGGGATAACCACAGGCATTTTGCTTTTTCATTGATCTGACATATGTGTGGTTGTTTATGTACTGTCTTTTAAATTGCGCTGTGGGAAATGGACCAGAGCCCTTTAAATGCTTTTCCTTTGCCGGTTGGTATTGAAGCTTTGTGGACAGAAAGTGCTGAGAGATGCTGCAGGAGGAAGAGGCTTTGCTGCCGGCCTCCGGTGAGCTTGGACAGGTTCCTGCAGTACAGAAGACTTCAGCTTGTGCTTCTCCGGTGTCAGACTCCAAAGTCTGAGGTTTCCTGGTCCCTGGCCCTAAGGTGCAGGCAGCCTTTCCGGGCTTGGCTCCAGCAGTACACAGTGGCCCGCAGTGTCCCTTGGCCAGCTCCTGGGGCAGTTTTGTAAAGGAGTGCCTTGAATGAGATGCCTCCCCGATCAGCTTTCACCAGCGCTCTACAAGGCAGAGTTCCAGCAAGTTCTGCCACTGGGCACCACAGCAGCTTCTCTGCCACTGAGCAAGTCACAGCCCCACCCTCCACGGATGGGTGTATCTGTCTCAATGGTACGTGATGGGACCCTAGGCCCTTTACCTCAGCCTTGAGGCTAGGAGCTGCTCCTGCTGTCAATAGACTGGGGTCCAAGAAGGTCACCCTCAGCAAGAATATGGGGAACGCAACTCATCCACACATAGAGTAAGTTTCCTGACTGCTGCCACAGAAAAAGAACATTCAGGATACATCTGTGAGAGGCACAGAAAGACTAGGCAGCGAGAAATACACACAGAATGGAATGCAGGTGCTCATAGTGAGACACTTTATAGTTTTTGTTTTTTGGGGTTTTTTTTTTTGTCTTTTTAAGACAGGGTCTTGCTACACAGTTCAGGCTGGCCTTGAGCTCACTTTGTAGCCCAGGATGGCCTGGAACTCACAACAGTCCTCCTGTCTCAGCCTCCCGAGTGCCACATTATAGTTTGAAGTTGGGGTTTTATGTGGTCTTGAGGGGTCCCAAGACAGGGGATCTAGGTTGTATATTCCTACCACTGAGCACGTTACCCATTTTAATGGCTAGGTTAGAATGCAAATCATTTGCATGCGTTTAATGTGTGGAGATATGCTACCCACATAATAGCGCTGTTTCCTTCAGGATGAAAGTCTGTGGAACTTGTGAATCCATAGTATCAGGGAAAACGCAGGCTCAGTTTATTGGATGAAAAGCACAGGCCCAGTTGATAGGCTTTTGTAACTTCAAGATCCTTAGGAATTTTTTTGAGAGAATTTTCTGAAAGAGAAAAGGGCATTGTAACCTTGGTACATGGTGTCCTTGTCTTAAAGTACAATTTTAAAATCATTGTCTCCTCCTACCTATTTTTATTTCCTCTATTTTGCCTCGCTATTATCAGCTTTTCTGTATTCTTTCAAGTTTGTTCCCTTTACTTCTTTTCATTAAAACTTTACCTATCAAATTACTCTCTCCTCCTAGGACCCAGACTAATGCAATATGAAATACCAGTATCTACAGAAATTACACAAAGGCGTTATTCACAACTCTAAAGAGAACATCAGTGACAAACTGCTTTTGGTTGCCATCAATTTAAAAGATACTTAAAAACAGTCATTGTTTAAGAAAACATGAATGTCCCAAGAAGCTTATAATACATGAAAGAAACTTGATAAAAATTTTTCCAAATTTGACAACAATCCTAAAAATTTGTGCAGCTTCACTAATAAGAATTATAAAGCTGAAAGAAACTTTCTAAACCATAATAAAACAAACTTGAGTCCACCATGCTGGAAGAAAGATCAAAATAGTTTTCAGTTCTCTTCAATTAGAAAATATTAAGAAATTATCATGTAAATAGGTGATTAAAGAGCACATTCAAAAAAGGTAGGAAAGAATAACAAGTAGGATGTCGAGCAGTTGATTACTAAGAATAATATAATGTTTTCTGGACTTCGTATTATTTGTGGTATTTATAAACTTAAAAACTAATAGTGTGTTGTCTTCTTATTACGAATACTCAGCCATATATCTTAATATTTTATTAATCATTGTATATTCTTTTCCTTTAAAAAGATCCACCAATTATACAAGGTTATGCATAAGCCTGGGTCTGGCCCACCTAGCTCTCTCATCCCTATGTGGTATGGAGGAGGAGGGGGTTTGTGTGGATCACATGAAGAGATACGTGTCTCTTCGGCCTTGAGAGACTGTACTGAGAAGGCATTTTGTGTCTGTGGATGGTATGTAACAGGAGAAAAATGGTGACCGATAATTTCGATGAATCCCAGTCCTCACATTCCTTATTCTTTAATAGAATTGCCCTCCCTAAATATGCAGGAGGATCTAAAACAAACAAACCACCTTCACCCCATCTCCACTCAAAAATGTGGGGGCAATTCAGCTTCTGCCACAGTGTTAAGCAAAGGAAGAGCTGGGCTGTATTTGGCTTTATGCATCTCACCATGTCATGTTTGAATGACTGCCTCTCCCCCAACACATATACACAGCACCACCACCAAAGATCAGAATGGCACGTAATAAGTCTCACCATGTACAGTATGTAGCCCTTTTTGATGCCTGGAAAAGGCATCATCATTATATGTCATCATTTCTGCAGAGAATAGCAAAACAGTAGATACAGGAAATATAATTTATTAATTAGAGTTCACTCCAAAATGACCGCAACTACATCCTTTCCTTGATAGTCTTGATGAGGAAAGAAAAAGACAGAAAGCATTGGTGAGCAGCTTTAGAAAGGAGAGGCTCTCTTTTCCCTGTAAAAAGAGATAGCAAAGAGATGTGGAGTGAAGCCATTTCCACATCAAAATTCTACCTGCAGCCTGCTTGGAGAAGCTGGCTCAAGGGCACGGTCACATTTTCAATAAGAACAATATACACAAATATGTTCATGATGGATAGATAGTCTTCAATATGCAAAGGGAGAAGGAAACCCTCAGAAAATACTGACTGCCAGCCCTCAGGGGAACATGAGATGGAAACGTACAACAAGCTTCCCACAAAGCTTCCCTGACCGGAAGACGTGACTTTTCTGAGCTCTTTCATATTTTACGGGATGTTGGTAATATTTCAGGAGATCTCATTATTCTCTATTGCTTATGTCTACTTATAGGGACTTATAATAACTAAATATTAGCTTTTAACTTTTAGGATAGCAACATCTTAATGCTTAAAAAGATTTTAACTCAGTTACAGCTCATGAATCTTTTTGGAAGGAATTTTGGGCTAGAAAGAGCATCTGTGTTTAGGATTAGTCATTATACAGAACTCACACTTCTGTGAATGATCATGAAATGTAGAAATAGCTTTGTTATTTATCAGAATGCTTTTGTAATCAAATTTGCTAGAGTCAGATTTGACTTATAGTGAAAAATATGTTATAGGAATTAATGTAAGTTTTTGTATATTTTATATGAAAAATGAACAGCAAAGAGTAGTTCAGAAGGATGAATATTTTATAATATAGAAAGATGAACATTCAGAAATTCTAATTCTGGTCATATTTTAATGTGAGGAAAACATGAAGTTTTACCCAAATGAAGTGGAAATTCAGCCAACAATTCTTTTTCTCATATACATTCCTCAGAAATGTCACTAGTAGGGAACACTTGAATTTGAATTATTTCACTGTTTGATGTCTCATTGAAAAGTCCAAAAAATTAATTTAATAGGGGCTGGGGATTTAGCTCAGACTGCCTGGGGATTTAGGAAGCTTGTTGTACGTTTCCATCTCATGTTTCCCTGAGGGCTGGCAGTCAGTATTTTCTGAGGGTTTCCTTCTCCCTTTGCATATTGAAGACTATCTATCCATCAAGGCAAAGCGCCTGCCTTGCAAGCGCAAGGTCGTGAGTTCGGTTCTTGGTACCGGAGAAAAAACCAAAAAATTAATTTAATAATCCTAAAGAAAATTTCTGAAACTTTTAAGTCTTTCCAAATAGTAATGTCAGTTGAATTATGATTGTCACTGTTATATTTTAAGGAATAGTATTTGGTTAATATTTAGCACTCAGAATATGAAATATATTTAACTAAAGTCAAATAATAAATAGCAAGTTAATGTTAATAGACAAGATTTGTAGCATATATAAATTTCACATAAATACATACACACATATTTATATATGTATGCATAAATATTTGGTATTCAAAAGATTTTAAATGTTTTATATTTAACAAGAGGCACTACTAATAAAATTGTCATTATATGGTCAGAATATAATAAAAGGGTAACATACTTCAAAAATCCAGGTCATTTGCATACTTTAATAGCTTGAAATAAAATTAGCATAATAATATTATAACACGTTAAAATTATAAATAGCACATATTAAAACACATACACACAATGGTTTGCAATCCATGCTATCTTGTATATACTGCCAAAAAAATTTGTAGCAGACCTATAGAGAAAGAGCTGGGCTATTTCATTTCTGTGTGGTAACAGACTTTAGAATGCTAGCGAAGTTTTATTTCTTTGCTGAGTTACATTACCTTGTAGAATGTGCCAGACCCTTACCCAACTGTCTTTCCAAGAATGTTTTCATTCCACACAACTGGCAACCTTAACATTATATGGCATAATATTTCCACGGTTTCATTTTCCTTGAAATCTCAGCAGTAACCTCTTTCTTGGTAAACCCAAAGATTTTTATATCATCTTTCTCTTCCTGAATCTTTCTGTAGTATGCACCATCTCCTTTTCTCTCAAAGTTAGTCTTTTGGAGAAACTGACTCCAGGGAACTCCATTAGGACAGCCTCTCCACCTGTCAGCCTTTTCTGTTTCTCTGATGGGTTAAATTTATTCTTCTCTGTTATACCTGTGGTCTTCACATAGCAGGGAGCAGAGCTGCTGGCAGTTTGGATTTGCATCCAAAGTCCCCATCAAGTGTCCTCTTTCCAAGTTCCAGGTTTTAAAACGTCAGGCTATTTTTGCTATCTCTTAACCGGTTATTGTAGCCTGGCATTTGGCAAATTCCAACTGGCACAGCTGAGGTAACATGCTCAACCACTGCTGAGCCACTGACAACAGACTTGTTGCCATAAAAAAAATGAAAGTAAAATGTTGTGCCCACTTGGGGGAGGGGAGGTTGGTTGTGAACCAGAGACACACATCAAATGGCTCCACTGCAATGAGCCGAACAAAAGACCACAACTTTCTAGAATAAGACCATGTTGTCCCATCATTTTAAAAAGTGGCTAACTAAGTACATGAGTTCTGAAGTCAGACTGCCTGAATTTAAATCCTAGCTCTGCCACTTATTTACAGACTAAATGCTGGCAATTACTTAACTTTTTTATGATGAATTTCCTCTTCCATTGTAGTAATAATGATGATAATACCTACATTTAGGATTGCTTTCATAGTTAAGGGTGATATAAGAAAGTTTTTAGAAAAGTGTCTGGTTTATAATAAGCCCTCAGTAAATATTAGTTATTAGTGTCTTTCTACTTAGCTTTTATAGATTGTTTCCTATGCTTTGTATTTTTTAACAGAGTTCTTTCTGGAAAATTCTCCATATTTAGTTTTTTTATGTATGGCAACCAGATAGCCTACTCAGTTATTTGCATGATTTGATAAACCTGAAAAGTTGGATCAGATGGTTATTTTAAGATAAAAATCTCGGGGCTGGGGATTTAGCTCAGCGGCAAAAGCGCCTGCCTGGCAAGCGCAAGGTCGTGAGTTCGGTTCCTGGTACCGGAGAAAAACCAAAAAAAAAAAAAAAAAAAATAAAAAAAAAATTAAGATAAAAATCTCTAGAGATGGTACTCTACAATCAGACATATGCCAAGAGAGTTATTAGGATTAAACATTTTCTTGTGAGTTTGCACACAGACACAAAGCTATCAGCAGTGGAGAAAAACCTCTGGCGCTGCCTATGTGATGTGTTTCTTCTGAGATCGTCATGTTGGTCCTGTACCACAAATACTTGACAAGCCAAGTGCCAGTAGATACTGGCTGATTGCAGGAAGAGCAAAAGTTGAGAATTTTGAATCACTACAACAAGGTCCCCCCAAAATGATACAGACTGTTCAATGTTACATTTTCATCTTTTACTCAGCTGCTTAATGTGACAAAATTATTTTGGAGGTCTTCATAATCTTCATCTCCTGGAGTTTTGTTTTGTGGTGCTGGGAATTAAACTTCAGACTTTGCACATGTTAGGCATATAAGCCTCTTCCTCCTATCTTGGGGAACAGTGACCCACCAGTCTTGGTGCCACTCAAGACATCTACCTGTAAGTCCCCAGTAAACTGCATCTTGTGCAATCCTGGATTAATCTACCTCTTTCTTTGGGTACAGGGAACACGGCTGACTAGAGGAGATGTAGCATTGGAGATGCGCAAAGAAGATTCATTGAAGATATATGTACTCTATATGTGGGAAGAAATCACACCTTGAAACAAAGAATTAACCTGAAAGCCAATAGATGTAGATCAAACCATTGAAGCATTCACCTAGATCATTGAAAAGGGGAAGCAAAGCTGCCATGGCTGGTCTGTGTCTCACCATCTCCTCTCCCTCCAGGGAGCATACATCTAGAGAGCCCGAAATAGCCTGAGAAAATGAACAGGGAAGCAGGGGCCAGACTCCAGAGGTACATACCTTGTGTATTGCATTCTTCTTCCCATCATCACCCCAAACACGAGAATGATGCATCCTGGCAGCATTCTTTCCATTGCCCACCCAGGCCAAGGGAAACCCCAACCCCAACTCCAAGCAGAGAGCAGTGAAAAACAGCAAAGACAGCCTACTGAGTTCGCTGGCTGAGACCCATCACCCACCCTATCCCTAGAGTCAGAGGGGAACAAACAGGACTGAACAGTTGGTCCAGAGTGAGCTCTTTCCTGTCCTTTCCACAAAGACTGGAAAAACCTGAGTTAGCAGGAAATCCTGAACAGTGATCACCAGTGTGCTTGGGGGAAGAGTCCCTAAACTAGGTGCAGAGACCACGTTACATTCTGCTGGCTGGAAAGGGGAATTCTCGGCTGGGGATTTGAGCATACAAAAGAAGACAGGAAAGGCTGAGGTAAAAAAAACTTCGGCTGACAAGCTAGTCAGAAAAAATATGAAGGGAGGTTCCCCCAGCACAAAAGGAAGCAGGAATCCCGGGGTATTGATAGAAGATGAAGATGAGCTCAGTGCCAGGAAAATTGTTTCACATCCTGCTCCTCTCAAAATAGCTGAGGTGTTTGGATCATGGGAGAGAGACAAAAGCCCACAGTTAACCAGACCCCGAGCACAGCTTGTGTGACAGGGGGTTCCCACTGGATTTTTTAATTTCTTATTTTTTAGTATTTGTTTTGTTTTGGTTTTTTCCTTCTCTTTTTTATTTTCTTTGATGTAGTTGTTGTTTCTTTGCTCTCTCTTATCTTCTCCACATTCTTTTTTCAATTCTTGCTCCTGTATCAATGTGATTATAATTGTTTCTCCTATTTTCAAATACTTCAAGTTTTTTCTTATATTCTGCTCTTTCTCAGTCTTCTCTATCTTCTCTCTTATTAACCTTCAGTCCTACCTGTTCTATTCTTATAGCTTTTCCTTATTTCCCTTATCCCCTTGTCCTCCTTCATCTCTTCTCCACCTTTCAGGTATACAAATATATCAACAGGTTCTGACAACCTTGCAGCTTTCCTCACCTCCAAGTTACAAGTCCCTTCTCCTACCCGACCCCTGCCTACTCAAATACCTTCTTAAAACCCTCAATACTTACTCATTAATCCAACTAGAAAAGACCTCCAACAGAGTCTGACCCCCTCTTTTTTTTTTACATATTATTATTTCTCCTATCTGCCTCTCCTACCGATTTACACTTGACTTTTACCCATCCCTCTATTTTTTCTCTTTCCTTTTTTTTCTGCATTGCACACTAACTGCTAATGACATAGAATATACTGTAAAGGGTACTGATAAAGAGTGAAAGTTTAAATGCACGATTTAATATATACAGTAAGTCCCTGACTTACAGACCTGTTCCATCCTGGGAGAATCTTTGTACGTTGGATTCACTCATAAGCTGGACACAGTGAGTGTTTTACACCTTTGATGCAAACATACAGTATAAAGCATAAAAAACTTTCCATGTCCCGTGCTCTCGTGGTTGTTCTTAGAATTGTGCCAGTGGTTGAATGATTCATATTATAAGAACAAATGACATGTACCATCTTTTCTCCTTGATCTAATCTCTCAATCATTTTCACTTTTGTTTTCATTGTTATTGTTTGTGCTTCCTAGCAGTCCCCTCAACATCACCACTACTTTTCTCCTTTCTTCTGGATGCCCTGATTGATCACTGTATACTATCACCTTCTACAGTAAGCACACAACAGCAGAACTATGACAGTGTCTTACAGACAGGTGAGCTACTTCCATGATTTGTTCACACCTATGAATGTTCTTAATACAAAGTCTGTTAGTGTCTGAAAGTTTGCAACTCAAATATTCATACATCAGGAACTTACTGTATAAGTTATGTATGATCAAATCTATGATACTGTTATTCTCTCTTCACAGCACAGGACAGAGTCCAATATAATATGTGTAGCTGACGGCTGAATACTATCTCTGGCCAAATAAAGCCATGAACATACCACTGGAAGGCAGAATATAACTAAAAATATCTTTATATCAACATACAATCTCCCCTTACTGGACGGCAACCCCCTGCACCAAATACACACACATACACAAACACACACACACACACACACACAGGCACAGGAACATGGGTAAAGAAGGCAATAAGTGCCCCCCCCCGCCAGATCTCCCAAGTCTCTCAAGATCTAGGGGCCACTGATGGGTAGAAAAGCACACATCAGGTAGGAGAGACATAAAAACTGATTAAGGAAGAAGTAAAGAAACTTGATGAGTTCAAAGAGGACACAACCATAAATACAATGGAACATACAAAATGACCAATGTGTACATGGGAGGAACAAATAAAAAATTGGAAGAGCTGACCAAAAGCATTCAAAACATGAATGACAAATTCATCAGAGATATACGTCATGTTTTGTTTTGTTTTTTGTTTCTCTCCGGTACCAGGAACCGAACTCACGACCTTGCGCTTGCCAGGCAGGCGCTTTGCCGCTGAGCTAAATCCCCAGCCCCTCATCAGAGATATAAACTTCAGGAAATGGAGTAAGAATGAAATATCAGAGATTTTAAAAATTGTATAAAATTTATAAATTGCAGAAATAACCAAGGTAAAAATAGGGTTTCCAAAATTAAGGACAAAATGGTAAATTACAATGAATTACCTAAAAATGATGAGATCAAGAAAAATTCATTCAAAATGTACTAGACAACTGTAAGAAGACTAACTAAGGCCGGGCATGGTGGCACACGCCTGTAATCCCAGCACTTGGGAGGCTGAGACAGGAGGATTGTTTTGAGTTCGAGTCCAGCCTGAGCTACAAAGTGAGCTCAAGGCCAACCTGAACTGTACAGCAAGACCCTGCCTCAGAAAGACAAAAAAAAAAAAAAAAGAAGGCTAACTAAAGGTTAATTGGAGTTAGAGAGAAATTAGAAAACAACACACCTGGAATAAAAAAAATGCATTTATAGAAGTCATAAGAGAAAAATTTCCGAGTATGAGGAAAGATTTAAACATACAGGTAATTGAGGCTTATAGAACACTAAATAAGTAAAGTAAAACAAGAAGCTCTCCAAAATACATCTTAGTAAAAAAGAAAAAAAAAAAACACAGAATCTTAAAAAACTGCCAGAGAAAATCAAGAAATCACATATAAAGGCAAACCCATTTGGATTACAGCAGACTTCTTAATGCAAACTTTAAAGGCCAGGAAATCCTGGAATGAAGTATTTTAAATCCTAAAAGCAAACATATTCCAAGTCTAAGGAATATGTCCTAAAAACTTTTTTTTTTTAAATGGGTGGACAGATAACATTCTACAAGAAGGAACAACATATGAGACACATGTACATCAAACCATCACTCCAAAATATACTCAGGAATACCCTAGATGAAAACAATGAGGAATGTATACAGAAAATAAAGGAAATAAGCTGGGCATGATGGCACGAGCCAGTAATTTTAGTACACAGAGGCGAGGCAAAATGATCACTACAAGTTTGAGAACAGCTGGACTACATAGTGAGATCAAGCCCAGCCTGAACTACATAGCAAGACCCTGTCTCAAAAAAAAAAAAAAAAGGTAAGGCAAATAGTTAAATAAAAAAGGGAAAATAAATATGTTAGCAATAAAGGAACATGTCAGTAAGAATAAATCAATAACTATCAGTAATAACTCAATGTAAATGGCCTAAATTCCCTAATTTAAAGACATAGACTGGCAGATTAGATCAAAAAATATAATCTGACAGTTTGTTGCATTGAAGAAACTCATTTAATCCAAAAAGAAATTCCTAAACTAAAAGTCAAAGGATGGAAAAAAATATTTCATGTACCAGGACTTCCAAAGCAAGCAGGAGTAACAATTTTACTCTTAGACAAAGTAAATTTCAAGCTAAAATAGATCAGAAGAGTCAAAGAAGGTTATTAGTTAAGTAAACAATTCAATAAGAAGATTTAACACTTTTAAATATATATGCTCCAAATATTGGAGCACCTAACTCCATAAAACAAAGATTGCTGGACATAAAAAAACAAATAAACACCAAAGGATCTTACTGGGTGGCCCCAGTACTCCACTTTCACAAAGAGGCAGATCAAGTGAACAAAAAATCCAAAAGAAATATCAGAGCTGAACCACACCTTTCAAGAAATGAATTTAATAGTCACCGACAGGATATTCCATTCTAGTGCAACAGACTACACCCTCTTCTCAGCAGCACATCAATCTTTCTCCAAAATAGATGACATACTAGTCCACAAATCCTGCTTAAATACATACAAAATAGTTGAAATTACCCAATGTATACAGACATTCCTCATTTAATGATCAAGTTTTGTTCCTGTGACTAGGTCATTAAATGAATTGGTCACCAACTGAAGAATTATATATAGTATGTACATTACAATATTCAGAACAAAGAAATTGTTAAAGGAAGTTTCAACCTGATGACTTTGCTTTTATTTGCAGAACTTTTACATGTAGTAGCAATGTATAACAAAACATAAAACCACAGTACTGTACTATACAGTATACTCAGCAAAATTTACCATACTATAAAAACAAGGTATATTGAACAAAAAAGACACTGATGCTTTATCAATAAGATGTACAGAATTGCACAAAAAATTAAAAAAAAAAAACAGATTTTAAGTCTGAACAGCACATTCCAGTTATAAGTCTGAACAGTCATTTAAAAGGTAGGTCGTTAAACAAGTAATATATGTACTATCAGACCATTGTGCATCAAAACTAGAAATCAATCATAAAAGAAACAACAAAAAATTTATAAATACCAGGAAACTTAATAACACACCCTTGAACAATCAGTTGGTCATAGAAGAAATCAAAGGAGAAATTAAACAATTTCTGGAATCAACAATACCAATATAACACACCACAACTCTGGGACACAATGAAAACAGTACTAGAGGGAAGCTTGTTATACTTATTAGAAAAACAAAGCAAGCTCTAATAAATAACCTGATGACGAACCTCAAGACACTCAAAAAACAACAGCAATCCAAACCCAGCCCTCGTTTAAGGAGGGAAGTCAAAGATCAGAGTAAAAATGAATGAAATTTAAAGTTTAAAAAATACAAAGACTAAATGAATTAAACAGCTGGTTCTTTGAAAGAATAAACAAAAGAGACAAAGCATTAACCAAACTTACCAAAGAGGCAAAAAGACTCACATCAATGCCACAAAAGTAAAAAAGGTGAAATCACAATGAACACTGCTGAAATCCAATAGATAGTAACTACTATGAAAAATTATACTCCAAGATGGGAAAAACATGAAGAAATGGACAGATTCTTGGACACATATGAATTACCAAAACTGAACCAGGAAGACATAAAAATTCTGAACAATAACAAACAATGAAATTGAGGTGGTGATTAAAAAAAAACAACCAACCAACCAAGAAAAACTCAGGGGTCGGCCTCTTTAGCTAATGGTGCTGGGAAATGGTGGAGAGCAAACTGGCTATCCATATGCAGAAAATTAAATTGAGACCCATATGCCTCACCATGTACTAAATTAAAATCAAAATAGATTAAAGTTCCAAATATTAAAACAGAAATACTTAACCTACTAGAAGATAAAATAAAAAAAGCTCTTGAAGTCATAGGTGCAGGAAAGGACTTTCTGAACAGTACCCCAGTGGCACAGAAATAAGAGCAAGTGTTAACAGATGGGATCATATCAATTAATAAGCTGCACAGCAAAGGAAACAATAGAGTGAAGAGACAGCTTACAGAATGGCTACACCTTAAAGAACTGATATCTAGACTATAGAAAGAACTGAAAAAAGAAACAACCCCAATAAAAGACCCCAAAATGGGCAACTGACATAAATAGACACTTCTGAGAAGAAGAATACAAATGGCCAATAAATACACGAAAAATTGTTCAGCTCTACTGGCCATTGGAGAAATGCAAATTAAAATGACACTTAGATTTTATCTCACCCCAGAAATAATAGAAGTCATCAAGAAATCAAATAATAACAAATGTTGGCGAGGCTGTAGTGAAAACAAACAAATTTATAAATACCAGGATTGGTATTTATAATTTCCTACATTGTAGGTGGCAATGTAAACTAGTACAACCATTATAGAAATCAGTATGTAGATTTCTCAAAAAACTAAAAATAAACATTCCGTTCAACACAGCTATTCACCTTAATAGGTATCTGCCTCAGCATGAAAGACATCATATTACAGTAATATATGCATACCAATATTTGTAACAGCTTAATTCATAATAGTTAAATTTTGAAAGCAGCCTGTATGTCCATCAACAGAGGAATGGATAAAGAAAATGTAGTATCTATACAGAATGAAATATTACTCATCTATAAAGAAATTAATTTAAGACATTTGCAGGAAAATGGATGCACCTTGAAAATATGTTAAGTTAAATAAATCAGACACACAGCTTAAATACAATATGGAGGGGCTGGGGATTTAGCTCAGCGGCACAGCACCTGCATGGCAAGCGCAAGGTCATGAGTTCGAATCCCAGTACCAGAAAAACAACAACAACAACAAAAAACTAAATACAATATGGTTTCTCTCATATGAGAAACCCAAAGTACAAATAAAGAGCAAAATAAAAGAATGATAAAAGGAAACAGGGTGATAGACCTTTGGCAAATGGGAAGGGGATCAAGAAACCAAGGTGGGAGAAGTAGGCAGGGGAAAAGGATGTTAAAAGGTGTAAGACGTGTCACATATATGACCAATTACCCCAAGGAATGTAATCATTATGTGTTGCAAACATCAACTGAAAAAATAAAGAGAAAGAAAGAGAGAGAAAATGTGGGAAGTGATCTAGAGACAGATGGAGGAAGGAGAATGGAGGAGGAAGAGGAATTCTTTCAAGCTAATATGTATTAAATACATGTACCTACTCTCAAAGATGAATGTAAATATCATGTATTACAAACATGTACTAGCCAGGCATGGTGGTGCACGCCCATAATCCCAGCACTCGGGACGCTGACACAGGAGGATCGTTGCGAGTTTGAGACCAGGCTGGCTGCAAAGTGAGCTCAAGGCCAGCCTGAACTGCATAGCAAGATCCTGTCTCAAAAAGACATACATACATACATACGTAAATAAATAATAAAAACAGATGGCACCAATTGAATACTATGCGCTGGGCAGTACCTGTCTCTGTGGCTCTTCGCTAAGCTGCAGCCATAGCTCTGCTTCTCTGCTTGCTACCTCACCCACGGGGGCGTATTCTTCAGAAGGCAGTGAGAATGATCATGCTAAAATGTAAAGCAAACCACATCTTACCGTGCCTATCTTCTGTGTCCTCCCAGTGGATTTCTGTGAGACGTATGGCAGACTGGCATCCAGCATCCGTTCTAGCCTTCTAATATGCTTTTTCATCGCAAGTACTAGACAATTTAGAATTTTATTTCTTAGACCCTGTTGCACATCTCACTTGGGATGGGTATTGGGTTTCACCAATTAGACACACATAAGAGAGGCTAGGAAGGTGGAAGGGGTACTGGCCACGTTCAGGCTGATTTGATGGCTGCTGTGAGGAAGCACGGCCACAGGGGCATGAGCGGGATGTGGATGTCCACACAATTATGGCAGCTAGAGGAGCTCCCTGTTCCCTGGTCGTGGGCATGGCATGTGTTCTGAAATCACCAGTTCAGTTGCAGCTCCTTGATGTCCCAGCTCTGGACTGTAGCAGAGACAGCAGCCTTTCTGGCAGCCTGGTTGGGTGGTGGTGTTCTGACCTCATCATCCAGTTTAGAGCTTGCTCTTGTAGCCTTTTCAGTGATTTTATTCACACCCAAATTCTCCACATCAAGTTTGTTTCTCATTAATTAATGAGAGTATTTGTAGGGTCCTATGACTAAACCTTAAGTAACATATTTCTGATTCACTTATTGACTGACTGACTGATTTGTTGTCTGAATTCAGCGTCTCATGCACACTGGTCAAGCACTCTACCACCGAACTACGTTCCCAGCCTTCACAGACACACTTCTAATCATATTTAAAATGAACCTAAATCCTACTAAAGCTTACAAGCCCCATATGATCTGACCCTTAGCAACTCTCTAGTTTTTTTTTCTGCCTCTGCCTAAACCACCCTCTACTTTTACATTTTTTGTCCTTTACAAAGACTGAACTTTCTCCCTGCTAGGGCCAATGTTTCTGCTCTTCTTATTCCCCTAGATCTATGTTATGGTTCATTCACTTTTTTCATATCTCTGCTGCAATGTTCCTGCTTCAGAGAGATCTTCTGTGACTACTTATTCAGAATATTACTTCCTATTACTCTTGTCCTTTGACAATCTTTTATTTTTTTCATTATATTCTATCAGGGCCGCGGATATAGTTCAGTGGCACAGCGCCTGCCTGGCAAGTGTGAGGTCCTGAGCTCGATTCCTGGTACCAAAAACAAAAAACAAACAAACAAAAAACACTATATTCACTGGACATGATGGTGCTCACCTGTAATCCCAGCACTCGGGAGGCTGAGGCAGGAGGATTGTTGCGAGTTTGAGACCAGCCTGGGCTACAAAGTGAGCTCCTGTCTCAAAAAAACAAAAAAAAAAAAAAAAAAAGCCATTATATTCTATCAGTAGCTGCTGTGTTTGATTAAAGTCTGTCTGCCCCTTGGAAAATGAACTCTCTCTTTTGTTAACTGTTCTATCCCTAAGGGTCCAACAATTGTCAGCACACAGTAGGTGCTTCATAAACATTTTTAATGAGTTTCTGCTTTACACAGGAGGAGACCTGAGGCAAAGAACAGCTAAATGATTTATCCAGGCTCACACAGTGAGTGGCAGAGCTGGGCTTTGAACCTAGGCAGTCTGACGTAGGGCTGGACAAGCGCTCTGCGGAGAGGGAGGGGCAGTGAGTACAGCATAAAGGTTGAAAAGGAGAAGAAGTAAAAATGCTTAAGCATTTGCCTGTCCAACAGAGGGATGTCCTGACCCATAAAGTCAACTGCCTGCCTGTGAGGCCAGCACTTCCCTGTGGCGGAGACAGATGGCAAGGCGGAAACAGCAAGATGGCTCTGCGCCCCACTGAGAGACCGTCCAAGTCACTCCCCCACTCCTTCCACTCCAAAGCATCATCCTCTGCTTCCAACCTGCGAATGTACATCTGCAGCGCCCTCAGTATTATCCTCGCTCTCATAACCTGGATGGTCTCTAGGTTGTTTTTTCTTTAATACTCTGGAACTGGTTTTTACTGTTCCTCTATTGCTCTTACTGTTTTTTTGTTTTTGCTTTTGTTTTTCTTCCGGTATCAGGAATTGAACCCACGACCTTGCCTTGCCAGGCAGGTGTTTGCCGCTGAGCTAAATCCCCAGCTCCATCTACTGCCCTTGTTCATTTTCCCTTTCCTCTCTTGTTTTTTCTTTCCATTCTCTTCATACTGTTTAATAAATGAAAAACAATCTAATGGTAATTGTACATATTATACATATTAACTTAAATTTAGAAATAACAAAAAGTATTAACTTGTTAACATTTCCACAGTAGGCCTGAGAGCATAGGGGATTGAGCAAAAGCCCTCGAGACAAATCTCAGCTCAAGTATTGCCCTACTCTTACTAGTGTATTTTTGCCAAGTTTCCTACCTCTCTCATCCTGTTTCCATTTGTAAAACTGGAACAACGAATATCTTCCTCGCAGAGGTTTGTGAGGATTGGGGATAGTGCACATAGAGATTCAGCACAACTATTAGAACATAACAGAACTGCAATTGAAATGCAATGCTTTTTATTTTCCCCTGAATGAGAGCATCAGAATATTAAGTGATTATTCCATGTACACTTGTACATGAAATTAATTTGTACAATTTATTTTCTGAACACATGGGCTATACAGTACTTTAAAAAGTTTTGTTCAAGTGCCAATTGCAAGATATCTTCTTTTAAATATAACTTATTTGCTCTGTGTTTTATTAGATATCTGAATTTTCTAAAAACAAAGAATTTCATAAGGATAACATTGATATTTTTGTCTGAATTTAAACTTCATCATTTGATACTTTGCTCATACAGTCTGTTTATGTTTAGACTGATGAGCTTCACTATCATCCCATAAGGAAAGCAAATTTGTCAAAATACGTATTAGAATCTATTCTAATTTGGTTTTTTTTGTTGTTGTTTTCTTTTTTTTCCAGTACCGGGAATCGAACTCACAACCTTGCACTTGCCAGGCAGGCGCTGTTCTAGGGGAACATATAGATCTAGGGGAATAAGAAGAGCAGTGTGAGCCAGGATAACAGCACTGCTGAGCTAAATCCCCAGCCCTCTATTCTAATTTGGTTACTAAACTTCAAGATCTTCCATAAATAATTTATAACTGATAAACTCAATACTTACTAGAGTAAATAATACTCTAGTGTAGGTAAATACCATTGTGATGGAAGTATAAATTGTACCCATATTTCCAATAATTCCACTTATAGGAATCTATTATAAGAAAATATTCAAGGTATAATAATAAAATATTTTTGAAAAAAGGCATTTATCAGAGCATCACTTTAAATTAGAAAAAAATTTGTAAACATCTTGGATTTTCAATAATAGAAGAATAATTAAATAAGATAAATAGCATAAGTCCTGTAAAAACCATTTTGCAAGAAATCTCTTACTGGCACTGGAACACTCTGTGATAAAATTGTAAGTTAAAAAAGGAGAACACATAATAATATATCTAACAAATTAATGTATAAAACATTTACAATCTATTTTATAAAGATTACACATATATTGCATAGAGAAAGGAATGACAAGAAATATAGAAGAGTGTTAATAACACATATCCGGGTAGGAGGAATTTTGTTTTCTCCTTCTCTGTAATTTTCTGTATTCTATAAATAACTTATAGTGAAAATGTTATTTTGATAGCCAGGAAAAATGTAAAACAAATAAATTAAAGGATATAATTTTGCTTTTAATGGTAGACTATAAGGCCTCCAACACCAGGTTGGTGCACCCCAAGCAACTCACAAGCTGTGTGTGTGGCCTCCCTGTAAACGCACCTCACTGTGCCTTCCCGTGACCCTGAGGAAGCAACAGGTTCTTGATGTTATCGAGGCTGAGCAAGTTGCAAACATCAGGTTCCTGGAGTGAGTGCCTGACAGAACCACACCTACCCCAGCACCTCGTGGAAAGGTCTGTTGTGTTCACTCCTTCCTTGGGCTTTCAATTTCCCTAAGGTCCAATACTGTCAGCCAACTCTACTATTCTGGAAAAATCAAGATATACTTAGTGCCTTCCTAGAGCTCTGGTGAGAGAAACAGATTAACTGAAAGTTAAAATTAGAGTTCAATTGCTATTTTGTCCCAGATTCTCTGCCTCATAAATGATTTACAGTTTTTAATAATGATGATAACACTCTATTATCAAGACTAAGGCTATCATCTACCATTTGTATCAACTTTGTACTAAACCTCTACTTTTCCATATTCCTTTCTTCCTTCCCTCTCTCCTTCCTTTTGTCCATCCTTCCTTTAGGCTCAGAGGAATTCAGTTAAATTTAGAAGCACCACCGGTGACCTCCAAAGGAGTTCCTGGCTTGGCCTCCTGGCCTCTCTGTAGGCTTCCCACTGGAACAGTCTTCTCCACAGGTATTCAAGCTCTATTTATCCGTCACCTGGCTATGGCCTCCTAACTGCTCATTACCTTTGCCCTACTGCCTGCTCTCTATTCTCAACACTGGGGCCAGGATAATTTTGTGTTTTATAAAACGCAAGTTGGATGTGCTACTCCTTTACTCAAAATCCTCCAACAGTTGTCTCTTTCACAGTTAAAGCCAAAATCTTGAGAGTAGTTACGAGGCACTCTATGATTCACCACACACCAGGATCTAGACCTTGTCTCCACATCCATTCTTTATTATTTCAAATCAGGAGCAGTATTTTGGACATGTTAGGTTTGTTATGCCTTTTGGATTTCCCAAATGCTTTCTCTCTGAACATGCTAAGCATGCCCTTACCTGGAGATCTTTGTACTCCTGGTCTTTGCCTGAAAGCCCCTGCAGGGCTTGTTCTGTCACTTCCCATAGGCTTCTGTTCAAATATCACCTTCTTAGTGAAATCTTCCCTGACTATCTTATGTGAAATTACAGCTGCCCCTCCAGCCCTTCTTTTGTTTTCTTCTTCTCCTTCTCCTTCTCCTCCTCCTCCTCTTCCTCCTTCTCCTTCTCCTCCTTCTCCTTCTCCTTCCTCTCCCTCTCCCTCTCCTTCTCCCTCTCCCTTTCCTCTTCCCCCTCCTCCTGCTTCTCTTTCTCCTTCTCCTTTTTTGGTACCAGGAATCAAATTCATGGCCTTACACTTGCCAGGCAGGCACTGTGCCACTGAGCCATATCTCTGGCCCTCCAGCCCACCTTTTAAGCCTTCCTTATATAATCCTCCACTTTTTCTTCTCATTTCTTTTCTTTTCTTCTCTTCTCCTCTCTTCTCTTCTTCCTCTCCTCCTTTTCCTCTTCCTCCTCCTCCTCCTCCTCCTTCTTCTTCTTCTTCTTCTCCTCCTCCTCCTTCTCCTGCTTCTCCCTTCTTCTTTTCTTCTTTCTCTCTCTCTCCCTCTCTCTGTTGTGGGGGGCTGGTGCTATGGATGGAACCCAGGATCTTGGACATAATAATAAGCAAGTGCTCTACCACTGAACTACATCCCCTGTCCTTGATTTTCATTTCTCCACACCACTTGTCACCACCTGACATTCCCTCCCTGTCTAATATCATGTATCTGATCCCAGGAGTATCAGTCAGCTTTGTGTTCTTACAGTAGAATACCTGAGGCAGCTAACTTTATCAAAAGATTAGCTAGCTCAAAACTGTGGAGGCTCAAGGGCACAGTGTCTGCACTGACTCAGTTCCGACGAGTACTCATGGTGAACAGCGGGCGGTAATGAGGGGAGAACACGTCAGAGCATGTGGTCACATCTTGAGCCACAGAAAGAGAGCTGGGGCCAGGATTGCTCCTTTCCTAACAACCCTCTCTTGAGAACTGTTAAAGGGCCCCCAAGAGGATACCCGACACCCCCAGTAACCGAAGGCCCTCCCACAAGACCTGCTAAAGGTTCCCTCACTTCTTACCACTGTCAGCTGAGGACTGAGCCTTTAATTGTAATTGGCCCTTGAGGGATGCTCAAAGCATGTTCAAGTCATAGTACCAGGTTACAGACTCAAGCTGCCTGGATACAGCCCTTGGTTCTGTCACTCAACCTTTCTATGCCTCAGTTTACTTACCCTAAATTGAAAATAATAGAAGTAACTTTCTCACAGCCTTGTATAATGAGTGGGTAAGAATGCACATAAAGTGCTTGAAACGGCGTTTGGCAAACAGAAGTAGCTATTCTTGTGTGCGGTGGGTACTGTGGTCTCCTCCCAAAATCCTGTGAGCACACACACTCATCCCCAGCTGCTTAGAATATCAGCTGCTGTCTGCTGACAACGGCATCCCACACTAGGAATTGCCCTTGGCTTCAGAAAACTGCTTGCCTGAGCTCCAGTCCCTTCTCAGGTAGAGGCCAATGGCAAACAACTGGCTGATGCGAAGAAGCCAAGGTCCTGTCCATTGCCTCAATGTGGGACAATTCTTCAGAGTACAATCCCACAGCTCCTTTGAGGGTCAGCTGAGGCTTTAGGGGCAACTAACTGCATTGCAGGTCAGCTTCTCCCCCTGCCTAGTCCTGCCTCCCTGACAATTGTATCTCCCAAGACCACGCCCCAGTAAACTTCCTGCCTTCAATCCTGTCTCAGAGTCTGTCTGCAGGGAATCCAACCCAAAGAATTGTATGACTCTCAACAACCTCTATAGGGTAAACAGTAAACCCACAGGCTAGTTAGTGAGGGTCTCCTGCGTTGTACCCATCCTCTTCATTTCTACCCTTCGCTCTCACGATTCCCCATCTTGCAGCTTTCCTGTAAGGTGCACTCATGGGCACTTGCTGCGCTGCTCAAGCTTGTTATGTGGTCTACTCACAAAGCACTTTTAATATGTTGCTAGCTAATTCTTCCTCATTCTCACAGACTTGACTCTTATCTTTCAGAAAGCCTAAATCTAGGCTTAACCAAACATCCTCTGCTCTTGTATTTCATTTTGTGTATCTTGATGCTCCTTGACTAAGGATGGGGTTATGTACCCTTACAGCCATTATAAGATGAAAATATCATAAGCCAAAAATAAATGTAATACACTTAATCTAAGAAACATCACATTCTAACAAAATAGTACACACTAGAATAGTGACAGTGAACCTTTTAGATACCAGTGCCCGAATTGCAACCCAAAACCTGTTCATGTATTGTAAAGTGCCCGTACTGCAGTTAAACCTGCAATTAAATTAAAACAACTCATACATTAATATATTTTGTCTTAAAACAAATAACACATGCGCCATAGGTTCGCCACCACTGCTCAAGAGTATGTTGATTTTGTGGCTGAGTAGGTGATTACTGCTGCTATCTAGCTGAGAGAGAGAGTGAGAGTGAGGAGGGGAGTTGTACTGCATGAGAGAGAGAGAGAGAGAGAGAGAGAGAGAGAGAGGGAGAGAGAGAGGATTTGTGCTGCATGTCATTAGCCCAGGAAAAGGTCAAAATTCAAAATCCAAAGTACAACTTTCTACTGAATGTGTATCATTTTTACACCATCATAAAGTTGTCCTGAGATCATATCTGCAACCAGATATACTTTAATCAAATCACTTACTATGTTATATGAAAATTGTACAGAATATCAGTATGACAATGGATAGTTATTGAAGGAGTTGTACTCATTTTGGGTGAGGAGACTGTTTAAAGTTTTATTGTAGGTTTTGGGGAAGAGAAAATAATAAGTATCACATTTGTTTTGTTCTGTTCTTAATCACAAGAGGATTTTTCACTGTTATTGCTGTTATTGTTCTTTACAGATACCAAACATTGTTCTCAAAGCAAGATAAAGTAAGTTCTAATGAATAATTCTTAGAAATAAATACATCTTGGCTTCTGATATTGGGGGGGCATGGTGTGTGTCAGATGATCAGGAGCAGAATCCTGCTTTTGGCGACAAGAATAAAGTGAAAACAATGCAGGAAGATGTAGTCCTGATCACTGGAAGAAACAGGATGCTTAGGGTTGACATTCTTTCCTTTTCTGATGTCCTAAAACAAGCCCCAACTTCTGCACAGAAACTTTCATGAGGATCAGAAAGAGGAGCTTAACATTATCCTTTGCCAGCTCATCCTCCCTAAAAAAAAAGGGACTCAGATACTTCAACTGCCTTGGTTCTAAGGGGAGGGAGACAGGACAGGTATTCGGTAGCACCTCCTTCTCTTTGAGTCCTCCCTCCCTCTGCTTTTCTCTTTTATTCTTTTTAAGTGGTGTTAATTTAGTAATTATGGTAGTTAGGGGAGATCTGGTTTAAATAGCATCAGCAATTCTTAATCCTCTGGCTAAAAGGACTGTGGTACATTAAGCAAATATGCGGCCTTTTCTTTTCTTGCTGCAGAAGGCATAACACAGTTAATAGCAAGTCCCGTGTTTTGCACACTTATACGGCACGCACAGAGCAGCTGACATAACTCTCTTGGTCCCGGCCCATTGGCCCATTGGGCACATGGGCCAGGTTGCCACCTTTGATTCAGGCAACGATGGGTAAGGCATTGACTCAGAAGACTCTATGGGGCAGACCCCACTGCTGTAGTATGTATAAAGCTGGCAGAGCAGACCTCTGAAACAGAGGGAGGAGGCACAGAGAATGCCTGTTACAACTGCTCTTGCTCCAAATGTTTGTAGTTTCCACAGCACTTCCCCATACGTGTCAAAACTGGAAGATGTACCATAGCAAATAGAGGTGAGAAATCTCAGCTTCCTCCAAGAGGCTTCTTACTCTGAATAAAGAGAATATAACTTCTTGAATATTTTACAGGGCAAACCTTGCTTTCTGAGAAGGAATATCTGAGTTTATGAGCTGATGGGGGATTTTTAAAAATTGGTTTTGTTCCTTTCTTCTATATTTACATTTGGAAAAAACTACAGCCACATCAGGAATAGTATAGTCTTGCAGCTGATGTTTCTGTATCTGAATTTTGGTAAATGTAAATTAAATTTACTAATATCTTTATGAATACATATGCTTAGTACATAAGCTCATCTGACAAGTGGTAAAAAAGCATTACAACCAAAAGAGAAACATCCAAATTGCTCTCTTTCCTGCTAATAAGATAATAGATAAATAAAAATAATTTTTTATTTTTATAATATAAAAATAACTTAGTTCATCTTGTCCATCATGCACTTATGTATTCAAAAAAAAAAAGTTGTAGGGGCTGGGGGTTTAGCTCAGCGGCAAGCGCAAGGTCGTGGGTTCGATTCCCGATACAGGAAAAAAAAACAAAAAAAAAAGTTGCAAATTGTAAGACCTAGTAGCTACTAACTGTGATGCTAGACAAGTTCCAATTGCTCTGGTTTTAGTTTTTCCATTTGTTAAAAAAAAAATGATTAAAATATGTATCTGCCAGCCATGGTGGCAACACACCTATAATCCCAGCACTCAGGAGGCTGAGGCCAGAGGATTGCTGAGAGTTTGAGGCCAGCCCGCAGTACATAGTGAGTTCAAGGCCAGTTTGAACTACATAGTGAGAACCTGTCTAAAAATATTTATAGTAGATATCTAAGCATCCTCTTGACTCCAGAAATTTCATTTCACTGATTGTGAGTTTCAGAGCAGGTGGGTAAATAGTTGTTTATAAGATGAATGCCTATTATAGGGCAGGTAAGAAAAAATAATAAAAATATTTAAATCCAAAAAATATAGTCAGGCAACTTAAAGCAAAATTCAGTATATGAGAAGTCATTGCAGTCAGGGAGAATAATACCTTAACAGAATCTGGAGGAAGGAATTAGGGAATTATATATGATTTGGAGGCCTGGACTCAGCGAGCTTATGGCAACTGTTTCAAGAAGGGGAATAGATTGGGTTTAATTTTTTTGTTTTCTGTTTTTTGTTTTTTTTTTTCTTTTTGAGACAGGGTCTCACTGTGTAGTTCAGACTGGCCTTAAGCTCACTTTGTAGCCACCGCTGGTCTCGAATTCACAACAATCCTCCTGCCTCAGCCTCCCGAGTGCTGGGATTACAGGCATGTGCCACCACTCCTGGCAGGAGGGGAATAGATGGGGACTGTGTAAGTTTTTGATATAATAGTTTAAGGACGATTGGCGTACCCAAGTGAAAGTCTTAAAACAAGTCTTTATAAATATGCCGTGGGTTGATAAGAGATATTTATACAGGTATGTAGATTGTTATCTGAGATAATCTGATTTCCTGAAGCAAACAGTGAAGTTATTTATTGGCTTATGATCTTATCTTCTCTGGGCAAATTTTTCTGGAACAAATAACTATGTCATGTGGACACAGGTGGTCTCAGTTCTTAGGCTTTATAGCTACATCATATTGATGCAGGCGGCCACCATACATTTGCATGAACTCTGAGTTAATGCAGAAGAAAATAACCAACAACAGAAAAATGTTTGATGAAAGCTCCATTCCTGGCCTGAATTCCATACTCAAATATTCTATTTCCTAGCTGACTTCTCTTCTTGGATATATTATCTATTTCTCAAATTCCAAATAGAATAAAAAGAGATTCCAAAGAGAACTTCCCCTTATATTCTCCATTTCAGTTAAATGATACCACTATCTGCTAATAGGCAAGTCAAAAACAAGGGGCATCTCCCTCTTCACACCCACACCTGCTGTGACAAGTTTAGTTGGCTGGGTCTCTAAAATGTATACCAGATTTGACCAATGCATATCAGCAGTGTTAAAATCCTAGCTCAGGCCATTACTATCTCTTGTTGTGGGCATAGTCATGATGTACATTATAATATGCCCCACTAGTATTTTTTGTTTTTCTAGATTTGCGGGGAGGAGTTTGAGACTCATTCTGTAATTCAGGCTGGCCTTGAGTTCACTATGTATCCCAGGCTGGCCTTGAACTCACAGCGATCTTCCTACCTCAGCCTCCCAAGTGCTGGGATTACAGGCATGTATCACCACTTGCAGTTACTAGAGTTTGTCTTAGTTACTTTCCTGGTCACTGGGACAAAATATCTGACACCCACAGTTTAAAGGTGGTAAGTTTGTCTTGGCTCACAATTATGGTCCATGGCCCACTAGCTCCAGGGCAGAAACAGCATGGCAGAGGGGGACAGCAGAGAAAAACCGCTCACGTCACGGTGACCAGGAAGTACAGAGCAACGGAAGGAGCCAGGTAGGGAGGTACACTCCTCCAGTCGTGCCCCAGTGACTCTCCTTTCTGATCAGGCCCCACCTCCTAAAAGCACATTCGGCTATGAATACATCCGTGTGTTCATCCACCGATGACTACAGTGCCCCGTGATCCATTTACCTCCCAGCGGCCCCACTTCTGAACACATGAGTCTTTGTGGGACATTTTTGATCTAAACCATAACAAATATGGATGTTTATTCCCATATCAGGGCTTTTGTATTTGTCTGCCCTGTCTGGATCACCATTCCTCCTGGTCTTCCTGTGCCTGCTTCTCTTTGCCAGAATCACACAGATGAGATGCTTTCTTTCCTTAGACTTTCCTGAATCACTCAAATGAAGTTAGTCTTTTCCCTCACCTCAAAATATGGCAGTTCTATGCTACTGCCATATTTTATTTATTTTATCGGAGCCAGCAATTCCTGAAGCTATATTACTCTATACTGTGATTCTTTTTCTTTCCCTAACTCTATCCAGTGAAAATAAACTCCATAAAAGTAGAAATCTCATCTACTATGAACCAGGGCCTGTATTCCCACTGCCTAGAACAGAACTTAGCAAAAAGTAAATCTGAAAGAAGTTACTGTGAAATTATTCATGAGAAATTTTCAGCAGAAAAATAATTGGATGGATTGATGGAAGTATTAATATATAAATTATTTTAAAAGTAATCGTTTAATGGTAATATAGCTAAAAAGCCAAGCGTATTCCCTCCTCATTAATGGCTTACCATGCTTATCACATCATTTAAATTATGTTAAATACTACCTTTCACCCAGTCAATCCTGATGTTACATAAGATTCTTTTCATAATGGAATTTAGTACCACTGCATTCAATATAGTTATTTTTATTGGTCCACTTAAAGAGGCAGAAAAATGAGAATGGTTAGCACGGCGAGGGTTAGGGAACGTGTGAATGCATGACTAAGAAGCTCACAGCTAAAATCAAAATCATTCGGAAAGCTTGCTTTAAAATTTAAAAACCTCTCTGACTTAATATATACTTGGGTTTTTTTGCAGCTGCTAAATGTTAAAATATTTTTCGAGTGATTTGAAGTATATTATTTCAGAATAGCAAAACTGAGATTTAGTGATAAAAATAAAATATATCAATTTTTATAAACACTCTACTCACGCAATTTAAAAAGAGTTATTTTTAAATGCTGGGGAGAAGGGACTCCCCCAAGCAAGACTCTAGGAGGTAAATCTTGACTTCACTCTAACATTGCTGAGCTACGTAATTCAAGAAAGCAAAGTGTTGTAGCACAAGAAGGCAAGTGCTAGTGAACCTGTAGGAAACAAAACTAAACATGAGTCTCAAAGAGTCGATGGGGGCTCGGGAAGCTTGTCCGCTTCATATGAGCTTCAAAGATTTAGAACATATTTTTTAAACCATAGAACTATGGCAGAGACTCCTTAGCAAATATACATTCAACATCTACTGTCTTCCAGGCATTGAAGCTCCCATGAGAATATAAAGACTTGGGGGAAAAAAGTACAATCCTAGCCCTAAACAGGGCCCAATCATTGAGGACCTCACGTCCTGTTTCAAGTTTGAACCCCATTCTGAGAGCAAGGAGACGCTGCTGAAGGATTTAAGCGCAGAGCAGAGAGACACCATTAGATTTCCATGTTACAAAGCGCAGCTGATCTGCAAGAATTTTGCAGCGTGGTGTGAGCGGCAGGTGGTAGTGCAGGTGAGAGGCAGAGAAACCCAGAAACCACCTAGGATGCTGCCGTAAACGAAGCCAAGAGGGGATGGCGGCCGGAATAAAGACTGCTACGATACACAGAGAGAGGGACTGCGACAGGAAACAATGTACGCAGAGTGGGCAGGACCCAGTGACTGGCTTGACACGCGGAAGGACCGGTTCAGGGAAAAGAGGAGTGAAGGCTGAAAACTGATTCGAGAGAAGCAAACCAAAGCACAACAAAAGGGTTTTGACTTTATTTTTACAAGCTTTACTCTCTCGTTTCTGAAGGGCCAAAGAAGCATTGCAAAGAAATCTTCGCTTAATTTCTTCCAAGGAATTGCTACTATAAATTAAATTTGAGATTAGAAATCAGCAAATTAGGGGGCTGGGAATGTAGCTCAGCCGCACAAGCGCCTGCCTGGCAAGCGCGAGGTCCCGAGTTCGATTCCCGGTACCAAAAAAAAAAAAAAAAAAAAAAAAGGAGAGAAAAGAAATCAGCAAATTAGAACAAGTGAACAGTTGTTGCTTACAAATGTACTGATTTCCTTAAGCTCTTGCAGTAAGTTAATTAACATAAGACTGGCAAGAGTGCCTGCACTGTACATGGGTATACCCAGTTAACACTACCAGGCTAGCAAATATATAGCTCTCAAACTTTACAAGAATGCTTGAGTGTGAATTCCTGGGTAGTAGTAAAAAGATCACCCACATCGGTTTTACGCAAATTATGTATCAGAAATATTCTAATC
>NW_004955405.1:15881410-15892743 GCF_000276665.1 Chinchilla lanigera
AAAAAAAAAAAAAAAAAAGTTTTGATTGTAATTTTTCTAATTACCCTGTTCTAAAAAATTATCCTTCAACTGGATAATTACATTCAACTAAATATTTCAAATGTTAGCTATATAGCAATTGAGTCCCTAAAATAAAAAATAATAAAATTATGACCTTTTAAAAAAAAGGAAGAAAGGGAATAGTCCTTAGGTATAGAAAAATGCTCATTATTACTGTGTTAAATATTTCTCAGACACTCCACTCCAAGACATATCTACTTAAAATAAACCTATGGCTGCATCTACTGACAATCTGAGCAGCGCTTTTTTATTTTCACAACTTATGAATCATTTTAATTGGTATTTTATAATCTAATGATTTTATGTATTTATTAAAATATTTTTCTAAATAAATATTCCGGTATTGGCATAATTAGTGTGTAGGTAATATGTTAGGGCAACATACAGCAAAGCTCATAAACTTGGAGTCAGAGTTATCAGTTCATTATAAAACTTCTAAGAAGTGGATACATTTATAGAAACTGAAGCCAGGCATTGTGGCACACGCCTGTAATCCCAGCACTCGGGAGGCAGAGGAAGGAGGATTGTTGCAAGTTCAGGACCAGCCTGGGCTACAAAGTGAGCTCAAGGCCAGGCTGAACTGCATAGAGAGACCCTATCTCAAAAAGACAAAAAAAAAAAAATCATCTTTAAAAGACTAGCCATTGCCAGGGGAAGCTCCGGCCAGCACCTAATTGCTTACACTACTATTTTCAGAAGATAGGAATTAATAAACATGCATAAATTTGACAATAAAAGCAAGCCAGGTCCCCAGTCCATAGAGAGTGACGCTTACAGGAGGGCCTTCACTGTGAGGAGAGAGGAGATTATCTTGAAACTGTATTTAGAGGTAAGCACACCATTTTCATTTCAGTTTCTCAATTACTTACATTACTTCAGGGATGCTGAAGATTTGGGAGGGGCTGACGGGTTCTCAAGCCATCTTTTGGTGCTTCTGTCATCCAGTCTTCCATTGTGAAGCATATCTTATATATTTGGTGGGGGTTACCAGGATTAAAAGAATATGCCTTAGTGTTCTATTCCAGTTATTGCCATATAAATTATCTAATATTGCCAGGCGTGGTAGCACACGCCTGTAATCCCAGCACTTGGGAGGCTGAGGCAGGAGGATCGTTGAGAGTTCGAGACCAGCTTGGGCTACAGAGTGAGCACAAAGCCAGCCTGAACTGCATAGTGAGACCCTGCCTCAAAAAGACAAAGAAAAAAAATTATCTAATATTTCTGAATTTCAGTATGCTCAACGCTAAATGGGTATCATGTCTTGATCAAAGGTTTATGCTATAAAAGCTTAACTCTTTTTTCTTTCTTTTTTTGTTTGTCTTTTTGAGATGGTTGTGGAGGTCCACTTAGGTGACTGTCCTGGAAAGAGAAGCACTTGCCTCCATTTTCATTGAGCCTGACCCTATTTCCATGTATTGATATTACTGAGCTGGCTAGGACATGTCCTTATCCCTTCAATTGGCTTTAAGCAGTGCATTCTGGTCTAGCCGAGGTGCTGATGATCTTTGGAGATGGCAGGCATATTTCCCCGACCTGCTGCTCAATGCACTCACCTATTTCCCGCCACTCTCGCAGTCACTCATCCTCAAGCCACTCTCTTTTTCACACATGAATAAAATCTGGGCTCAGCCCTGGTATAGGCCTTTGTTCCGGATAGCCATCATCATGGCTGAACTTAGGACCTCTTGGCTCCCCGTAACTACAAATATGCTTTAGTGTCTTCTCACCATGAGTTGTACTGGAAGTGGTAGATTGGAATTAACTTACTAGAATTCCAATAACTTTTCATGGGATTACAAATACAAACTTCCTGGGCTGTGAGGAGGACTGGGAAGGGCTCTCTATACAGGGTCTCGCTTTGCAGTTCAGGCTGGCCTTGAGCTCACTGTGTAACCCAGGCTGGCCTCAAACTCGCAATGATCCTCCTGCCTCAGCCTCCCAAGTGCTGGGATTACAGGCTTGTGCCACCACACCTGGCTTATAATAGTTTAATTCTTGTAAGATTTTTTTCTTTTTTTCGATTACTGGGAATCCAGCTCTTGACCTTGTGCTTGCCAGGCAGGCAGGTGTTGTGCCACTGAGCTATATCCCTTGCCGTAATAGCTTAATTCTTTCAATAAATATTCCTTAAGTATTTTATTAGTTTTCATTACCACAAACTTACTAGCTTAAAATAACACGTTTGTTATCTAATAGTCCTGAAAATCAAAAGTTTGAAATGAAATCAACTGAACTAAAATCAAGATGTCAGCAGTGTTGCATGTTTTTCTCAATGTTCTATTTCCTGTTGTCCGGCTTAACCACTGGCCTTGGTTTGCAGCCATGAGTATGAAATCATATCACTTGCTTCTACCATCATATCTTTTCTCTGCCACTGACACGTCTGCTTCCCTCTTACAAGGCTCTTTATAATTACATTAGGCCTAGGGGGTGAGCCCAGGTAACCCTCCCATTTCAGTGTCCTTCACTTAATCATGACTGCATATTCCATCTTGTCACTTAAGATAGTGTAACCACAGGTGTATTAGTCATGCTTCTCCAGAGAAACAGAACCGATCTGGGAGGCGGCAGAGAGGGAGAGATGGAGAGAGAGAGTGTGAATTGTGAGCAGACCCTAGACAGAAGAGCCGACGGTGCAGTCAGTGGCGACTCAGGAGGGCCGATGCTACAGGTGAATTCCGGAGGCTGCCTCTGGAAGAGCTCCTTCTTGCCTGGGGAAGGTGGTGGTTGTGATCTGTTTAAGCCTTCGCCTGATTGGATGAGACCCACTCACATTATGGAGGGCAATCTGCTTTACTCAGTGTTCACTGCTTTAAATGTTAATCTCACCCCAAAACATCCTCCAACTTGCGCATAAAATAACCTCACAGCAGGTTTTAAGGATTAGGATGTAGACATGGTATGCTTCCTACCACGAATATCTCTCCCTTGATATCCATATTTGTTGCCTCATGCTTGCTGCTAAGACAAGGTAGCCCAATGTCTGCACCAAAGGCACTCATTCAGTGGAGAGGACTCATAAGTAATAGCTGCAATGCAATAGAGCAGGTGTAATGATACATTTATGTACAGTGTGCCCTGATAATAGAGGACAGAGGCAAGTAACTCCCCCTGGGGGTGGGAAGTACAGCTGGGAGAAAGGGGGTGACACAGAGCTTTCTAGAGGGGGTGACGCTTAAGCTAATTTCTCAACAACATGTGGGAGTAAAAAGGCACACAGAAGAGACAGTCTGAGTACAGGGAAAGAACAACTCTTTGAGGCCTGATTCTGCACTTACCTAGCAGCTTTCGCATTATAATTTAACTTCCCTTGATTTTTTTTTTGCTATAAGGAAAAGATATATTGGTTGAGAACTCCAGTTCCCAGTTGCTTAGAAAATATTTCCCTGTAAATTAATTGGCATTCAAATATGCGTGCCAGCTTTTGTTGTATGGAAGGCTGACTGTTTACTGACCCATTAGCCACCTTGCCCAGTTCCTTTCTAAAAGAAATCCAGTTTCATTCAAGGGCTTAGTAACCATGTGTTCAGGGAAAGTAGATTCCTTCAATAGCCCCAGGGGATGAGTTATAAGTATTCTAATTCAATGGAAATGTCCACTATGTTCTGTGGGGTCAGGAGAGATAGGCAAGACAGTTGGGAAATCATTGAACAAAAGAAAAAAGTAAACTGGGTAACTTCTAGCACATATTTTTCTTCCCAATTAAAGACACAGCTACATTAAGACAAGTTCTCGGTCTTTCTCGTTTGCTTTTTGCTTTTTGATGTTGTTGTTGCTGTTGTTTTTAGACATGATCTGCTGCATAGTTCAGGCTGAGCTTCAACTCACTGTGTAGCCTAGGCTGTCCTTGAGCTCATGGCAGTCCCCCTACTTCAGCCTCCAGAGTGATGCGATTACAGGAGTGTGCTGCCGCAGTAGTGTGCCTGGCTAACTTGATTGCTTTTTGACTTTGTTGTTGGGAATGTGATGTTTGGAGCCGAGGCAGCTGTTTTGTTACAGCGAGAGTAAACATTATGGCAGGCAAGCATGGGAACAGAAAAGAGGCTGGAAACCATGTCACTGAGCAGCTGGGCCAAAGATACTGGGCACAGACCAGCGAATTCCCCATGTAGAGTGTCCTCCAGAGGTCATCTGAGGAATGACTAACTGTTCATTTCCTAGATTAACCTCGCCTACATTACTTAGGCTAAACCAGCATTTATCTCATCATCAGCTGGTATAGAGGACACCAGAAGGACGACAGGAGAAAAGTCCATCTGCGTGATACAGGGAAAGAAACTGTCAACCTGAAAGATATCCAGGACAAGTTCGTGCTTTGTAAAATTGAAGAGTGAATTTTAGGAACAACAGAGGTTAAGAGCAGAGTATATATATGGAGGGAAAGAAAGCTTCTGTCTGAGAGAGAAAGACCGAAGGGGACCCGAGTGGATTGCCCAGAGAACCTGCTTTTTTCCAGGGATTTTATAGAGCAAAACCACGAGGTGAGGTGGGGCACAAAGTGGGAAACATGGGAAATCACTAGGTGGATATGAGGTGGGACAAAACTATGGTCAGCCAATAAGATTACAAGTATAATTGTTCAGGGGAAATTGATTACATCGGGTTCAAACGGGGAAGCAGGTCACGTAGCAAGCGGGCATGGATACAGAACAGGGGCTTGTCCTGTAAGGGGCTGGGTCAGTGACTCTTCAAGGTGATCGCTACCTATTTAGAATATCGGTCTCTGATGTCCATCCCTAGGGAGGTGTGTGGGTGTGTTTGTTTAATCTTTTGTCTTGAGGTCTGGCCTGCAGCAAGTACCACCTCTCCATTTGCGGGATATCTTGTATTCCATACTGGCTCTTGCTAGGGCCTGGCCCTGTCTGACTGCCTATACTATTTCTATCTAACTCAGCTGCCTCTAACATGGGGAAACTATGGCTTTAATTTTGGACTTAGAAATCAAGGAAAAAAATCACCTCATCTAATAGTATTCCCTTCCTCCCTCCATTTCTTTTTTCTTTTTAAAAATTCTTTCTCATATGATCTTAGGTACTCAGAAAATGCTATTACTTATAGTGTTTTAGTACTTACTCATTAGATTTGAAACAGTTCAATTATGCACGAAATTGTTTTTGAAGACATATGGTGATTATTTTTTAAATTTAGAACCCATAAGTTTTTTTTTGTTTTTTCTTTTGTCTTTTTGGGATAGGGTTTCACTATGCAGTTCAGGCTAGAATTCACTTTGTAGCACAGGCTGGCCTCAAGCTTGCAGCAATCCTCCTGCCTCAGCCTCTTCAGTGCTAGGATTGCAGGCAGGTACCACCATGCCCAACCTGAACCCATACAGTTTAATTTTCCTTTACATTTTGGTTCATATATAACATATGAAATTATATTTTGTATGGCACCACAAATTATTAATTGACAGGGAATCTATCCCAGACCCTCCTTGCTGGACCTTGCCAACCAGTTTTGGAATGTGGAAATCCCGCTTCCTCTCCATCAATGAGGCTGTGATGCTCCCAGAGCCGGGTAAGTCTGCTGAGAACAATGCAGGGAAAATTAGCACGCAGAATAAATCTTAACTTGCTTCCTCTATGATGTTAAACTTGCCCTTTGGACCACTGCTTCTCCACTGTCCCAGGAAAGCCCGCACTCTTCCCTGCACTGGCGAATAATCCCTGGCCCGCTGCAGATTCTGGGTTTTTGTTCCCAGAGAACATTCATTGTCCCAGAGCTCTATTTTCTTACAGTTTTTGTCTCTTTTTCTTTCTTTTTTTTTCTTGCCTTGTATGGTAACTCTGGGCAAAAGACTGGGGACTCGCTGCAGGGGTCCCCGATAACTGGCGCTGTGGAAAGGGTCCCCGATATTTTCCCTGAGATTCTCTAACAGTTGGAGGTTCCCACTTCCACACCTTTAAAGTCCTGGGATTTCGTTGTTCGGGATATCATGTGAGTGAATAAAGAACTAGAAAATACGCCTTAAAGGAACCTTCGTTCAACGGCTTTTTGTTTCTCAGGACCACTTTCATTAAATACAGCAACTGCTCGGAGCCATCCCTGTGCGCTCTCGCGTTATGTATCGATTTGATTTACAGCGCGCGTAAGTGCAGTTACTCTCACTGTTGTGAAATGCCTGTGCTGTTCCCTCAACATGCCGCAATTTCAAATTACAGTGCATTAAGATGTCAGCGACAAAAGGGAACATTCTAAAAATAAAGTGATTTTTAAGCATTTTACAAAAGGACTAACTCCTCCTTCGCCAGTGAGCACCTACTCTACCTTCCCTCAAATGCTTCTGAGAAACCCTTATGAAACAAAAGGCATGGTTCCAATTACCTGCTGTTGGCGGCATCAGGAGCATTATCTCCTCATTCTGTGACATCTGTTATCTTAAAATCAGAATCACTTCTCAGAAGGATGAGCCTTGCTATAGTCGAAGATAAACTGATGTACACTTTGTTAATCTTTTTGATAAGCTTCCATTTTCCTTAGGGGCTATAGCAGCACAGCAACCTTCTACCCTTCCGTAATTCTTATAGTGATTCTCAATTACCATGAAGGAAATGTTTACAACACTCTGCCCTTGTGTGTTAATACAATTAACTTGACACTTCTTTGCCTGCACCGTACCCTTGAAAAATTTCTCTGAAGTGCCTGTGTGTGGGCCACAAACATTGCCCACATTTTAGAGACTTCTGGGGGCTAACTGATTTAAGAAAATATGCCTTTTTCTGAGTGACTTCTGAAAATATTACTTAAGGCAAGTCTGGTCTTTGGAGAGCCTAACCTTTTGGATTACTTTACTCAGAGAACAGCTTTATTAATTTATTCATTCAATATCAGGGCCCTGGCCAAGATCCCTTAGTGAGGGGTACAGTGAAAGGGTGAAATAGGAAACAGAGACAAGTTTAGCAATGTATGACAAGGGGGACCAGGAAGTCAATGCCTCAGGATGGGCAAAGACAAAGGCACTCCAAGCCAACTGATATTTATTGGGGGTGTACAGTGACCAGAGGGATTGTTGGAGGACTCAGGGTGGTGGGTGACTCAGAGGTCCATGACTTCACAGCAGCCGTGACCTCACGCTGAAGAGGATCTTTATGTTGATGAGGAGGTGAGGTAAGATGGCAGGTTACTGAGTTCGTCCTTTTCCCAAGGTGAAACTCTTTTTTTATTACTACCGGGTTCTCAGGAACCAGGATGTCCTCGGAGATGCAACCTTGCCCTGAGGTGTCACAGCATCATGGGACCATTGAGGCCTCAACTATGACCAGAGGCTCACGGAAATTATCCCAATACCGTAGCCGGCTACTTGGCAAGGCGCTAGGCCTCGGACAAGCCCTAATCACAATTTAATTATGAAATTTATGTTCTTCTGCAGAGCAACAAAACCACCCCTACATTGCTCTGAACAGTCTCATTTTCTTTTCAGAGTGGCTTCGTTCTGTAACTCTAGGAGCCTCACTTACATTATATGCCATGTAAATGATTCTCCCTGGTGTTGTGCAGTGCACAGCTTAAGCAACAGTACATGGAGGTTCTACAGTACCTCTACCTTATTAAGACATTTTTCTCATCAAAGGATGTTCTTTGTTTTTTGTTATTTTTGTTTTTGTTTTTTTTTTTTTTTTTGTCTTTTTGAGACAGGGTCTCACTATGTAGTTCAGGCTGGCCTTGAACTCATTTTGCAGCCCAGGCTGGCTTTGAACTTGAAGCGATCCCCCTGCCTCAGCCTCTTGAGTGCTGGGATTACAGGCATGTGCCACCACAACAGGTTTCAAAGGGTGTTCTTGTGTTACCTATTATGTTAAAAATTTCTCATCTATATTACATAAAAGACATGCAAAAATATTTTAGGAATTGAATAAATGGAAAAGCTATGCCATATTCTTGAGTGGGAAGTCTAATATTGTAAAAATGTCTAGTCTTTGCAAATTTTTCTTATCAGAGGGATAATCTGTCCCCCCCATCTGCACAGGGAGGGGTACAGTAAAAGGATGAAATAAGAATCAGACAAATTTAGTAATTCATGACAGGGTGGAGGGATAGGAGGTCAATGCCTCAGGACAGGCAGAGACAAAGACACTCCGAGCTAGCCACTGTTTACTGGGGGCATTTAATAATCGGAAGGATTATCAGATGACTTAAAGGGTAAGGTGATCTCATGCTGAGAAGGTCTTATGCTGATGAGTAAGCATACATAGGGGGTAAAGTGAGTGAGAGAAAAGACTGGAGGTGTTGAGTGTTGAGTCCTACTGTATTGAATTACTGAAAACCCAGAATTCCCTGGTTCCCAGAAGTCTTCTCTCAATTTTGTAAGTTTCTCTAGCATACTTCTACTAAAGGGAGAACTTCCTAGCCCTTCTCTCCATCCTCTCCTGGTTACCCAAAGGAGAAAAGAAATGCCTGAGTTTCAGAATCGCAGACATGTTCTAGGGTTATGGTTTAATATCATATGGTCTCATTCCTACTTGGAGATCTTGGTTGTGATGGCGATGATAATGGTGCTGTCGAAGAGTATTCATTTTTGTGACAGTAGTAACAGGAGTAGTTCTTTGCTCCCGGGTATGCAAAGAAGCACTTTGATGATACTTTTTTTGAGCATCAGTGTCTTTGGCTTGAGGTGGCACCCAGTGGTTCAGGAAAGTAGATGGTATAGAAACCTTAGTGGTATACAAGAATAGATTCTTTTTTAGTTGTTTTTTGTTTGTTTGTTACCCTCACTATTTTTTTGTTTGTACCCCTCCCTAGGCAGTTCAGGCCAGCCTTGAGCTTACTTTGTAGCCCAGGCTGGTCTCGAACTTGCAATGATCCTCCTGCCTCAGCCTCCTGAGTGCTGGGATTACAGGCATGCACCACCACATCTGGCACAAGAATAGATTCTTGAAGATAAATAGCAGGAGTTATTTTGTGAAAAATCTGGGGAGTCTTACCAGCAGTAGAACACTCCAAAGTTTCCTTTAATAGGAATAATGAGATTCTTCCTTGTTTCGGGGAAGATCTAGCCATACTCCATCTTGGCATTTGATTTTAATCCTGTATCTTTCTGCATTATCCAAGGCTAATAAGGCTTCCAAATGTACCATCCCATTGACACATCTCACGATTCTCACAGAGTTCTCACTGGCATGCTTTTCTGCCACCCCCAGTCATTCATGTCCCTTGAATACACCTTGTCCCCAGTTAGACTTTGCGCAAATCTCTAAGAACTCTTTCTTCAGTCATTCCTTTTTGATCAACCTATTTAGTCAAATATATATTTAATGAACACCTACTATGTGGCAATCACAGTGCTAGTTGCACTTCAGGAGTTTAACTGGTAGCAGACATGTAAACCAGCAATTACTAAATCCTTTGTTTGGTTTATCAGTCTTTATTCAGTGTCTCAGTGTTTCCTTCTGCTTCTTTCCTCCTTTATGTATCTAATCTCCTTCAAGAGGTAGACCAGGGAACACTTCTTTCAGTCCTTTAACCAAAAGCAAAATACAGCGATTCACACTGTCCTTATTTCCCTAATTATAAAGTGGGGAAGTTCAACTGCTTCTACTATAACACCTGGTTCTTTCCTCCAAAAGACAGCATCCATAGTAGCAAAGCCTCTGTCCATTACTCCAAATGACCAGCTTCCCACACCCCTGATCCTGCAAAGTATTTTGTATATGGCATGTCCAAAGAGGTCAGTGGAAGGACAATAGAAGTATGTATGCACTTGAAGACAAGATATAGAGGTAGCTTTACTATTGGCTATTAACATATAATTCCACACAGTAAACTTGACTTCATAATACAAAATAGAATTTAGTAGTTTATATTAGTACTTACAATACCTACGTAGATAAAACATGACTAAGCTTTACTTTATATATTTTTATTTATGTTGTCCTTATACCTCAGTTTATTAACATATTAAAACTCCACTCATAATTGTCTTGGAAGCCAATGGCTTATAAGCTTTAATTACTAATTTTATAGTGATGTTTAATTGTATTTTGTATTGTTATGTAGATGAAGGATTAATGCAAAATTGTGGCTTCATATAAAAATATATTACAGTTAGGAATGTAGCTTGGCAGTAGAGCACTTGCCCCAGCATGTATAAGATGCTGGGTTTGGGGCTGGGAATTTAGCTCAGTGGCGCAGTGCCTGCCCAGCAAGCGCAAGGTCGTGAGTTCAATTCCCAGTACCGGAAGAAAGACAAAACAAACAAACGAACAAAAAAAGATGCTGGGTTTGAGCTCCAGTACCAAAATGCATCCAAATAAATGTATATAAAGTTAAAAACTATTACTATAAAAGTAGTGTGTTTGCATAAATAGCAATAGTTGAGAAAAAGAAATTATCCTGTTCTTTCTGTTCTCATTTCAAATCTACTCCTCAGAAGTCACCATCATTTCCTATGTGTCATCCAGATGTTTAAACATGTATAAATTTTCCCTACCAAGGAGCATATGCTGCACACATACAATCTTAAAACTAGCTTTCTGCACTTAATCTGTCCATACTAAGCAGATATTTCACAGTATGCATGTACTATAATATATATAACTGTTTCTCTATTGAGGCACAATCAGAGTGATTCAGGGAATTACTGGCTCAAGAGCACACATATTTAAAATTTTGATAAACACTATGAAGCTGCCATCAGAACACCTTGTGCCAACCTGTGCTTTTACCTGCAGCACAACCTGTGCTCTTACATGTGCCTGATGGGATACGGCTTTAATCTTTGGCAATCTTGTAGCAAAACATGGTATAGCACTTGTACTGTGACATGCATTTCTTTAACCATAAATGAGATCTAGAACCTTATCATATACTTATTAACCATTATTTCTTTTTCTCCAGACTAGATTTTTGTGGCTAGATTTTTGTTTTTAATATTGTAGATGATACCTAAGAGATGGTGTAGATGTTTTTGAATTTCACAGTACACCCCTGAAAATTTTAAAGCATACAATTGAATTTAGAATTAGATTATCACAAGGTCTTTGTAATGCTGGCTTGGCGCTCATGAAGTTCTTCAATTGTTCTTTGTCGTGAAAATATTTTATTTCTCCGTTGAATTTGAGGGATAGTTTGGCAGGGTACATCAGTCTTGGTTGGAAGCTGTTCTGTCTTAGGACCTGTAATACTTCACTCCAAGCTCTTCTCAAATGGATGGTTTGTGCTGAGAAGTCTGCCATGATTCTGATGGGCTTTCTTTTATAGGTAATCTGTTTCCTTTCTCTAGCAGCTTTTAATATTCTGTTCTTTTGCTGGAGATCTGAACTTGATTATTATATGTC
>NW_004955405.1:15894195-15915565 GCF_000276665.1 Chinchilla lanigera
TCATATATAGTGGATGTGGGTCTCCATGGGGCCTCCCTTTTCCCACAATGCAAAGCAACAATCTGCTTGCCTCTGCACTGTTGTTCTTCATACCCAGTCTCCGAGGTTCACATCTTTTAAAGCTGACATTCTCTTTAAAAAGCTGCACAACAGTATGGTTTATTGCAGCCTTAAAGCTCAAAAATATAAAAATCACAGAGGATGGATTGCCTCAAAGCCAACAACACAGAAAGCAGCTTATGAGGGTTATATAAGAAATAAGTAAGACAAAAATGATTGTGCCATGTGTAAAACTAAAAAGCTGGGATTGGCCCAGATCTCAAGAGCAGCTGTGAAAGAAACAAAAGGCAGTAGTCAAATGCAAAGAGAAAGTCACAGTAGTGATGAGTTTTCAAATCCAGAACGCTGCACAAAGATTAAGCAAAGGCCCTATTTAACTTTTATTTAAATCCAAAATAAATACACCTCCAGCATGGAGCGGCTCTGCAGCATGACAAACCAACTGTTTTAGTTTGTGTTTATGTTGATGGTGGATTGGGCAACAAGTTCAGGAGCCTGACTCATACTAGTTCAGACAAAAAAAAAAAAAATGAATTCACCAGTTTATATAAAAGGAAGCTGAAGCATTTTAACAGTTTTCAAGGATCAGTGAGGGCAGGTCTGACTCTAGCACTTTGTCCTCCATCTCTCACCTGCTTTTCTTAGAATGTGAGCTTCCTTCTCAGGAGGGCTCTCATGCATGGCAGAGGAGGTGGCCAAAAACAGGGTTCCTCAAGCAGTATTAAAGTTTTGTTACTGACTGACTAACAGATGCCAGGTGACTTCCTAAGTGCTGAGCATACCTACACATGGATAAGAGGTTATCAGTATTCTTTTCATTTAATAAAAAAATTACTATTAAGTCCATTTCCATACCGGAGACCTGGCCAAGATCCCCAACTGCCTGTATGAGGGGTACAGTGAAAGGATGAAATAAGAAACAGAGTCAAATTTAGTAATTTGCAAGGTGGGGCTGGGAAGTCAATGCCTCAGGATGGGCAGAGACAAAGACACTCTGAGCCAGCTACTATTTATTGAGGGTATACAGTGATAGGAGGGGCTGGCAGAAGATTCAAGGCCAAGGCCAGCGGAAGACTCAGAGGTCGATGATTCAGATGACTCAGCACAACGGATAATCCTGGGCTGACTCAAGAGGGCAGAGATGAACCATGCTAAGAAGGATCTTGCCTGGGAGTGTTTTTTAATCTCAGGGGTCTTAGTTTAGTCTTAGTGGGTGCGAGAGGATGGCCCATACCTAAAGAGTAAATGGGAAATCTCAAAAGGGTGATATGATAATCCCCAGCCTCCATTTATCCCTTAGGGAGGTATGCAAAATGAGCCATTGTGAATTTGTGGTCTCCAACATTTCCAGACACAGTAATTATCTATTACTTCCACTTACTATTTCTGTCTTTCCTTGGCCTATTTTCATTTTCTTTCTACGTGTGATTTTGTAGTAAGTCCTGGAGTACATACTTTTTTTTTTTACCTTTTCACTTTTCATTTGCATTCATCCAAGAATGTAATATTTACATATTTATTAAGGGTTGCTCATTGGTTATTCAGTGTATATTTTTGGAGCACAGTTTTCATTTGGAAAATATCTGATGGCTTAGGATAAGAGAGGTCAAATTCTAAGTGTCTTGAATTATTACCAAAAGAAAAGAAAATGCTCGATCACCTAGAACACCCCCTGTGGCTTGTTCTGCAGGTTTCTTCTCCCGTCTTGTTGAGCATTTACTGAAAATCTACTATATGACAGTAAGCATTGTGCAAGGTGCTTGAGATATATAAATAAAATATAAGCTTATAACCATGTATAGATAAACATGTACGTATTTCTTGTTGAAAATGAAACATTTTCATCTGATAAAATTTCAGAATTTTGTTGCAGTAAACATACAAAGGATTGGTATATATCCTTCATATCCTTTGATTCTTTCAGTTTCCTCAAATACTAACATTCTGTTATCATTTTCCCTTCGAGAGTCCCAAACATCATGCTCCATTATCCTCAAAATACAACACATGTATCTAAAAACAAAGCTATTCTTTTACTTAACCACAGTAAAATTATCAAAACCAGGAAATTAATGTCAATACAAAAGCACTGTTTAACTGATCATATTCAAACTTTGCCAACTGTCCACATAATGTCTGTTTTAGCAAAACAAAATGCTGGCTCAGATTTTATATTCAATTTTCATTGAACTTGGAACAATTCTTCAGTCTTTGTCTTTCGTGATGTTCATATTTTTTCAGAGTATAGGGTACAGATTTTGTAAAATGTCCCTTAATTTGGGTTTCTCAGATGTTTCTTCCTGACTAGATTCAGGATGTGGGTTTTGGCAGGAATATCACTGAAATGCTGTCTTCTTCTCAGTGCCTCACTTCAGGAGGCACATGATGCCAACTTATCACATGTTTCTATTTTTAAAGTACTTAGCATCTAGGGTAGGTGACAGGCATACAGAGCAACTACTCTCATGTTTTCTGAGTAGCACAGAAGAGAGGCACATGCATGTCCAATGTCTTTTATTCCTTCCTCATCTTCTCCTGGTTTACCTTTTCACTCTGGTTTTTGCTCCTGCAGCCAGTTGTGTGGAGACATCACCTTGCCTCAAGTCCACAGACTATCTCTTGCTTTGTGTAGTAAAGTTTCTTTGCCAACACACTTGGAAAGTCTGCAGAAGCTCATGCAGTTATTTTAGCACATGCACAGACTGGGAAGAGTGAAGGAGTTGACACTTACTACGCAACCTTTTACCATCAAAGTTAGAACAAGTGAATCAATTATCTCCTCCTCTGTGTCAGACAATTCTGAAGCACAATTTAGCTCTTCAAAGGCTCCCAGCAGGACCAAGCTCTACTTGCCCAAAGTGGTGACCAGCCAAAAACACACCCTTTGAATTGGTTTTCTTTCCATTTATTATTTTCTCCCATATCTTGACCTTTGTGTTTGCAGTCAGTTTCCAAAGTAAACCAACTGCATGCAATCCCTTATCTCAGACTCTGCCTTCTGGGGAAACTTAAGACATTTGATATCAAGAGTAGATTAGAAGCTGGGCATGGTGGCGCACACCTGTAAGCCCAGCACTCAGGAGGCTGAAGCAGGAGGAGCATTACAAGTTGGAGGCCAGCCTGGCCTACAAAGTGAGCTCAAGACCAGCCTGAACTGCATAGCGAGACCCTGTCTCAAAAAGACAAAAATAAATAAATAAATGAAAAGAGTAGATTAGAAAGCAGACCCTAGGATGGGTTCTAGAACCAAATCTCTCAAGAGTCAGACAATTCCCCTGCTGGTGAAAAATGTATATGGTGATAATCCCTCAAATGAATCAGCATCATTAAGAGTTTCACTGGTAAGTGATTGGGATGAAATATAGGTGGAAAGTCAGGTATCAGCTTAAGGACTCGGGATTGCCCTTGAACAACTGAAGGCAGTGATAATTACAAGATCTGTGGGTTGATTTGTTTTTGTTAATGGTGAATCCAGAGTCTTAAAAAAAAAAGACTCAAGTAATCAACTTTCAATTCAAGGTAGGCTATGAAAACCAGGAAGCCTCTAAAGCATTATCCAGACAGAGCTATGTATTCTGCATCCATGGAGCAAACTGTGCTGGTAATGAGAGACAGGATTGGGCTGTAAGAGCAGAGCTACAAATGAGACTGAGAACATTGCTTTCTATGGAAAGTCAAGGTCCTTGTAAGGAGAGACTGGAATCCTGAGACCTGACAATGGTAGCATTTAGGTGGAGAAGCTTGAGAGAAGTTTCCACTCCCACAGTCTTCTGAACTCTGTTGGCACAAGTATCTCCTTCAGCCTTGTTCGAAAATAGGCTTCCCTTGCCTGGAGACCCTGCAAATATCTAAGATGAGGCACATGCATATACATAAAGAAGGAATAGTAAGACAGGCTAATATCTACCTGGAAGAACAGAGAATACAGATATAGGAGTGGATCTTGAAAGTGTTAGGCCAGGAAAACAAAAATGTGTTAAGTCAGGAAAGGCAGAATATAAAGGTAGACAGTCAGAGTGGACACTGGAGAACACTTGGCATTTCAGGATATGGAAAGGACACAAGAAGCTTATTCAAATATTCTGCTGGGAAGGTTCTCTGAAGCTTGAATGGGATGAACACTTGTAGCAGCTGAGAGGGAGAGAGAGAGAGTTTAGAAATGACTCATGGAAGGTAGGAGTTAACCAAGGGAGGTTAGAATGTCAGGGAAAATTTATAATATGAGGCCTGAGAATCCACCATCTGGTGTTCTTGTATGGGGCCAGAGGACATACTCATTTCTAGGACAGAAATACACTAATGAGTGCCATTGGCATTTCTGGAAAGCTCAGGGGTGGCTCTCCACTGTGGTTGACAGTAAGGGGTGCTGCCATGGAACTGGATTCTAAATAAAATTGAATTGATAAGGATCTAAAATATGTAACAGAGGGCAGATGGTGGCCCTTGGCTGGCAGAAGGAAAGTGTATTTAATTACAATAATGGGCAGCAAGGCTAGAGTGACAATCAGAATGTCTTCACCCACACGGCTTTCTGATAGTGACTAATGGGCCATTATGGTCCTTGGGGCAAGTTAAAGAGGCACCCACTAGGGTGTTCATTTGGCCTACGTTTATAACTAGAAAAAATGGACATCTGGTAAACAGAAGGCTGATGCCAACTGTCTCAGTGGAAGACTGCAACACCTCACCCAGTTTATAAGTCTAAGAGAATTCTTAGACCCAGAGCTCATCATCTGAAAGAAAATCTTGTAGAGGTACTACAATACTAGCATAAGCGTATATACTATATATTCCCCTAATAATCTTCCCAAAGACATACACCTACTTACAGAGAAATTGTGCATTGGGAAAAGGAGAACACTCAGACATTTCAAGGTTTCTCAGATACAGGGTATGAGCTGACTATGGACCAGAAAGCTAAAGGTATGGAGACAAGATGGCCCAGGCTCATCTCCATGTGGTTTAAAGGAGTCACAATCCCACCTTTAGGTTATATGCCTAGTTGCCATGACAGCAATTGAAATAAATAAATATATAATAAATAAATAAATATAAATAAATTTTTATATAAATATAAATATATATAATAAAGATATATATAAATAAATATCCGTGTATATATGGAACCCCCACCATGGCTTCCTGAATTGTGTAGTAAGAATTATTATGATAAGAAGGACGAATGAAAACCCCCAAAACTGCAGGCCCCAACTGACTAATATAGTAAAATTAGAAACATGACATCCATCTGGGAGGAAATACAGAAAAAACATTATCACCAAATATTAACAGAAGTAGACGTGTTGGTGTCCATCATATCCTTGTTCAGGATACTTATTTAACCTGTTTGGCCACACAAAAACCAGATCCATCATAGCAATGATGAACTATTGTAAATCTAACATATGAATAGCCCCAATCTCAGCTGCTGTGTCACATGTGCTACATTTACTACAAAATAACAACATAGTCTTTGCTACATGGTATGTGGTTATTGCTCACATGAATGGGTCCATCTCAATTCCCATTAGTAAGAGGAACAAAAGTTACCTTTTTTTTATTTTAAAGAGAATAATAATAAAAAAAAGAACAATAGCAAAATTTTATGTGAGACAGCCAGACCTACTCCTTTGCCATGGGACTATGTTAACCTTCTTGTTCTCTGTTGCAGTATAAATAGTTTACAGGACACTGATCAAACTGACATTCAGTAGACTCTCATATGACACCAGTCACATTATGCCAGTTGGACTTCTGAGTGAATCCAGCTCTAATGATAACCATAAATGGGCAAAAGGAACAGCCATTACTCAATAAGGCTAAAGAAACCAAGGGCTCTGGCCCTTCTAGGATGAAGAATTGGGAAACCCACCAGCCAGACAACCTAGATCAGAGAGTGACAGACGGGAGAAGGGGTAAGTATCACTTATGGCCTTGAGCCCAATTATAGCATCACAGAATACGCTTGTTCCTCTAACACCCCTACATTGACTCTTTTGCAGGCATCTTTGTCAGAGCTTGAAGGCTCTGTGATGGACTACATATAATGAAGGCAATTAGTAGAGCTCAGTAGATACATGGTAGAATAAATCAGACATCTCCTGCTTACTTTGTAACCAGAGCTACCAGTGAGATAAGGTGACAGCTGATACCTCTACTAGGCATCTCTTACTTTCTGCCCTGGGGCTTCTCTATGTACAAACATTGAAGTATAAGGGATTGAATGCTCCCTGAGGCAACTCTATACCCATAAGGAAGAGATTATTTCTTTTTGTCTCAGCAAACAATTCTGAATTCAAGTCCCCCAGAAGCTCTCCAGAAGTACTAAGTCCACCTTGCTAGAAAGATAGCTAACTCAGTAATGCACCTCCATATTGGTTTTCTCCTTACTATGTTTTACATCTGGTCTCCTATTCCCAAATCTTGTTTCCTGGACTCACATGTCAAAATAAATAGATTTGAGGAAGGCTTTGTCTCATTTTCTTCTTTTTAGGGCACCCAAGTAAAGAGAATATGGTAAGATAAAGGCCCCAAGTGTGGCTGTATAAGGTTATACAGAGGAAATAATACTTAATTTAGGTCTTAAAGTTTCACCTAAGAAATTTTCCAGCTGGATAAGCAGGAAGAACATTCTAGATAGAGGCAACAGTATGAACAAAGGCAAAGATGTAGGAAAAGTCTTGGTAAATCCAGAGAATTTTAACTGTCTTACAATAAAAGGAGAAGCAGTCCCATGGCTGACGTTGCAGTGATGGTAGAGAGGTAAACAAGCCAGATGCAGAAGATTTGGGAGGCCATGCCAGTTGCGGTCTCCTTTAGTGACCAACAGGTGTTATGGGTTAGATCTGGGGTGCGCCCCAAGGCCTCATGTGTTTGGATGGTGAGTGGATCCTGAGGGCAATGGATGTGCTAAACATGTGGTTAGGAGGTGGGGCCTGGTGGGAGGCAGGTCAAGGGGGGATGAAATGAAGGGCACCCTCCCTCCCCGCCTCCTTCTTTCTCTGCTTCCTGGCAGCCACGCTGTGAGCGGCTTTCCCCTGCTTAGGTCCTCCCACCGTGTGTTTTCTTCCTTGCAGCTGGCAGATCATACGAGGACTAAGATCTCTGAATCTGAGGCAAAACAATCCTCTCCTCTTTAAATTGTGGGCATTGGGTATTTTGTCTGGATAACAAGAAAGTGGCTAAGACAGAGAAGCAATTTTTTTTGGTTTGTTTGGTTGGTTTTTTTGAGACAGAATCTCCATATGCAGTTCAGGCAGAAGGATCACTTCAAACTCATGGTGATCCTCCTGCCTGAGCTTCCCAAGTGCTGGAACCATAAGCACATACCACCACACCTGGCAGACATGATTATAATTCTTATACTAAGCCTCCTCCCTAACCTGAAGCAACGCAAAAACCATTTCACATTCCAGCATTGAGACATGAGTTCCTGCTCTCTGTGAATACATAAGAATGAATCTGTTCTGGCTGTTTGAGATTTCCAGAGAAAATGTGTGGTAACTTAAACAGACATTGTTGACTAACCAGACGCATTTATTTCCCTCTCCCCATTCTTACTGGGGAGATATCCAATTTTATTTGTGCTTACGGATCACATAGGAGGGTCTTTGTCCTCAGGTGATAGTGTGAGTAAGACACTGGCAATCTTTTCCTGAAAATATTTTAGTCTTTGAAAGCCCTGTGATTTTGTGTTTTAATTATTCATTTTAGCCATTGTAGTATGAAAGCATCTTTTAAGAAAGCTAAACTTTATCTATGGACACTGAACTTTGAATTTCATATTATTTTCCTACATCACAAAATATTACATTGGTACCTCAGCAATCACAGAGGATTGGCTCCAGGACACCTTTGGATACCAAAATCCATGGATGCTCGAGCGCCTTATACATATGAAGAGATATGCTACAGTAACACCTTGGTTCACAAACGCTTCTGTTCACAAACAGTTTGGTTCTTAACAAGAGCCTTGGACAAAATTTTGCTTCCAAACTCCATTATCAGTTGAGAAACACAACCACAGCCATCTTCCCCGCACAAACACAAAGGCAGCCATCTTCCCCCAAACTGTAAAAAAAAACCAAAGTACCACTGTATTTGTATATAACCTGCACTTATCCTCCTATAAACTTTAAATCATTTCTAGATTATTTATAGTGCCTAAAATAATGTAAATGCAATGTAAATAGTTTTTATACTGTATTGTTTAGGGAATAATGACAAGATAATGTCTATATATGTTTAGTATAGATACAATTTTTCTGTTTCAAATATGTTTGAGCTGAGGTTATTACTGAGGGGAGATAAATAGACACAGAGGGTTTACACTATTCCTCTGATTTTCTTCAACCATTTGAGAATGTAAAAGCCAGGCCAAGGATGTAGCTCAGTAGCACAGCACCTGTCTGGCAAGCTACAAGGTCCTGAGTTTGATTCCTAAAAGAAAATTTTTGTTTGGTACCAAAAAGAAAAAGTAAAAGCCACAGCTTAGGGCACCTGCAAAACAGACAATGGGTCAGACTGGTAGTCTCTTGTATATACTGTTCAGATGATCTCATTTCTTCCATCACATATTGGTTTAGCAAGCATATGCATTGAAATTTGGGCCAGTGACACTTGCGAGTATTTCTTAACTCAAAAAAAGAGGCACGGGAGAAGGAATGGTCCCTGTATTGCCTGTTGCTGCTGCGTGATGCTTCCAATTTTAGTATATGTGCTGCTGAAGTGAGCACAACACCAGTCTTTTTTTTTTTTTTGGTACCAGGAATTGAACTCAGGACCTTGTGCTTGCCAGGCAGGCACTTGTGCCCCTGAGCTTATATCCCTGGCCCCTTGCTGCTGTGTGATGAAGGCCTACAGCTGCTGCAGCCTTGTTGCGAAGATGAAGTTTCTCATCTTTAGGTGAGACTAGCAAAACAGAGGGAGGGCTCTGTTAGAATCTTCATGTCCTTCCTGAGTCAGTTAACCAGAAAATACTTGATATTTCTTGATTTTCTTGATATTACTGACCTATTCTTGTTCTAGACTTCTTCTCTAGCCTTCTTGTTTAGATGTCTTGTTCTAACACACAAAAAAGTCCTTGCTATATAAGCCAGTTTTAATCAAATTTTCTATTGCTTAAAGCCAAAAGTATTCTAAATGGTGAAACAGACCAGGAGAATACATACATACTATACATAATACTATTGTATTGAAGAGGAAAATAGAGAGTTAACTTTTAGAGTTAAATTTCCTGCAACTAGCTACTCACCTGAGCAGATCTGTCTTCCTGTCTTCCACCAATGCCAGGTACACAGTTTCCTTATCTAACTGACCGTACCCTGAACTCCCTGAACTCATATGTTATCACAAGCATTTGCTTCCTGCAACTCCAAGCTTGCCCCCACCCTGAGCCTGTATGCCTCCAGTAACTCCAAACTTGCCTGGAGTTTGAACTCCTCCTAGTAGGCAATGTATATGATGTAGTTTTCTTTTAGGCCAATCAGTAATCATGAGCTAAGATGCAACCAATCAGTAATTGCCAAATACTCTGCTGTACTTCTCACTTGCGAACATTATATAAGCCTTAAGAGTATCAGAGAGCAGGGCCTGACATTTTTGAGGATTAATTCCCCGTTAGGCCTGTTGATGCTAAATAAATGTGCCTCCAAATCCTGGGTGATGTTTTGGTGTTTCTCTTGCCACCGCAGTATAATTCATTATAAATGCTGTCTTGGAAAAAAATCTGAGATACTCTAAGATAGTGGTGGTGAACTATGGCATGCATGCCACAGTGGGCTGTTCTTACCACTGAGTGCTCTAAAAGTTTCACTCTCACTGGTCTAAGCTAAAGTGACAGAAAAACAAGGTATGGAGCACTTTGTTCTCTTAAGATACCATGTTTTAAGGGTGTATATATTTCTCAGACTGAAAAACACATTGTTAGGCAATTTCATCATTGTGTGTGAATGTCATAGTTTATGCACACAAACCTGGATGGTATAGCCTATTACACCTCTAGGCTATGTGGTATAGTTTATTGTTCCTAGGATTATGATGAACAAAGATAATACATGGTTAAATCATGCACAGGAGAAATTTATGCAATTAAGAATGCAATAAATATGAATTGTAAGAATGCTGCTGGTGTAACTTGGCATACTGTTTCACAGTAAACATTTTTACAAGGGTTAGGAGTAAACTGTAAAATAATGAAAAGAATAGTATGATAACTTCATAAGCAAGTAACCTAGTAAATTATTATTACTATTAAATATTAATTACTATACATAATTGTACTATATATACTATACTTTTATATGATTGGCACTGTGGTCATAGGTTTGTTTACCCCAGCATTACCAAAAACACAAGTAATGCATTCCTCTATGACATTATAATAGCTATGACATCACCAAGTGATAGGAATTTTCAACTCCATCATAATATTTTGGATCACTGGTCACATATGTGGTCTATCAGTGACCATGACATCCTTATGTGACACATGGCTACATAAACTCTAAGATTTTGTAAACACTATAAGCAACCGTGATTAATTTTAGGAAACGTTGGAAAACGAAAAGGAAAAAGATTCTTCAATTCATTTATGTTTTTACCTTATTTAAAAATTAGAAGGCATGCAACGAGTACTTCTAGAATTTAAAAAGTGACTTAAAAAAGGAATCAAAGACAAATTGACATCTTTGCACACGGGTAGGCATTTTGAATGGCATTCTATGGGAATCTGGGGCTGTGAATACTCAATGCCAATACCTGAAGAGGAATGAAGCCCTGAATTCAGAAAAATGATTTCACTTTTATTTTATTTGTTCTGAAGATGCATCAGAAAGGTATAATGTAGAGCCAAAGAGCAGAGAGTACCAAACAATGAGGCTACAACAGTTTAGCTCTCCTTATTTCTCTTAGAATTTCTAATGGACTGCCCCTGGGCGTTAGTACTGAGTCTTGTCTCTTTAGCCATGTGCATTAATGATTTAGAAGTGGGAAAAAAGGTTTTACTAGTGGACACTTACTTTTTACTGGTAACACTTAAAGCTGTCTAGGAATTATTTAGGTAAAAAAGACATAGAGAACATTAAGAGGATTGACAAAAGAATAAAACACCTACAGAACGAAAAATTTAGGACAAAAATCAGAAAAAATTTCTGATAGTAAAAGCTGTCACAGACAGAACAAACCAGGGATTGATTACAGAGACTGTGGACTTTTCATTATGACTGTTTAAAGGCAAAGTATTATCTGTCTAAGATGGTATTATTATTATTAAAATCACAAAGGTGAAAGAGATTTGGAGAATACCTATTCCAAACCCTTTATTTTATAGGTGATAAAACTGAGGCTAAGAAGTTAGGCGATCACAAAAATTATACTGTTAATTAATTGTAACACCAAAAGCTAGCATTCATTTTTTTAAAATAATAGTTTTTCTCCTACACTGCATTTACTGAGAATTATTTTGTCTGAAGACAACATGATAAACTAGATGATTTCCCAAAGTCCTTTATAGGTTAAGAACATTAGTCAAGGACTAAAGCTATAACTTATTACAATCAAGTTTGTGGGAAATAAGTTAATCAGAATATATCCTGGCTGGCTCAAAAGATTTATTTTTAACGAATTTCAGAATAAAATTAGGAAAAATCATACAATGAATGAAGCAACTAGTTATAAAAGGAACCCATTTCAACAAGATGAGGCATGAGAGTAAAGGAAACTCTCAGCTTTGATGATTTGGAAATATTTGGTAAAACATCTCATCATATCACTATATCCAAAATTGAGCAGTTATGGAGAACTCACATTTGGAGGATTCCTGATGTATTCACATGACTAACTACAACTGCATCATAGAATTTCTCTTCCTTCATATTTGTTCAAAAACAAAAAGTGTAGAAAATTTACCAACTTAGCAACCGCTAAATGAAAGGCATATACCTTAAAGTAAAAAAGAAAAAAAAGATTTGCAGATTCACAAAGACTTAACCTTTTCAAGCAGAACAGAGAAACATAAAGGGGCTCACTTTCTAACTTTGTCCTGTCATCCATCAACCCACCTCAAGCTATACTATTATTTCTAACTTCTCATATTCTTATTAATATCCCTAAGTTTGTGAAAAAGAAAACCTAGTATCTCCTTTGTTCTCACTGTACATTAATAGAAATATCTGTGAGAGAGCCAGCTAAAATAGGGAAAGGGAAAATGATTGTGGGCCTGACTCTTTGTGATGAAAGTAATGGCTCTGGAGATATTCACTAAGATGAGGAAACTATATGATGTCTAAGAATATTTCCTTAAGTGAATGAGATATAATTCTTACCTGCATGGAATGGACAAAACTCCAGGACTTTGGCTTTCTCATGCAGCTTGGACCTTGATTTCCTTGACCAAGTTTATCTCTCTCACATCATTTCTTTGAGGTATGGAAAAGTAAACAGATGATGAAATACTCTTTTTTTTTTTTTTTTTTGATACTAGGAATTGAACTCAGAACCTTGCACTTGCCAGGCAGGCACTGTGCTGCTGAGCAATATCCCTAGCCCAGATGATTTAATATTCTGTCTTTAGGGAGAAGCTGAGAATGTGGACTTAACTTTAGAGGAAAGAATGTAAAAAAGACACCTATACTATATTACAGAATGTCTGTCATAGCTATCCATGCCTGAGCAACCACAAAAGAAATGGCCTGGCAACCATGCAAACATATTACAGCCAGAGAACTTACGCAATTTTCCTGAGAATTAAGATGATAGAATTGCATTTAAACCCAAGTAGTATGACTAACCTGTGAAATCTGGTTAGAAAAATATTTTGATTTACTAAATTATCTCCTAAATAAGATATAGTTAGATGTCCAACTCTCAGTTTGACTTTTACGTAAATAAACTAGTGAGAGGAGAGCCTCTTGTTCCCAACAGCCTTATGAGACATAAACCAATCAGGATGTTTCCCAGCTCAAAAGGTTTATTTCAAATTAATTTTATTTTATTTCCCTTTAAATCTATGCATTAAACCAGGTATGGTGGCAAATGCCTGTAATCCCAGCACTTGGGAGGCTGAGGCAGGAGGATTGCTGTGAGTTTCAGGCTAACCTGGACAACATAGCAAGACCCTGTCTCAAAAAAGCACATAAATAAATATAACTATGTATTAATGATGAGTATTAAAGTGATAGCTGTCTTTGTTATTTTTCTTGTTGCTGAGACAAAACATCGAACACCCACAAGTTGAAGGAGGAAAATTGTATTTCAGCTCACAGTTTATAGAGGTTTCAGTCCATAGTCAGCTGACTGCAAGGCCAGGGTGGCATGGCAGAGGAAAAACAGTCCATGGCAGGGCAGACAGGAGGCAATGAAGCAGCAACCCTTGCTTTTTCTTTTTAGTCCATCCAGGCTAGAAGCCTATTGGTTGGTGCCACTCACTTGGAGAGTGGGGCTTCTATATTCAGTAAATCCATTCAGCCACATCCAGGCTGAGTCTTCCATTATCTACGCCTAGAACAATGTTGAACCAATCAGTGGACTAATCTGGTTATCACACACCTGTGATCGAGCCTCTTCCCAAAAGCCCCACCTATGAGTGCATGAAGTTTTTGGGAAACATCTAGATATAAACCATAAAATGGTGCATGCCTGTAGTCCCAGCACTTGGGAGGCTGAGGCAAGAGGATTGCTGTGAGTTCAAGGCCAGCATGGGCTACATAGTGAACTCAAAGCTTGCCTGAACTACACAGCAAGACCCTGTCTCAGACAAAGAAACAAACAAACAAACATATAAGGCATAACAGTACCCAGCTATAAAGAAGTTTTCTAGAATTAAATTAATATATTTGATATTGGGCCACAGGTATAATCATCTTCTTCTCCTTCTCCTTCTCCTTCTCCTTCTCCTTCTCCTTCTCCTTCTCCTTCTTCTTCGCAGTGGTGGGGACAAACCTAGACTCTTGGATATGAAGCAAGCGCTCTGCCACTGAGCTACTTCCCCAGCCCCAGGAGTATAATGTTAAAACAACAAAAACATGTCTATTAATCTAGTTGTGATAATCGACCAGCATATACCAATCTTGTGACCTTTAAACTGTAGTCCACATTCATGATTTTAGAGATTGTTGATGCATCGTTAGTTGTTTGCAAACCACTTAATCTGCGTATATGTGTACATTGGTGCAATTTTATGTAACCATCATGTTAAGACACTGTAAGGTGTTAACTCACTTGTAATAGGGAGAAAATAGTAATACCTCTTAGGCTTCACATGAAGATTAAATGAATATTATGATAGTTAATCCTGATATGTCAGATTAATTGGATTAAGAAACACCTAGGGTCAAGGATCAAAGCTAAAAAAAGAAACTAGCCCAAGAGGACAGCCAATATTTTGATCCCTGCCGTCCAAGGTCAGCCAGGAGCCAGGATGTGACAGGACTCATCTAAAAGATCCTACAACTCTGGTGAGTTGCCCAACCTCCTGAACAGGAAGATGTTGGAACCCAAGGGACAGGTGGCAACCAGTGTACATTGTACTAAAAGGAGGTCATTAAGGAGGGGGAATGTTTTCATTCTTTCAAGGGAAGCCATTTGATCCAGCAAAGACCATGATCCATCTGGGCAGATAACACAATTGGTAGAGGAAAAAAATAAACTAAAACAGCTAAGATGCTCTTCCCTGGGCCTCAAAAGAAATACCTAAGAAGACTTAACTGATCTTGACAAATATATTTAGAATTATTAATTTTGATTAACACAAGTCTCATTTGAACTTGACCTTAAATACCTCGGAGAAAAGTACAACCAAAAATATAGAGAGAGTGAATAATAGTAATATTAAATTAACAGCAAGTCTATATATAAAAAGGGGGCTCCAAATACTACAGCAGCCCCTGCTGGCAGTCTCTAGCTGGATCGATAATTTATAGCCATAAAAGGTTTTAATTATCAGTCTCACCAACTATGCCAAAAATGTATCCAATATTGAAGTGGGAATAGTATGTTTAATTATCATAATCTTATCTGGATATTGAGCACTTTGAAATATAAAGTAAGGCCAGAGAGCTGCTATTATTTTTGTAATGAATTATGGTTGTCTCAGAAGTCTTAGAATGTTAATAGACAACAGTTTTAAAGTTTTACAGGGAAAATTTAAAGTCAAGAGCAAACATAGCATTTTAGTATAACAACCACAATGAGCCATTAGAACCATTAGGTTCTTGTTATTTCAGAAATACATTTAAATTTCCATTTTAGTACAAAAAAACTTCTTAATCAATTATCTTAGCTAATTACAAAATATTAAGTGACATAAACTCTCACCTAATTTTTTTACTTTTCCATAAGAAAGCACCTTTCTAAGTAGAATGTACTGGTTTATAGACATACTTTATAGTTTACTAATGTCCAATCTTTAGTCATCAGAGTGGCATTGTCTGCACTGCATACTGTTTAGGCAACTGTGTTATAAGACAACAATCACATAAACATAAGCCTGGAAAGAGTCATCATCATCACAATTACTCTGGAAGTCCTCAGTATGACAAGATGTTTTCTTAAGTTTTGTATCCTTAAAGGGTTATATACTTGGGAAACACAAATGTATTCAATATACTAGAGACTAGCAATAATTAGCACCATGGGTATATAGAAATGTTTATAATATTTACTTAGCTTTTACTCTTTTTTTTTTTTGTCTTTTTTGAGACAGGGTCTCACTATGCAGTTCAGGCCTTGAGCTCACTTAGCTCACTTTGTAGCCTGGGCTGGTCTTGAACTCGCAATGATCCTCCCACCTCAGGCTCCTGAGTGCTGGGATTATAGGCAGGCACCACCACGCCCAGCTACTTAGCTTTTACTCTTAAGGGAAAATTTAGATTCCTTTAACATGTTTACATGGTGTCACTCCAAAGGCTGTTCTCCACAGTGTCTCAGGGCTGGGTTTCCTAGGCTGGTTGCAGGAGAACTTTGCTTGAGGGACTGGATAGGCCATCCTCATGTGTCTCTGTGGTGAGCAAGTGTCAGTTCCATCTTATCCAGACAGCTGGGCGTGGTGGTGTACACCTGTAATCCCAGTACTCAGGAGGCTGAGGCAGGAGGATTGTTGTGAGTTTGAGTGAGCTCAAACTACAAAGTGAGCTCAAGGCCAGCCTGAACTGCATAGTGAGACCTTGTCTCAAAAACAAAACAAAACAAAACAAAACAAAAATCTTATCCAGAGATGGGCTCCTGGGGGAGTACTAGATGAGGCTGCTACACATCATTGAACAGTGATGGCAAATCTTTTCGAGACCGAATGTTCAAATTGCAACCCAAAATCCACTTATTTATTGCAAAGTGCTACCGCTACAATTAGATGTGAATACTGAGGTTTTAGTTTAGAAAAAACAACTGTTACCTGATGCTCGGCTGCTGGAACAGCCTGGTTTGAGTGCTGAGAGAGGGCTCTGTGTGCCTGCTGTGGCACACATGCCACAGGTTCACCTCCACTGTCATAGAGGGTACCTCTGAACACCTCTTCCCATGTCTGGTTAGAGGGAGCTGGTGCCTCTTGTCTTTGGTGCTTTTATGTACAAGCATTCATCTTCTAGGGATTTGGGAGTCTCTACCCTTTGGAAAGGGGGAAAACCTCCCTAAGACTACAGAAGTTTGTAGACAGGGAGGGAGGAAAAGAAGGAAAAAAGAGATACACTATGTGTCAGAGGGCAAGGGGTTGGGAATAACTATAGTTCAGAGGGCAAAGGGTTGAGGGAAGTTGGGAAGACAAAATGGAAAGCCTTTAGGCTGGGCTTCTCAAAGTTCAGGTCCTGATGCTTCTTCTTACCTTATGCCCCTGGCTTGCCAGGTGAAAATGTCACTGGGCTGGGACTGAGAGGTTCTTGAGGCTGACATGAGGAACTTAACCCACGCTGAACATACCAGCGAATGTTTGGAGGCTCACTGACTCCTGTGGGGAAAAAGAATTTTCAGGATGTATCAGAGAGTGGCACAGGAAGGTTATACTAGGCAGAGATTTTAGGACTCACTCAAGAGTGGAGTGAGGCTATTCAGAGAAATGAGGCTAAAAAGTTTCTATACAGCAAAGAAACCAATCAATAAACTGGAACTACAAGTCACAGGTTAGAAGAAAATATTTGCAAATCACACGTCAGATAAGGGATCAATACCCAAAATATGCAATGAACTCTTACAACTCAAATTTGAAAACAAAAACAAAAACAAAAACCCGAGAACCAAATTAGCACTAGGCAAATGTTTTATGTAGACATTGTGTGTTTATTTTTGAGACAGGTTCTTGCTATGTAGTTCAGGTTGAACTTGAACTCACTATGTAGCCCAGGCTGGCCTTGAATTTGCAGCAGTCCTCCTGCTTCAGGCTTCTGAGTGCTAGGATTACAGGAATGCACCACCACGCTTAGCCTTATGTAGACATTTCTGTAAAGAAGATATGTACACAAATGCTCAATAGGTATATGAAAAGATTCTCAACATCACTAATTATAAGGAAATTTAAATCAAACCATAATGAAATATTACTAACAGCTGTTAGGATGGTTAGTAGAAAACAAAACAAAGATGAAAACAAAAGACAACAAATGTTGGCAAGGATATGGAGAAACTAGAACCTTTATACATTGCTGGCGGGAATGAAAAATGGAACAATATGGAAACAGCATGGTAGTGTCTCAGAAAATAAAAAAAATGCAAGTACTATATGAACTACCAATTCCAATTCTGGGTATATAGCTGAAAGAATTGAAACCAGGATCTTAAGAGAGATAATAGGCACTTCTATGTTCATTATTCACAATATTATTATTCACAATAATTATTCAGAATAGACAAGATATGGAGACAATCTAAATGCCCATTGATGGATGAATGGATAAAGCAAACATGTTATGTAAATACAGTGGACTATTCACTATTCAGCCTTTAAGAAGAAAGAATCCTACCATATGCCACAACATGGATAAATGTGTGGGGGGGTACTATACTAGGTGAAATAAGCCAGTATCTAAAGAACAAATATTACGCGATTCCATTTAGATAAGGTATCTAAAATAGTCAAACTGATAGAAATAGATACTAGAATGGCTATTGACAGGGGCCAGAGTTGGAGAAAAATAGGGGTTTACTTTTCAATGAGTATAAAATTTCAGTTAGCCAGGCATGGTGGTTCACGCCTGTAATCCCAGCACTCAGGAGACTGAGGTAGGAGGATTGCCAAGAGTTTGAGACCAGCCTAGGATACACAGTGAGTTGAAGGGCAGTCTGACCTATATCATGAGACACTGTCTCAAAAAAATAAAACAAAACAAAAATTTCAATCAATGAATTTATTTACTTATGTTTATTTGAGACAAGGTCTCACTGTGTAGCCCAGGCTGGCCTTGAACTCACCTTGCAGCCAAACTCGCCTTGAATACTCTGGCAATCCTCCCAACACAAACTCCTGACGGCCAGGATTACAGGTGTGTGCCACCACGCCCGGCTAAGGAAATGATTTAGAGAGTTCTGTATAATGCAGTGTCATTGGTTAACAATGCTGTATTGTGCACTTAAATATTTAACAGGGTAGATCTCATGTAAACTGTTCTTACTATAATAAAAATTACTAATTGAATCGCATAATTCACTGAGGATAATTACAAGAGAAGAAATATGAGTTAGTAATAAGAGTACTAGACAGAGAAGCTGGGGATATAGCTCAGTGGCACAGCACCTGCCTGGCAAGCCCAAGGTCCTGAGTTTGATTCCCAGTACCAAAAAAAACCAAAAGACAAAAAACAAACAAACAAACAAACAAAAAAAAACAGTAGTAGATGGAGAAAACTCAGGAGGCGACCAGATGTGATTCTGCTACTAACTGGTTTTCTCAAATTTCTAATCATCATTTCCCCGTTTGTGAAAAGACAGAAACAGACTAGAGCTGGATGACAGTTTGTGTCATCTTTAGCTCCGGTAGTCTCTGAGGTTACCTATGAAATCGCATTTACACAACGCTCCATTCCTTCCAATCTTTCTAAATCCATTTCGCAATTCATCTCTAACAAGGTCTATTCTTCTCTTGAATTTTATAACTACTATTCTGCATTCCCCCATAATCTTATGCCAATCTTCTGTCAGTCTCTGCAATCAGCACACTTCTAGGCTGCCTTACAGCCCTCTGAGTACACTGTTTCACATTTGGGCTGCATAGATAAGAAGTATAATTACCAAGATGGACTCTGCTTATATCTAATGGTTTTTTTTTTTTTGTTTGTTTTGGTTCATACTGAACCCAGCCCAATAGAATGTGATTTCCCAAGAATGGCTGCTTTATTCCTAATTTTTTTTCTTTTTCAGTTCTCTGTGTAATAACTATTTCAGTCTTACAACAGTGAGCAAGGCAGACAAAACTTTAGTTGAGCTCTTAACTTCTTTTCAGGTGATTTTGCTTTTTTAATGTTTAATTTGTAGAATTCTCAGAAATTACAAAATTCAGAAGGCAGAGAAAATGAGTAAAGCAAGCTATAGGCCCAGTAGAAGCTGAGCAAGAAGGCCAGGTTTCTCACGCTTTCCAAATGAAGTACAAATCTAGATTTTTAATGTGAAGTCGGGCTTACTGAATCTTGGCATCTAATTAAAATATTTTTGAAAACTACCAAACTAACACGTGGGCCAAATGACACATTTTGCTGGTGGCATCTGGCTCTTGATCTTTCCATTTAGGACCTCTGTGGACCTAGGCTAACTGGTAGGGATGAATATTTCTATTTTATGAATATACACTATTATACACCTACACCAGTGCTCCTGAGGCAGGGCACCAGCGAAGCACTTTCTCTTGTTCTCCATGCTAAATTCCTTCATCTCTCACTTATTCAGTACTTACTTTATGCTTCTCTCAACTTTTTCATTCAATTTCTTTTATCTTCTAGTCCTAAGTAAGGTATGACTTAAGGGTAAGGAGGAACAAGATGAAAACTAAAATATTCAAGTAAAAATTACCACTGTCCATGTTAACATGTTTCTCAAAGCAACTTGAATTATTCCTGGTTTGACTCTGTCTAGTTGCGATTCCTGGTTTGATCTAGGGCTAAAAGACTGAAATCAGCTCAGACCGGGATCTGAGGGAAACTCGGCAGAGATCATGAAACTAAGAAGAAAAAACAAAAGCAGCTGTGCTGGGAGGACAGCTAAATAACACAGCTATGAAGTTAACAGGGTTGACAGGAAACAGCTATAAAATGCCATATCCACTCCTCTCTGAATGATTATTGCTTCTACTAAAGAGTCCCAGGTCCACTATGCAATTTTCATTTATTATTGCGGGTACCCAATTACTAAATAGTTCTAAGCCCCCACGACAACATCTAATTCCCTCTTATTCTCCAGTTTTTCTCATCCCGCCTCAGAAACGATGTCCAATCCAGAACTCACTTCTCTTTCCCTGGACCCCACCCAGACTCCTTTGGCGGGAACCTAAACCTTACAAAGGAGGCTTCCTCCTTTGTTCACTTTCTCTGGAGGGCTTTTCTTCCTGATTTACAAACAAGTATGATTTTGTTGGACTGCAGATTTCTTCCTGATGGCCTTTGGCTGATCTGCCTTAAGAGCTGTCGGGTTAGTATGGCGATGTCTATTCGATCAAGTTTCATGATCTCTGCCAAATCCTCGTCTGGGCGTTTTAGATTTACGATTTTTAATAGTTAAAAACAAATATTTTCTAAAACTGTTCATCAAACCATTTCTAGCAAGTAACTTCCCCTTATCTCCCACTCCTACAACTCTAAGAGCCTTTTAAAAATGGCTTTAGTCATTTTATCGCGGTCGCACTGTTTTAGAGAATCCGGTGTCAAATGACTTCAGATCCGAATTCCGGGATTATTCGGAGATACTGCACAGAGCAGGTGCGTGCACGTGCGCGCGTTTTGAGCTTGTAAATGTCTTACGCTGAACTGACTCGAGACCAGGAAGATCCTGCCGCGATCACTTTAAAACAGCGTCTCCAGGAGGAAGCCCCAAGTTCTACGCTTGCGTTTCCGGGGGACCCCGGGGGCATAGGTTGGGAGGTGACCTTCTGAGTGTGGAAAAAGGGATGCTTCTGCAGCCTCCGGGAGTAAAGCAAGCCCGGATTCAAGCCCGAGAGTCCACAAGCTCCTTCCCAGGTCCGGGAGATGGAGATGTCCCGCCCGGGTCTCTGAGGAGGGGTCCCGGGGCGCGAGAGACGGGCGCGCCGGGCTCGGGAACTTCCACTTCACCCGCGCGCCGCGCCGGGAGCCTATCCGCGGCCGCGCCGCCTTCCCGGGGTCCGAGGCGCGCAGCGGCTTCGGGC
>NW_004955405.1:15915755-15959023 GCF_000276665.1 Chinchilla lanigera
GGCGGCGGCGGCCGCGTCGCCTCCGGCCGGGCTCGCGCTCGCCCACGCGCTCGCCCTCCTCCCCGCCCGAGCTGTGCGAGGGGGAAACGCTTTCTCCCGGCATGCAGCGGGAGGAGGGATTTAACACTAAGATGGCGGACGGCCCGGATGAGTACGAGCCCGAAGCGGGCTGCGTGCCCCTGCTCCACCCCGAGGTGAGGAAGGGTGCGGGTCGCGGTCTTCGCCTGGGAGCACCCGGCCTTTCTGCCCCAGGCTCGCCGGGGGCGGTAGCCGACGTGGGTGGCGGGGCGGGACGCGCCGAAGTTGGGGAGGCCGGCGAAGCGAGTCCAGGCCCGAGCGCGGATAACGGGGAGGAGATAGCGGGGCGGGCCCGGCCGGGGCGGGCTCTGGACGCCGCCCCGCTGGTGCCTGGAGGCCGGGGGTGCGGGCGTTCGGGGCCGCCGCGTCGCCGCGCTGCTCGCGGGTCAGAGCGCGGGGGCCCTGCGCGGCTCCTGCCCCGGTCTCGCCCCGCGCCCGGGAGCGCGAGGGGGCGGGAGGGAGCGCGCCGGGGTTTGGGTCTTTTCCTCGCCGCGGCGAACGGCACTGTGCCTTGCTTTCGGTTCACGGTGGTGGGACAGTTACTCGGGCAAAGCGGTGTGCTTCCAGGTTGTGCCACGGGCAGCGTCTCGGCATGCCTTGCGTCTGTTGCCCACGTTTGAGCGTTCGTCCTTAAGCGATTGAAAAGACAGGTCAGAACTTTCGGGAGCAGACGCAAGCTCACATTAGCGCTAACTGCCGCTTTTTTAGGAGCCAGGGGGGGACAGTGCAACACGTTTCTCATTACAGTCCGAGTGTCTCACCGTGTAAGTAAACAGTTCTCCGCCCCAGGATCGCAGTCGCATTCTGTACTTGTTTACCTCTTGGTTTGTGGCTGAGCTAGAGTGCTATGCTAATTAAGGCCTGGGAGCATTGTTTATACCCTTTTTTAAAAAATGATTTAAAGTGGTATGTGGGGAGGAGTGGCACAGCTTCCTGAAGAAATCCAGGAATGAAAACAAATCAGTGTCTTCATTATAGGGTGCACAAACATGGAAGTCTCCTACCTGGCTGCTCTGCATTAGAATTATTCTATTTCTGGATTGTGTAGTGTCCTCCTACTTTTGAGTAAAATGTGAATACCAGCAGTCATCCTTTATATGTTGATACTCAGTCAGCCTCTCGTCCATCACTGTATCAAAACCAGATGGGATAGTTACTTAGGAATATGTACCTGGGCTCAGAGAGCACAGCTTTAGATTTCGGACAGAAGTGTGCAGTAACACTAAACAATTTTTTGATCGAAGTGGTAACATTTTTCAAAACTGGTATTGGAGCGACATCTCTTTAGGTTTACAATTAGGTTCTAGTTACATGTCATAGACAAAATAGTTTTCAGATGATGCCTTGAAAATATGTCTAAGGAATTTTTGTATTCATTTGTTCCTGTGGATGTTTTCAAGAAGTTAAACGTTGTTGTACGTATTTCAATATACTGTTTTTCTTAAATCTTTGCTTTGTAAAACGTTTGCTTTTGCTACTTTATCAGTAATTTCAACTGATAATAAATTCAGCGATTGCTTGGTCAGTAGAATGGCCAGTAGACTTGAAGTTTAGAGATCAGTATTCAGATTAGCAGGTAATGGATAGACCATCAGTAGAAAATAAACTTCCTCATCATTAGAAGTGATAATTGGTAAAAAATGATATATTATTCTTTTTTACCCAGCAAGCACAGGTCTGTTTGAAGGTTTTAGAGCTTAAGCTCATAATTACACGGACTGAAGTCTTTCTGTATTTTTTCTGTGGTTAGTGCCTTGCACCTGTTACATTGGTATTCTGCTTCCTAGCAGTATGTTTTTGTTCATGCTACTTATGAATTCTAGCTTCACTATTTATATTAATCGTATGATGATAATGTTTAATTAATGGGCCATTGAGAGGATTACAGTAAATGAGATTTTTTGGTTGTTAAAATAGTGTTTTCAGCCCCCTTTGGAAAGAGACCCATTGTCTGTCTTGGTGAGCAGTAGTAGTACTACTTTTAGCTCCTTTTGGAGAGAACACAGGCCTCGGGTCCAACAGGCATGGGTTTTAATTCTGAGTCTTTAGTAACTAGCTACATGACCTGAAATAAGAACTTAATTTCTTTAAGCTTCCGTTTGTTCATCGGAAGATGGAGATGTTGCCTAACTTGTTTGGCTATAAGAGATGAGATGAAACCAAACTATATTATGGAGGTTGAAGAACTGGCGCATTGTAGATACTCAGATAATAATTAACATTATTTCCTTTTCCTCTACCAGAAAATGGATTTGGTTAGTGATTAGAAACTTACGTGGATTTTAATTTAGTAGAATAGGATTGTGCAGGAAGATTTTTACTTTTTATCTTAAGATTTAACAGTGTCACACACAGCTCCTCACTGAATATTTGTTGAACAGATCAGTTATTTGTAGGATAAAGAAATTAGCTATTCCTTAAATCTCTTGTTAGGATGCAAACTACCTTTCTTAGAGGATTATGCAATTAGATGAAAAATGAAAATTTTTAGTTGTAATGTACTGTGTAAGTTACGATTTTTCAAGATAATCAACTTGAACATGTAACTATGGAATACATAGCATTGTGTTGTATTGTTTGGGTTAAAATAAAAAGGGTAGTGTATATTTTTCAGAAGGTAATGATCTAGTTGGTAACACACATGCACATAAACACTTGGCAGAACCCGAGTAAGTGGCAGAATCTGAATAAGTGCCAGAGTAGGGTAGCTTGTAAGCAATGTCAGATTCCTGCTGGTTAGGGTGCTGAGAAGAAAGACTTTAGTAGTGGGACAGAGACCGTATGGTAGTCTACAGCCCCCCAGACTTGCATCACCAGTCTTCTTTTTCACCTCCTAGTACGTCCTCAGTAAATCCTCTCAGCTCTTTGATTGAATGAGATCACAATATCCCCTTCTGCCAGAGTATTGTAGGAGATCTGTATTTCAGAAAGGTCTGACTCATAGCTTTGAACTGGATTGCCTAGATTATCTAGGGCTTTTATCTATTACTTACTTTCTTTTTTTCCTCTCAATTTCAAAACTTCTAATGCTTTTTTCTTTCTCCCTCTTTTAAATGGTAATACTTTTCATGTGACATTCATCTCACATATATTAATATTGGTATTATTATTGAATATTGAAACTGAAGTATTATTTCGTCTGTTCTTTGCACAGATCTCACAAAGTACTTTCCAAGGCTTCTAAAGCTTTAGTAATAGTGATTTTTGCCCCCCTCCCCCTTTCTGAGACACGGTCTCCTGTGTAGTTCAGGCTGCCCTGGAACTCACATGTACCCCGTGCTGTGGCAGTCTTCTGCCTTTAGCCTCTTCAGTGCTGCCATTAGAGGTGTGTACCACCACGCCCACCAGTTTTAGCTTTTTCTGCTACTAGTTTTTGCTCATTTGCTTTCAGAAAGCAAACAGAAAAATTGCTTAGAAAGTTTTTTCTTCTAATGGTATATTGGCAACTCTTTTCCTTCAGGGCACATCTCTTTTGTTTTTGTTTTTTTTTTTTTTGGTTTTGGTTTTTCTCCGGTACCGGGAACTGAACTCTTGACCTTGCGCTTGCCAGGCAGGCGCTTTGCCACTGAGCTAAATCCCCAGCCCCCAGAGCACATCTCTTTTGCAGTATTTACCTGATGCTTCCTTTTGAAAAAAAATTCAAAAATGCTATAGGTCATACGTTTAGATTTTAAAACATTATCTCTTAATCATAGTAATCGTTCAGTCATTATACATAAAATTAAATGGTATTAATTGGTGACTTTATGGGTTGTGACAAATGCAAAGTTGAAAATTATTGACATATAGAAGCAAAAAATTTTACTTGGTTTGATAAATGCCATTTTTCTCTGCCCCCATCTTAATTTTTTTTTTTTTCCTGTCTTTTTGAGACAGGGTGTCGCTATGCAGCTCAGGCTGGCCTTGAGCTCACTTTGTAGCCTAGGCTGGCCTTGAGCTCATAACGATCCTCCTGCCTCAGCCTCCTGGGTGCTGGGATTACAGGCGTGTGCCACCACGCCCGGCTCCCCATCTTAATTTAATTTGTGAGAATTACCCTAGACTGTGGAGTACGTAAATGTAGTAACATAGGGGTTAGTTAGGCACAGTGGTGCACATCTATAATCCCAACACTCTGAGAGACTGAGGTGGGATTGCAAATTTGAGCTCAGCCTGCTCAGTATTTTTTTTTTTTTCCTTCTCAGGAATTGAACTCAGGACCTTGGGCTTGCCAGGCAGGCACTTGTTCTGCTGAGCTATATCCTCGGCCCAGCCTGGGCAGTTTTGTGATGTAGCAAGACCCTGTCTGAAAAACGAAGGCAAAAATAAGTAAATAAATAAATAAAAAAGCTATAGATTTAGCTCATTGATAAGGCTTTGGGTTCAATCCCAGTACTTCAAAAAACCAAACGCAACAAATAATTAGGTTAAAAGTATGAGCCTGGACAGTTACTGAATTTTATGTACCAGTTTCTCAAACCAGAATGGGCACATAAAAGTATCTACTTTACAAAGAAATTGTAAAGATTAAATAAGGTAAAACACACTATGCATCCAGCTGTTGTTAGATACAATAAATGTTAGCTATTAATGTTGTGATAGCAAGTTAGTAAAGTCTCAATTTGATAAATAATAGTAAACATACTGTATATATGGGAGATAACTAGCTGAGTGACTATTGTTAATATTGGTTGTCTCTGGAGATTGAGGAGAGAGGATGGAGAGAAAACATTTTATTATGAGCCTTTCTCGTACAATTTGATCTTAATGAGGTATGCTTTGATTTGGGGAGTGTTTGTTGAGGCTGTAAGTGTGGTCTTTGACTATGTAAGCCCACAAAATAATGAGGCTTACAACATACGACATTGTAAGATAACAGAAAACTGTACACTTTCAGATACTTCAGGATACATGAAGGTGAGTATATGTGTTTGTGTGTATTTTTATTTTAGTTACAAATGAGTTGTCTTTTCCTATCCTAAAAGTAAGGGGTGTGATCTAAAAAGTAGGGTGAATGTTTAAATTAAAAAAAAAATTACAGTAAAAGACACATTGCTATTAATGTGCCACAAAATACTGTCTCACTTCCAACACACATACATTATCCCATCATTCTTTCTACTTTCTGAAGTACTTCTGAAACCCTTTAATTGCACTGTCCTGGCTGCATCAGTGCCTAGAATCACCTCAAATTCTCTTTATCTTTCAAACTCATTTTGACTTTAGAGAAAAGCCAGAAATCACACTGTGCCAGATTGGGTAAATAAGGTGGATGAGGACACACTGTAATGTTTCTGCAAGCCTGCTGTTGGATGGGATGTGGCAGCAGCATTCACTGTGTTTTTAGGTCAGACCTCTTAAAGACACTCATGAAAGAGGACTTCCAGAACTGCTTCAGCAGTTGGTAAGAATGATGGACTGAAGGGGTTTGAAGCAAGGGTAGGGGTGGATTTTGAGGGGGACTAATGGCCTGTGTCTTTTACTATAATTTCAAAAATTTAATCATTCATTGGATAGTTTGATCATTGTTTGTATGTTGAGGTAGTCAAGGTTGAGCAGTTAAAGGTGTTTTTATTGAGGGGAGGCAGTACTGGAGCTTGAATCTAGGGCCTTCTCACTAAGCTACATTCGCAGCCCTTTTTTATTTTCAAACAGGGTCTTGTTAAGCTGTCCAGTCTAAGCTGGAACTTGGGACTTAGCACCCCAGAGTGCTGGGATTATAGGTGGGCATCAGTATGCCCTGCTAAGATGTCTGAAAATATAGTGTGCTTTTAACAGAACTGACAACTATCACATAATCCAAAGAGGTATTTCACTGTCAAGCATATGTGAAATTCTCTTTTAAAGCATCTTCTGATTGTATTATTTTGTGATTAGATTTTGTTACAGGTGGATAACTTGAGGTAAATATAAAATATTTCAACTTTGGAGTTTGAAAAGTCATGATGCAAGGCAATATTTATAAAATATACAAAATTTTTACCCAATGCAATACTTACCTAGTCGTAGGATAATATTTCCTTTTAGATCTTTCTCTGTCTCTTTCTCTCTCTCTCTTTCTTCCTTTCTCTTTTCCTTCCTTCCTAATCCTTTTTTTTTTTAGATTTTTCTTAAAATAAGCTGTAAGCAGGTAATTTGAAAGTCTGGTGGAACTTCAGCCTTCTATGAAGGAAGTACTGTTATTTCCTGGGATACAGAGTGATATGAATAATAATTTGTGTTGAAATTTGCCAAAATGAATTACTTGATGTATACAAATATAATGTATGTCTTCTGTTTGATAAGTCAGAATATTGCTGTGTCTTAGGATCACCCTTCTGATAGTCTTTGATATTGTTGAAGGTGGTAGGGCTAAATGTGCATTAAGCATTTTTTTGTGTATGTCAAATGACTTATGTATTTATCATTTGTTTTATTCTCTGAAAAATCATATGAAAAATAAATCCTTACTGATTTTTTACTATACAATACCCTGGTTTAACCTTTTTTAAAAAACTATGTCCCTGGTCTAACTTTTGTTTTTTTAAAGACAACACAGTTTCAAAAATTTCATTTATTTATTTTGGGACAGTGTCTAACTATGTAGTCCAAGGCTGGTCTTGAACTCATGGTGATCCTCCTGCCTCAGCCTCCTGAGTGCTGGAATTACAGGTGGGCATCACCACACCAAGCTCCCTGGTTTAATGATTAAGAATAATTTTCTGATTTAAAAGCTTTTTAGTTTATGAGAGATTAAATGTGGAATGAACAAAACCAGTATGATTATCTTTGTTTCCATGGGAAAAGGTTTAAGTCTTTTGAGCTGCATACAGAAGTTGCTTATTTTGTTAGAACCCTTTGGTTGTGAAGGTAGCAAGCCTGTTCAGACTTACTTGAGTAAAATAGAGAATTCTTTCAGATTACCCAAACTCAGAATGGCAGAGATGCAGTTGAACTGAAAGACAGCTGGAATCTGAGATGAGACTACTACTGAGGCTTCACTCCTCTCCCCTCCTCTGTTCCTTTTTCCTTTCAGCTTTATTTTTTTCTCATAGAGAGCAATTTTCTTCTGTGTGGTGGGGACAAGGATGAGAGCTTTATTTATTTTTATTTTATGGCCATGTGTCTCCAATCTAACCATCAGAGAGGAACTGGATATTGTCTCTCTTTCCACACTGAAAAGGGGCATTGGGTGGTCCTGAGCTAGTAGTTTGTGTTTTACTTATGACCCTTAGGCATTGTAATTGGCTAAGGTCACTTAGAGCTGGGAAGGAACAGTTTTCCTTGGGGGAACTGGCAGGCAGAATTATTTCTGTTTTCTCTACACTTTATTTGTTTTGTTTCTAGCCTTTTTTTTTGAACATACTTAGAGATAGTTACAATCCATTGAACTTACTCTTCACAGTATGTGTTCCATTTGAACTAGTGAGTAGTATTCTTTATGAATAATGTAGACCAGGATTTGGTGAACTCTTGGTACAAGGCCAGATAGTAAATATTTTTGAGTTTGTGAACCATACAGTTTCTATAACAGTATTCAACTGTGCTGTTGAATAAAAGCCATGATCAATATGGAAATGAATAGGCATGCTCTTATTCCTGTAAAACTTCATTCATAAAGTCAGGTGATGGGTCATGGTTTGCCAACTTCTAATCTAGACAGTCTGTAGAATACCCAAGAAATTTGTGTAAAAATATTTCAATGCATTGAATTCTATTAACCTGAGGTATATAATAACTTCATCAAAACTGGATTTAGGTGGGAGGTGGGTTGGATGAAGTAAGAATATATGTGTGTACATTAGAATCTCATAGGGATACATGCTTCTGTATATCACACCTCAGAATTTCTAATTCAGTGTATGGATTTATGGTATGTACATCTTGGAAAAGTTTCAAGGTGATTTTGGTAAACATTTCTATATTTTATTCTCCACTCTTTAATACCCACTTTGATAAATGGGAACAGTTGTATCACAGGAGGGAGAAGGAAGCTAATTTGACACTTAATGTATGAGGTATACTGTGTCCTCAGTGTGATAATAATAAAAGTAATAATTGATCACATTATAATCATAAGCTAGGCACTATCCTTAACACTTCTGCATACATTTATTCATTTAATTCTCACAGCTTTGTTTATTTTACAAATGAGAAAATTAAAACAGAGAGGTCAAAGTAACTTGACCTAGAAAGTAGCAGAAACTTGGCTAGAAAGTAACAGAACTATATTTAAATCCAGATGGTTCCTGTTTTTAATAGTACAATAGAATAGTACAGTAGACTGTGGTAGAGAAGATAAAGAGTTGATAATTATTTGATAGGCACTAGCTAGCTGTGGTGGCAGATGTCCTCATTATATTTTGTTTTTGATTTTTTAGTAGACATAGTTTTTTAAGAGCCATTTTAAAGTTGCTAGGAAAATTGAGGAGAAAGAACAGAGTGTTCCATACCTCTTACCTCTACAGCTACTTAATCTTCCCCACTGTCGGTGACCAGTGAGAGTAGAATATTTGTTATGGTAGATCAACCCACATTTATGTATCAGTTGCGCTGAAAGTCCCTACTTTACCTCGTGGTGCTTGGTGTTGTACATTCTGTGAGCTTTAACAAATGTACAATATATATCTAACATTACAGAAGGTTTCTTACTTAAATTTTTTTTTTTTTACCTACCATGGTTTAAAAGCCTGGGACAACAATAGGTGGAATACTGTTTTGTGATGCTGTGTAGTGGCAGTGAGTCACTGTGAGCTCTGCAGTCACAGGGGTAAATAACTAATTCTCTGGCTTAGGTCTTTTAAACGCACCTAGTGCATTTTTGACATATGATGGATTTATCCGGGCCTAACCCCTTTGTAAGTTGGAGAGTGTGTATATTTTGTCATGTAGAGTAGTTTCACTGATAAAAAAATCCAGTGTTCGGCTTTTTCATGTCCCTCTTCCTCCGCTTCTTGTAACCATTGATAATTTTTACTGTATCCATTGTTTTGCCTTTTCCAGAGTGCCATACACATATAATTGGAATCATACAGTACATTGCTTTTCAGATTGGCTTCTTTGAGTTCATGTCAGGCTTCTTCATGTTCTTGTGTGGCTTGACGGCACGTTTCTTTTTAGCACTGAGTTCATTGTTTGGATGTAGCACAGTTTATGTATCCATTCAGCGCTACTGAAGGATAGGGTGGTTGCTTCCAAATTTGCTAATTTACTTTGTGCTGTAGTTATGCAAAGGTACATATTGAATCATTTACAGATTAAGAAACAGATTAAGGGAGTAAAGTAATTTATTCAGGTTCAGACCATTAATAGTTGGCAGAATTTATCTTACAACCTAAACACTCTTGACTCCCAAATCCATAATCCTGTACCATATAAATTGATAGTTCAAAGCACAATTTCTTTCTTAGTTTTTACTATGTAGTAGAAAAACTCTTGCTTGGTATTAAGGGAGCTATGGGAATTTTCATTTTTGACATTTGTTCTGAGGCATTTCTTTGAGCAACTCTTTAAGTTGAAATAATGAAAGTATATTCCTTAAACATTCATCTTTACAGTGTTTCTTTTATTCAGTTCATTTCTCCTGCTTTTTGTAAATTAATAAGGTAAAATATATTTCCATTAGTTCTTTGACAGATGACATCCATTGGAATAACCATATGTTGTAGATGGGATTGGAGGTAGATATTCTCAGTATTGAGTCCATGGCAATAGTTGATAAGAGGACAGGTGGTACTGGTTTAATTTATAGGTGCCTCACAAGCGTTTAATCTTTTTGGAAAGTCCCACTATGATTTATATTGTAAATTTGAAGATGTGTTGCTGAACTACATTCTCCTACGTGCTAGTGTTTTGGGTACATTTCAGGGAGAATGATGTAGTCCAAATGCCACATCCGTTAGTAATAGTATAACCTTGGGCAAATTACTTCACCTCTGGGTGTCTCAGTTTTCTTACCTGAAAAATGGAAGTAACAGCACCTATATCTTTAGGATACTCATGAGAGTAAATCCATTTATGCACCATGTGCTGTAGATTTTAATGTGTATTAATTTTACATAATTCAGTCTCTGAAATTGGGATTAGGGTTTTACAGTTGATAGTGCTTCTTGGTTTGGTTGAGGGGCAGTAGTGATTTGATTAATTGTCACTACATGTGCTTAGGCCATCTTTGTGGCTTTTTTGTGGTAGTATAATTGTGTACTTGCAGTCCCCCTGTTTCAACCAGCAGCCCATTAAGGAACATTTGAAAAAGTACAGTTCTCCATTCTTTTCTTTTCTTTTTGGTCTTTTTGAGACAGGGTCTCACTATGCAGTTCAGCCTGGCGTTAAGCTCACTTTGTAGCTCAGGCTGGCCTGGAACTCACAAGGATCCTCCTGCCTCAGCCTCCCGAGTGCTGGGATTACAAGCATGCGCCACCATGCCCGGCTCTCCATTATTTTCTGAAAAATGGGGTAACTTCTGGTATGATCAAGAAAATGCTAATATCACGTGTATGTCAATAGTTTGAAAGTAAGTCTTAGAGATAAAAGTGATAGATTCTTGTAGGAAAAAGAACCCCAGTGTTTTTGGTGGCTTATAAACAGTATAGGAATGACAACTCTAGGTTGAACAGTTTGGTTGAGAGGCCAACCTTGAACATGAAGTTTTAGGAATATAATAATCAGTCTATTTTATTTTTCTCCTTTTGATATATCCAAAACCATGATAATTGATAAAAATCTAAGTGAATCTATAAAAAGATTTAAATTAGTGTAAATACTTCTCCAAATAGTAAATAATAATTCGAAGTGATAAGGAAGTACTGTATTTCACTTGACAATATTTTTATTCTTTGTGGTATGCACAATAATGGTGCTTCTTACACTCACTCTCTGAAGTTTAAAACAGTTCCTAGGTGGGGATGGAGATTTAGCTCAGCGGCAAAAGCGTCTGCCTGGCAAGCACAAGGTCGTGAGTTCGGTTCCCGGTATCGGAGAAAAACCAAAAAAAACAAAACAAAACAAAACAAAAAAAACAGTTCCTAGGAAATAGAGCTAGCTGTTTACTTTATAATCTTTACATTTTACTTTTGCAGTTCATTCTAAGGGAGAGGATGAATATTGTTACTCCTCTTATTCTTACCTTGGAGATTTTATCTGTTCATGTACTTTCACTGAAATTATAAATCCGCATAGTAAATCATGCATAAATTTGTAGGCATTGATTTCTGTTGAAATTTTGCTCTCATTTTGAACACTTAAATATCCAGGATCTCCCACGTGTTTATGGAAAAAGTTAGTTAATTTGATTTGGAAGTTCCTGTTATTTCAACTTACTGTGTCTTTTTTCTTATGGGAATTCAATGTAATTAAGGCCAGGAAAAGGGGCATGCATGGCAAACAAACGAATGACAAACTAGAATCCAGCCCTATGGCAGGCATAGCAGAACAAATACAAACTTCAGACTTTCTGAACTGTGTCGTAAGCACATATGATTTATCCTACATTGAATGGCATGTGAATTTTCAGGGTACCAAAACTTTTAAATACTCACATGATTTTTAACCTTAAGAAACAGTGATACATCAGTATTAAAAATTTGAATACTATAGAAGAGATTATAGTAGAAAGTGAAGGTCGCACATTTCCCTACCCTGAACAAACACATTTCTCATTCTTCAGGACTAATCACTACTTTCTAGTGTACAGAAAAATTTTCTGTGCAGATACAAATATTTTATTTGCATACACTTATTTTCGTGTTTTTATTACATGATAATATGTTGTAAAATTTGTGGTTTTTTTCTCCTTTTACAGTTTGGACATACATCTATCTTAGCACATAATTAATCTTTTCTATTTTTTTTAGTGTTTAGGCCTGCATTGTGCAATATGGTAGCCCACAATGGTAGGTAGTTCATTACAGTGAATAATGTAAAAATTCCAATTTCAGTCATGTTACTCATATTTCACATGTTTATTACTGTGTGTAATTACTAGCTACTGTTTTGGACAGGGCAGAATTGTAGAACATGTCCCCATAATTGCAGGAAGTTCTGTTGGACAACATATGTCTGTAAAGTTTAAAAAAAATGGTACACCATTTTTTAAAGTGGCCTTTTACTGCGTAACTTTTTGAGGGATACTTAAGATAAATTGAACAAATTTCAAGTGTTCAAGTTGGCAGCTTTTGTTTAAACATTTTATTTTACAATAATTTTAGATTCATGTATAGTTATCAGATAATACAGTTTTGTTTTGTTTTTCTGTTTGAGACAGGGTCTTGCTATGCAGTTCAGGCTGGCCTTGAGCTCACTTTGTGGCCCAGGCTGGTCTCAAACTTGCAACGATCCTCCTGCCTCTGCCTGCTGACTGCTGGGATTACAGGCATGCACCACCACGTCTGGCACTAATACACATCCCACTTACCCATAACAGTTTACCCTGATGGTAACACTTTGCAAAATTGTGGTATGATACCACAACCTCCAAAAGGAGGCGGATATTGAAAATAGTCAAGATGCAGACTATTTCCATCACTACAAGGACCCTTTATGTTATCCTCTGACCCCCAGATGGTCTTCTCTCCATCCCCCAACTTCTCATTAACTGGCAACCACTAATTTCTTTTCCATTTCTATAATTACATAATTTTAAGATTTAATTGAAGTCATGTAGTATATAATCATATGGGGCTGACCTTTTTAAAATTCAGCGTAATTCTCTGGAGATTAGCCAGGTAGCCCTTTATATTGCTGAATGGTATTCTATGGTATAGATGTACCACACTTTATTCACCTGTGTAAGTTATCTCAGTTGTTTCCATGTTTTAAACATTTGTGTATAGGTTTTTAAGCATAAATTTTATTTCTCTGGTATAAATCATCCAGAAGTGCAATCACTGGGTCATACATACAGTAGTTGGTATTGACATTTTAAAGAAACTGCCAAACTGTTTTCTAGGGTGGTATACAACCAGCGGTGTAGAAGAGATCACATCTCTGCATCCTTACTAGTACTGGCGCTACCCTTTATTGTATCTGTGGTCTGGTTTCTTTCTAATTTGGCCTTGAGGTTTTTGTCCTGAGAGTGACAGACACTCTCTAGGTTAATTCTGGCAGGGGATGGAGGTAGGGAGTTAGGGTCAGGTGTGTGCCAGGTGAAACAAGTGAGGAAATGAAAGCAAAATTCATGAAACAGAAGAAATTTATTACAGGTTCCAGAGTTAAGGGTGCCATTTGGAAGTAGAGAGGGGGAGAGAAGGAAAGGGAATATTTTTGGCACTATTACTTTCCTGAGGTCTGTAGAGGTTATACTGTTGGTTTTCTCTGGAGGGATTGTGGATTGGCTAGTTTAAAGCAAACACTCCTGGGGGCTGGGGATTTAGCTCAGCGGCAAAGCGCCTGCCTGGCAAGCGCAAGGTCGTGAGTTCAGTTCCCGGTACCGGAGAAAAACCAAAACCAAAACCAAACAAACAAACAAAAATAATAAAGCAAACACTCGTGAAAGCGTGAGTTTATATGACACTGGTGTTGACTGGTAGGGTTTACCATGGTCAGCAGCTGTGGAGTGTGTTTGTTTTGGGTCAGTGACATGCACAACAAGCAGGCTGTATTGTAAACTGTCATACAGGTGGGGTGACGTTATACCTAGGCCAGTGGTGACACAGGGTATGACTGTGTTTCAGGTAACTTATGCCAGACCTAAAAGTGGATGGCAAGGCAGTGAGTATATTAAAAAAAAGTTTATGCACTGTTTAATTTCAGCTTATTCTAATAATTGCATCATAATAAGCCATTGTCATTAATTTTCATTTCCTTGGTAGGTAATTGATGTTAAATATCTTCGTTTATGTATCTGCTTTGGAGAAATGTCTCATGTGTGTTAGTTTTGCTAGGGCTGTTATTACACAATATCACAGGCTGGAATGTTTTAAAGAATGGAATTCTTTTTTATACTACAGTTTTTTTTTTTTACACCCCTAGGTTTGGAGGCTAGAAATCCAAAGTCAAGCTGTGGCAGGTTGGCAGGTGTGGTTTTTTGTGAAGTCTTGTTTCTTGTCCTGTAGATGGCTTCCATCTCACGATATCTTCACGTGATCGGTTTATGTATCCACTTTTCTCTTGGAAGGACAGTTAGGTAGGTTAGAGCACACTGTAACGATTTCATCTTAACCTAATCACTTTTTAACAGGCCCAGGTCCAAATATAGTTAACTTCTGAAGTATTGGGGAGTAGGGCTTCAACATGAATTTTTTTTGTTGTTGTTACTGGGGATTGAACTCTGGACCTTTCACTTGCCAGGCAGGTGCTTTGCCGCTGAATTACATCCCCAGCCCAACATATGAATTTTGGAGGTGCACATTTCAACCTATAACAATATCTTCTGCCCATTTGTTACCTTTTTTTAAAATCAGTTTTGAAGGTTTTTTTTTTTTAACATCCCCTAAGTAACTTGTGGTCTGCAATAAATTTTTTCGCATTCTGTAGCTTATCGTTTTGTCCTTATAATAGGATCTTTTTTCAGAGCAAAAATTTTAGGTCTTGATTTCTTCAATTTTTGTAGTTTTTGGCATGAAAGGACTATACCTGTTTGGTTACACTCATTTCTGTCCTCTAATGACCACTTTAGAATTCTCTCTAGTATACTCTACTCTTAGAGATATCGTCAGTATTTTGGCCTTTACAAGATCATTTCTACTAGTGTTAGCTTCTGTCTCCTTAAAACAAAAATGTGCGTTCCTTTGATCCAACTTCCCTTCTTTCCAAGAAGAGAAATAAATAAGTTCATTGTTTTTAATACTTTTTTTTGCCCCGCCTTTCTTAAATGATCTCTGGGCTGGCATATGCCTCTACCTTTTCAAAGTAATCTGACTTGTGTATTGCTGAATGTCATGGTCAGCTTGCAGTCCTTATTTTTCCTGACTTTTCAGCAGCATTGATATGTAGTTGACCTCTCCTTGATCAACTATTTTCACTTTGCTTCAGGGAAATACAAATCAAAAGGTAACATTTGGTGCCCATCCGATCTTACCAAATTAAGTCTCGCAAATCCCACGTAGTCAAAGGAAAACACATACCTTGTTAATAAGAATATAAATTACTACTACCCCCTTAGAAAACAACTTAATGCTAGTAAAATTGAAGCTACTCAGTCTATTGATCATAAATTTTGCTAAGTGCTAGCCCTAGAGAAACTTTTATAGGTGAAATTTTTATAAGATGGTTTATAATAGTAAAAGTATAATCAACCTGACTCAGTAGGGGAATACATGTGGTTTATTCATGTAATGAAATACCATCTAGTGATTGCCTTGTATAAACTATGTGTGTTGGTATAGACAACTTTCTTAAACGTAATGTTAGGCATGAAAGCATAAGTACTGTATGATACATTTGTGTAACAGGATGTTAGTGGAATGTGTCTTGTCATCTCAGCTTTTTTCCTTGGAGCCCAAAGCTAAGGACAGTAGCTAACAGAGGATCCCTACATTCATTAAAAAAAGAGGTGCGCTGAGCTTGCTGGTGAGTGGATTTGTCCTAGAACTTTGTCACCTCCAAGATAAAGAGAATATGTGGCTGGGATTATAGCTCAGGGGCACAGTGCTTGTCTGGCAAACACAAGGTCCTGAGTTCGACTCCTGGCACCAAAATAAACAAACAAAAAACCCCAAAAAGAAATAAAACAAACAAACAAACAAGAGAATTTAATATGAGGAAGAGTTCTTTATGAGTTACCAGGTAAGAGTATTCTCTCTAGACTTACTTTAGCAGGGTTCTTGCTAAACTTTGACTCTGCATGTCCATCAAGGATTAGGGTCCGGGTTGGGTTGAAGACTAGTCAAAAAGAGGGCTTAAGAGGAGCATGATTAAAATTTGAACAAGGACAGTGTCAGTGTCTGTCCCCACAGGGTGAATTTCAGAACTCCCGGAATGGCTCATGAGAGAGCTAGTCATCAAGCTTCTCCATGTACTGTATTCAGTAGCTTAGAGAAAATTATGAAGAACACCAGCTGTATAACTTGAACTTGGTCTCTTGTCTCCTCCTTCATTTTCATGGTAGACAAAATGGTAGCCCTCGTTCTTGCCTAATCTAAAACATACTGCTTTATAAGGAAAAAAATACAGAGATGATTTAATTTAAGGATCTCAAAATGGGGAGATTATTTGACTTGAGCCCAATGATAATTTTGGATTTTTGACCTGCAGAACTATGAGATAGTAAGTTTGTGTTGCTTTAAGCCATGAAGTTTGTGATATTTTATTACAGCAGCAATAATAAACATATACCATCACACAATAATATGATTTATTTACATAACAGTGGAGCACAGATAGTGGGAGTTAACTGCCTGAGGGAAAGAATGGTATCCTGAATTTGAATTGTAAATTGAAGGATTGATAAAAGTTTTCCCATCTGTAAGCCTACAACTCTGAGAGACTGAAGGAGGAAGTTCTCCAGTTGGAGCCTAACTTAGGTAATTCAGCCACTTAGCAAGACCTTGTCTCAAAATAAAAAGTAAATAAAGCAACTGGGGGTTAATAGCTCAGTGCAAAGGTGCCTAGTACCACCTGGGGAAAAAAAAGTTTACCTGACCCTGAAGGGCTTTATCTTCTGAGTAGAATAGCTAACATAAACAAAAGCTGTAAGGTTTTTAAAGTACATAACTTAATGTTTTTTGTTGTTGTTGCATTGAGATTGGGTCTTGTTTTCTAATTCAGACTGGTCTTGAACTCACTCTGTAGCTTGGGCTGGCTTTTAACTTGGTGGTTATTCTGCCTGAGCCTCCCAAGTGCTGGGATGACAAGTGTGCACCAGCATGCCTGACTTAGGTGTATTGAAATAGCTGGTGTGCCTAAATGTGTACAGTGTGTAGAAGGAAATGATACCAAAGCTGGAAAAAAGTGCATTGGGACTAGTTCATGGAGGGTTTTGTATGATTGGTGAAATAGTCTCCATTTAACCTATATACATGATTTTAAGGATGTTAAGAGAGTGAAAGGGGCAGTAATATGACAGACTGAGAGCCTCAGCACCATACAGAGGAAGAGGGCTATATGGATTTGAGAAAAAGAGTGAGACTTGGTGCATAATTAATTGTACTTGAAGTTTTGAGATAAAAAGTCAAGGTTGAAAGGATTTTCAAACTTGTATATTTTGATAGAGATACTTTTAATAAATAGTATGGGTAGCTCAATGAAGAGTGCTTGCTTAGTATGTGTGAAGTCTGAGTTGATCCCTGGTACCACAAAATACAAAACAAAAGAACTAGGAAGGAGTAAGACTACATTGTGGATGTAGTGAGAAGGACAATATTGTCTCCAGATGTCCCCAGATGTCTGCAGAGGTCCCCAGATGTCACTGGACCTGCAAAATTCCTTGTCCAATCTTGTGTCCTCCACTACATCCTGTGCTTGCCCACAGCAGCTTCTATGCTGGCTGAGCTCCCTGAAGAGAGTAGTGCTTTTTTGTTGGCAAGCAGGCTGGAGCTGGGAGTCAGGTCTTACTGGAGCCTTACATGGGTAATCTTTTATTTATTTATTTATTTATTATTTATTTATTTAAACCCGGAGGGGGGGCGGTTCCGGAACCAGGAATGGAACTCACGTCGTCCCGCTTGCCAGGCAGGTGCTTTGCCGCTGAACTAAATCCCCAGCCCCAATGGGTGATCTTTTAAAATTGAATATCTAGTTTCGTTATTTTCTTACTCAAAACTTTCCTAGTGATCTTTATTGCCGGCTGAACTCGTTGCCTTTATTTTCAATTGAAGGTAGAAGTTTTGCTTTTCTAAGAAATTATTCACATACTTTTCAGAATTTTAACTTTCTTCATTAAAGTTATATTTTAGTGATTAAATTTAAGTTATGTATGTGATGGCTCATTTTTTTTTATTTTAAAGATAAAAGGGAAACATTAACAGACATACAACATTTTACAACATATCACAAGCACAATACAGACAATACAGAGTTACAAACAAAGTGGTAGGGAATTAACAATGGTGGTTGTATTACATATTGATATCTTCAAAGTGGCTTCTGAAAACAGATATAGACATGCAATACTGGTCAACCAAAGACTCATTGACAGTTTCTTTCAGCATAGAAATAGAAGGCAGAAGAACAACCATGTTAACTATCCTGTATATACATACATACAAAATTTCTCCTTCGTTCCCTTCTCTTTTCCCCACATCCCAGAAGCCCTTTACTCTTCAGCGGTTTCCTATCATTTCACAGTGTCTGTGATGGCTCATTTTAAAAAAGTAAAAATTTACAATGCTTAAAAGGTATTTCCTCAGAATTTTCCAGAAGCATTCTGTGTCTGCTCTGGCTTTCTTGAGCTTGACTGGAAATGTGCCCAGGACTTGAGTTTAGGCAACCAGGAAGAGCAGTTAGCCTGGTAGGGGATCAGCTGAGAGGGAGGCGAGGTGACTTACTTGAGGTGAGGTTTTCAGTCTGAGGATGTGTCCAGGGGTATTAATCAGTATCCTAGAGTTGAAGGGTAAAATTGAAAATCACTTTCAAGTGAAAGATGAAGATATCATAATGTAAGAATATGCTATAATTAAGAATGTGGTGCTCAAGTGAGCATTTTTACCCAAGTACAGTATTCCTTGTCGCATGAAATATATTTGAATAAGGATGGTTTAATAGCTTTATATGTAACAGAGAAGCACTAAAGATACTTAAAAATGGAGGCCTATTGAAAATGGAGAATGAGACAGGAAATTAAAGATGTATTCTCATCATTTTTCTAATATTGCATCTGATCTTTTTGCCAGTGCCATAGGCAGTGGAGGGAGGCAAGCACTTACTTGTAGATTTGATTGTAGTCTGAGACTGTTGCGTATTTTTACAATTGTGGCCAGTTATAAGGAATCTGAACATTAATTCTAAAACCATAAACTAGTTATAACTAACTCCAAAATATAATGAAAACAATCTGTGCAGCTCCATCTGTATATTGTTAAGTAAACAACTTTCATAATTATGTTTGTTTGGATAAGCTAAATTTTGCTGCAGCAAACCCTAGAATCTTGTTTCTCCCCATGTAGTGCTGGGAATTAAACCCAGGCTTCTTGCATGTTAGGCAAGTGCTCTACTACTGAGCAATGTCCTCAGCTAACCCTAAGATCTTAATAGCTTAAGTTTTAGTGGCTCATGATACACGTATGTTATGGGTTGCTCTGGGACCTAGGGTGATTATCGTTACTCTCTGCAAGATTGTCAGTGTCCATGACAGAAAGAGAGTAAGTAGCAGGTCCTTTTTATTATTCCTTTGGCTAAAAATAAAGCCAATCACTGGGACATACCTTTCAAAAACCAAGGGTATACTATGCAGTCCTACCATGTGCCTGAGAAGAGAGTTGTAAATATTTGAGTAGCACCGTGATTATAGGAATATTTAAATATAAAAATAAAGACTGAAAAAATGCAAGTAAAAGATTAATATATGTGACTATAAAGAATATAACACTGAAATATATATATATATAAAATATAGTCTGAAATACAGTGGAAAGAAATCTTAAAAAGTATGAAAATGATTACTATCTAATATTTATGTATACATAAAAGTCTAATTCAACCTAAGAGGCCGAGGCAGGAGGATTGCAGGCTTAAGACCAGTGTGGTCTTAAGACCAGTGTGGTCTAAGCAAGACCCTGTCTCAAACTAAAATTTTAAGATGGCCTGGGATTTAGCTCAGTGGTAGAGTACTTGGCTAGCAAGCATGTGCACAACCCTCAATTCAGTCCCCGGTAGTGGCAGAAGAAAATGTGTTTCAAATGTATCAAATACACAAATTTTAGGACTAAAGTAGACTGAAATGGTCAAAGAGTATGAACAGAAAATTCTCAAAAGATGAAATAGATTAGGAAAATATACTTAAAATTGTAGATACTATTCTGAATAGGGGAGAGTTTAGAAATAATGCCCGGTGCTAGTGAGTTTATGGAGAATTGGTTAATATTGCAGGTAGGATTATAAATACAGTCCTTTCAAACAAAATTTATGGTGCTGTGTCAGTAACCCTAAAAATACTCATATCCTTTCAAATGTTTATGCTAGTTAAGAAATGCTAAAGGAATCAAAGAATGTGTTTTTCAAAGGTGAGAAAATACCCTGTTTGTTATTTTATTTTATTTCATTAAATAGTGCCAGCGTTATGTGACTTTTGTCTTGTCAACCAGGGATACACAAATGATTATGCGAGGGTTCCTATTCTTATAGCTTGAAGTCTAGTGGTAAAGAGAATGTTAAGAGAAGGCATAGAGAAGTGCCTATGAAGAAACATCAGAGTTTAGTGAGGACATGTGAGAATAATGTAAATATTCAGCGTGTAAGGAGGTTATAATGTTTCGGGGCATTTCAGTGTATCTCATATGAAAACTAATGGCATGAAGAAATAGGACTACTGTTATTACAGATTGTATTCAATCTATAAACATTTGGGCAGATAAAGATTGCATAGTGATGTTGAAAAAAATCTGCAAGAAAATGTGAATTTTTTTTTCTGCAGGCATTTGATGAACACTCAAGCATGCTAAATTTATATATATTTATTGAGACATTGTAAGATTAATACAGATTACGTATGGCCTCTACAATTACAAGAGGTACTCAGAGTGTTGGCTTTTAGCTTCTAGACATTTATTAGTACAGTGAACTGCTGAAGTGTGTGTACATTTTTTGGTGTAGACTATGTATATGTTCTGTTGTTGACCAAAATGTTATTTGGCACCTGACTGTATTCAAGAAGATTTAATTTTATTAGAACTCTTCCATTGTTCCTTATTCACATAATGGTAGATGCTTATGTTCCCAGTAGGAAGTAGTTTAGTATCTGGAAATAGAAGAATAGTGTTCTTGTATACCGTATTCTTCTGTAAGAATGTAGAAGTTCTTTCCTTCCTTGAGGACCGTAAGAGTTTATTTGGGGATCAGGTTGAAGTAGAATGTTGGAAGTAGGGGTGTTATGCTAGAGTAAGAGAAAATTGGGTTGAGCAAGAGCTGATGTCACGAAGATGTAAGAGCATTCTGTGGAGCTGAAGATGAATTTCAGTTACAAATTTGTCACTGATTTCTAGTCTTACAACTTTTTAATTTTAAGAATGTATGCAAGGGTGTGTTTATTTGACCATGCTTTTTCTCCAGCATACATACTTCAAAATAAGGTGAAACTTAATTATTTCAATAATAAACTTTCTTCAGACAACACAGAAACATTAAAATATTTTCTAAAAAAAGTTTTTTTATACTTAAAAAAAATTCTTTTTGCCTGTGTGTTATTTGTCTTTCTAATAGGAAATCAAACCCCAAAGCCATTATAACCATGGATATGGTGAACCTCTGGGACGGAAAACTCACATTGATGATTATAGCACGTGGGACATTGTCAAGGCTACACAGTAAGTATTTTGTTGTAGTTGTTTGCTTCTTCGACATAAATATTTTAAGTGAAATAAGAATAGCTATCATATTACCTTGAAGGAAATGTCAATATCTGTTAAATTATTTTTAATGAGTATTAATTTTAATCTACTTTTGGTGCTAGCTAATCTTTTTAGAAGCTTTTTGTTGTGTCCTAAGAATATTAAAATGGACTATGGAGAATAAGAAAATATTATTAAGAAAATATTACTAATATTTTAGGGACCATATTTACATCCTAACCGGGCGTGGTGGACGCACATCTGTAATCCCAGCACTTGGGAGGCTGAGGCAGGAGGATCATTGTGAGTTTGAGACCAGCCTGGGCTACAAAGTGAGCTCAGGGCCAGCCTGAACTGCGTGGTGAGACCCTGTCTCGAAAAGACCAAAAAAAAAAGAAGTACATCCTACATTTCCTTTCTTTTCAAGTATACAAATTAGAAATAGAATATAGTCAGTGTCATGTATTCGACTTATGTTGAGGGAGTTATCAGAGCTAATACATGATCTTCAAAATGCCAGATTGTCAGACTTCAAGTCAGAACAAGGAAACTCATAAATCTAGGAGTATTATAATGTAAAGTGATAAGGCGTTTGAAATACAGGAGATATTTTCATCTGCAAATAAAATGGGGAAACTATATTTATTTCATAGATACAACTTCAAGAAGTCTACATTCTTCTTCTTCTTCTTCTTTTTTTTTTTTTTTTTGGTCTTTTTGAGACAAGGCCTCTCTATGCAGTTCAGGCAGGCCTTGAATTCACTTTGTAGCCCAGACTGGCCTTGAACTCGCTGCAGTCCTCCTGTCTCAGCCTCCTGAGTGCTGGGATTACAGGTGTGTGCCACTATGCCTAGCTTTTTTTTTTTTTTTTTAAAGACAGGGTTTCACTATGTAGCTCAGACTGGCCTTAAACTCACAGCAGTCCTCCTGCCTCAGCCTCTTAAATGTTGGAAGTACAAGTGTGCACCACCACACCCAGCAAAGTCCACATTCTTTTAATTGGAGAATTAAATGTTCTTGCATTTAATGTAACTTATGTTAGGTAGGATGCACACGTGCCATTTTTGCTTTGTCATTTTGTTTCCCAATCCTTCCATTACTGCCTGCTGGAGATCCCCTGTACTATCTATTGAAGATCCCTTGTGTATGATTAGTCACTAATCTTTTGTTTCTTCTAAGGTTCTCTCTTTGTCTTTTGACAATTTGATTATGGTGTGTCTCGATATGTGGGTCTCTTGAGTTGATCCCTCTTGAATTTCATTGAGCTTCTTGGAAGTATATATATATATATATAATGTATAAATTTGATAGGTAGACATATAGACTAGTTGATCTTAGATTGTTTTTTTAATCCAGTTTGGGAAGGTTATTGTCACAATTTCTTCAAATATTCTTCCTGTCCCTTTGTCTGTTCTCCTTTTGGAACTTTTGTTCTTTTGATATACTTGATATCTCGCAGGTCTCTGAAGATCTGTTAATTTTTCTTTTTTTTTTTTTTTATATTTCTCATCCTAGATTGCCTCCATTGACTTACCATTGATTTTTTTTTTGTTTGTCTCCTTAAGTCTGCTTTTGAGTCCCTTGGTAAATTATCCTTGTAGTTACTGTATTTTTTCAACTGAAGAATTTCTGAGTTCTCTTTATGATTTCCTCTTGCTCATATTCCTTATTAGTTGAGACATTGTTCCTTTTGTTCTTTAGATATGGTTTCTTTTAGCTCTTCAATAATTTTCTTTACTACCTGAGTTGCTGAAAGCCTTTGGTTAATTTCTCTAGTACTGAAAATGTTGATTCTTTTGATAGTTTTTCAAGCTATTTAAATTGCTTTTTAAAATCTGCTCATGTTAACTTTCATTCTTGAATATTATCTATATTCAAAGATGAAAGCATACTTGAACCACTGGTAATTGAGCAAATTGCATTACTCTGCTCATTTTAAGTGATACTAGTCGTGAAAGTTCGTGCACATACCCAGTTTTATGACCCCTTGAGTAAGTCTTCCTGCTTGACTACATGTGTCTTGTTCGTCTGTTTTAAGTTTTTGAATGTTTAGTCTGTTTTTCTTCTGGTATAATTGAATTTTTAAATTTAAATATTTACTTACTTGAAGAGTTTTATTTACTTCATGTTTCATATTTGAGACTCTGAAAGTCTTGCTGTTCCACATTCTACACATCTGTCAGTCTAATTTCTTCTTTTGGACCTTTGCTGCTTTTGTTATCTTTCATTACTTTATTCTACCCTAATATATCATAGTTCTCATCAGCAAATAAATACACTCAAGCATCCTCCACTTTTTTTCTTTTTCTTTTTTTTTTTTTGGTACAGGGTCTCACTATGTAGCCCAGGCTGGCCTCAGACTTGCAGCCATCCTCCTGCCTTATCTTCCATCTTAAGAGAAAAAAACACACTCCTTTTTATCCTTCACATATTCATTCTAACTATCCTATCTCTTGGTTGTTTTTTTTTTTGGTACCAGGAATCAAACTCAGGACCATGTGCATGTCAGGCAGGCGCTTGTGCCACTGAGCTGTATCTCCGGCCCCGCTGTCTTTTTTTTATTAGTACAAGTTTGCAGTATATAATGATTACGTTCATTGTAGGGAATTAGTATATGTATATAACACATCTCAATTCTTTTTTTTTCTTCTTCCCCTCTACCTCCCTTTTTTATAGTTTTTAAAAATACTTTTTGCTAGCATTAAATTTATTTATAAGTCCTTATCAACGTAATTATCAAAAGTGCCAATTAATAGCCACACTAACAAGCCAAAAAACATAAACATATAAGACAATTATATTCAATTAAGGTATACTTTTATATACCTTTTTCATTATTTGGTTTCGTAGAAAGGATCTTTATATGCTGTTAACAATTTGTTTTTAAAACCCTTTATATTATCTTATTAAACATTTCAGTCTTACAGAAAAATACAGAGATATCACTTTCAGATTAAGCAATGCTAATTAGCCTATTTACAGATAGGGTGGTGCGATTAAATATATTTTAGATCTTGGCTTAGTATTTTGTAATACTGATATGGACATCTGATCCTAAATTTATTTTATTTGGATACCCCATTTTATATTTTATTGCTAAGAAAAGATACCTCACAAAGGTAAATAATGCCAAAATGGGAGAATGCTTCTTGTTGCAAGTTGGACATTTGAATCTAACTGGTAACTTGAGAAATCAGGTACTCCTCCTTCCACAGGGTTTGCTGTTTCTTTGTTTATTTTAAAATTTTTATTATTTTTTTATTGTTGTAGGTAGTGTCTGTGCCCTATGGATCATCAGCCTGAAGTGTAAACTTACAATACCCTTACGTCTTTTCTAAGAGGAATGCACAGTGACTTTAAAATTTTTCCTATATTTGCAGTTGCCTTTGAATGACCTGGTCTTTATTGTCTGCTCTGGAAAGGAGAAAGAGAAGAGTGACAGGGAGGAAGAAAAGGGTATTGGCTTTTTAAATTAGGGGGAAATCATTTCTGCTGGAGGGGTAGGAACTTGTAGCACTGAAAGAGTGGAAAGTGTGTGTGTGTGTGTGTAGGGGGCAGTGTACAACAACAATGGCCGCTGCTTCTCTGCACCAATTACAAGGAAGACAGAGCACAGGTCTGATATTGAAGGAGTGTGTCCTTTTGTCCCACCCTGTCTCTGGTAAGTGTCATATGCTGGTTGCTCTAGGAAAAGATACACAGCCGGGGCTGGGGGTTTAGCTCAGCAGCAAGCGCAAGGTCCTGAGTTCGATTCCCAGTACTGGAAAAAAACCAAAAAAAAAAAAGATACATAGCCACCTGCCACCGGGTAAGAAGTTGCTACTGGGTTAGAATTCCAAAATGGCTCTGTCACACAGACTCTACCAATGTAGTTGTTGTCTCGGTGGAGAAACAGATTTCTGGTTCCTCCTGCTCTGCCATCCTCCAAGAATGGCACTTACATCCTTTTTTTTTTTTTGGTTTTTCTCCGGTACCGGGAACCAAACTCACGACCTTGCGCTTGCCAGGCAGGCGCTTTGCCGCTGAGCTAAATCCCCAGCCCCCCACTTACATCCTTTTTAGGCACTTACAAATGTGAGAAAACTAACCAGTGAGTCTGTGGGTAAGATTTTCACTTACCCTGTCAAAGTGAGAGTCTGCTTTTGAAGATAAAATGCCTGGTTTTTACTTAGCTGTACAAATGTGAACAACTTCATGAAAGAACAAACAACCAAAGGTACTATTGTAATCCTTTCCTGCTCCTTCCTTAGGTTGATTTGTGGATGTGTGGGTGTGTTTGCTTGCACTCACATGCAGAACAACCAGAGACTACAGCATTGTGAAGGCTGTGTTAAATATTAGTAAAACATTTTTCTGTTAGATATGAATGTAGGTAAAAGTATCACTGGTTGAGTTGTTTAGCTTGTAAAAGAGGTAATTTGAGGCATGGCTAACAGGAATTAAGAGAAGGAGTTCGTTAGAATCAAATATGATATAGGAGTGCACTGCTCATAGAGAGAGCAGACTGGGAAAGAACAGCAAAGGAGGTGACTCCACAGAATAACCTGTGGTTGGGCTACAGTGAGATTATATGTTTTTTATAAAAGTATTAGCGTACATATAAGGAGTGTAGCAACATATACATATGCATGTGTATAAAGCAGTAGGCAAGTGTGTATGGGTGATTTTGTACTCAGATTTGTTTTATGCTAGCGGCATGTAGTTCCTCACTTTGAATGTCTCTAAGTTTATAAATAAGGGTCTTAGTTACCTTAGGTCGAGACTGAGGAAAATTGACTCAGATGGGCTCAGGACCCTCCTGTTTTGTCTTCTTTTGCAAAAGAATTGGGTGAAGTTATGTGACACAGTCACTTTCTGTTTGACCTCAGTGGAGTGGGATGAGTGGCTGCAGTGGTGGTTTGCCTCCAGAGGAATGTGTCTTCTTCCCGTGGTCACCAGTCTCAGTCACCAGCTGTCACAATTTACTGTGTATCTCCTGTTTCAGAAGTTTTAATGTTCGCTTCTAGTGTCACCTTATTGTATATCCTCTGTTGCTTCCCTGTTTGGATGCCACTCTATAATTAGGAGATGAAAGATATTGTCACATATGTTTAAATTTGTTTTTGTATTACGTACTTCCAGGGGTCCAGTATTTTGGTTAGGAAAAAGGTAATGGTGGCTGTGGCTTGATGATGGATTCTTGCTGGTTTATTGTACTATTCCTCTTACTTTGTTGATATTTGACAATTTCCACAATTTAGAAGTTTTTAAAAATTACCACAGTGACAGGAAATAGCAGTGAAGGTCAGGCTCCCTGCCTGTGCTTCTCTCTCCTACCCACTAGGTATATCTTCCCATATAAATCTGCCAGTAGACTATGTGCTATATCTCACTGGATTAAATTGAGTCACAGGGCTCTACCCCACCCTGCTCTTTACTCATACTTTTGTGTATTTAATATTTTTAGCTTAAGTGTGTATTTTTAAAGTTTAGCTCAGTCTGCTTTAATTGTGGAATAAGTGGTGCTCTAAAGAAAATGAGCAACTGATTGAAGTTTATTTCTGGTTTCCTTTTTATGAGATTTTACATTCTTAAAAGTGAGATACTTTAATATTGCAAAATGGATTAGTGAAAGCTGTTGAAACATTGATATTTTAAAAGTGATATTTTATGATGAATATAGTTCAATTACAGAGTATGAAATGGAGCATTATTTTCTTCTGTAAATTCTTTTTCAGCTTTGAATTTGTTAAGTAGTACTAACAATGCCATATTTTCTTTCTTAAGATACGGAATATATGAACGCTGCCGAGAATTGGTAGAAGCAGGTTATGATGTTCGGCAGCCAGACAAAGAAAATGTTACACTTCTCCACTGGGCTGCCATCAATAACAGGATAGATTTAGTCAAGTAAGTGTTTTCTGTGTTTCTAATTAATTACTAGTTGATTTTATTATAAAATCATTGAAAGTATCCTAAAAACTAATTATTTCTAAAATTTGTGACTTCTAAAAGTGTATGTGGTGTTCTTTTCTTAAAAAACAGCTTTAAAGGTATAACAAGACATAATAAAGGACCTTTATATTATGATGTATACTTTATAAAATTATTTCATGTATATTGTTTAATCTAAAGCAATCTTACATGGAAACTAAAGTTTAAAAGAACTGAGCAACTCAAAATAGAGCATGTCTTGACTATTCTATGAGTGTTCTGTTTCTGTATGCTACTACTCAAGTCTTTGAGATTCTCTGACCACCTTCTTTTTCTGTATAATTAATTGACATTTCAATTTTTTTATAACTTAAAAATTTATTTTTCTTTTACTTCCCAAAAAAGAGGTGTTGCTTTTGATACAAAATTCTGCTGAATATTTTTAAACTATCAAAAAAGATGGCTCATCTTCATGGGCACAAAGTAGCGTGAAGTCTAAAATGGACTTTTTTGTGTATAATTCCTTGAAGTTGAAGTGAAAGATGTCTAAAGTATTACAAATTTTGTCTTACAGATACTATATTTCGAAAGGTGCTATTGTGGATCAACTTGGAGGAGACCTGAATTCAACACCTTTGCACTGGGCCACAAGGTTCACATTTGCTTCTATGTTTTTTTTTTCTGTGTTTACTATACTAGTATAACTGTCATAAAAAATTACACTAAAATGAATGGGAGAATTTGTTATGGCAATAGTTAATATCATTAATGTCCTAATATATTGCTTTTTGGTGTTACCTGCATTGTAAGTAAAGCCTATTGTTCAAAATGTCCTTAGGGGATTACTGTGCCAATATTAATCCACTTAAAAGATTGGACTAAATTTTGGATATGTAAATGTAATACTTTCGCAACCTGTGTACATTTACAGTTAAGGAACTAGCTGGATGTGTTGCACACCTGTAATCCTAGCACTTGGGAGGCTGAGGCAGAAGGATTGTTGTGAGTTCTAGACCAACCTGGGCTACAAAGTGAGCTTAAGGCCAGCCTGAACTGCGTAGTGAGGCCCTTTCTCAAAAAGATGAAAAAAAAATTAAAGAACTAGTTCAGTTCTTGGGATTGAGATCACATTGAATAGAAATAATAGAATATAGTAATTACTGTGTTTTTTAAAAGCTATGAACAGCTACATAAATTATCAGACTGTTATTCCAATAAAACTTTTAGGAACCATAGAATTCTAAACATCTCTTGATACACACCTTTTTTTATTTGGTACTGGGAATCAAACTCAGGACCTTGCACTTGGTAGGCAGGTTCTTGTGTCACTGAGCTACATCCCCAGCCCTACATATCTGTTTAAAAATAATCTCGTAAAATATGTGTGTAATCTTTCCACTATTGCCTTGTTTAAAGGCAATGGGATGTGGTGGTACACATCTTTAATCCCATTACTTGGGAGGCTGAGGCAGAAAGATCTCCATGAGTTCAAGGCCATTCTAAGCTACATAGTGAGTTTAAGGCCACCCTGAACTACATAGCAAGACCCTATCTCAAAAAAAGAAAAAAATCCCTCAAAAACTCCAGAAGATCTTGTTTGAAATAACTTCAGTAAGTATTCTTTTATGTTTTAGACAAGGCCATCTATCCATGGTTGTACAACTAATGAAATACGGTGCCGATCCTTCATTAATTGATGGAGAAGGATGTAGCTGTATTCATCTGGCTGCGCAATTTGGACATACCTCAATTGTTGCTTATCTCATAGCAAAAGGACAGGTAAAGTATCACAGTGGTGTAGATTTTAATCATTCTTCATGGGTTAAATGCCTAATATATTTGGTGTTATATGTTTAACGACCAGGTGATATTTAAGGAATACTTTCTGATGCATGAAGAAAATAAATAAATACAAAGTTGATCTGGTGCAACATGAAAACACAAAAATAAGAATAAAAAACATGAAAATAAGAATCATGAATCCATTTTTTTTTTTTTTAAATTTCTGAGAGACAAATTTTGGAGGATGTGGTAGCGCATGCCTGTAATCCCAGCCCTCAGGAGGCTAAGGCAGGAGGATCACCACAAGTTTGAGGCTAGCCTTGGCTACGTGCTGAGTTCAAGGCCAGCCTGGACTACATAGTAAGACCCTGTCTAAAAATAAAAAATAAAACAAAAAAAACTCCTTCCCAAAACAAACCCATACTAGAAGTAAATCCTTGGAAAGTAAAGGAGAAAATTCTGTTATCTACTTTTTCCCTACTTAGATTTTTTGACTATATTATCTGATGTCATCTTAATGTTTTTGAAGTTATTTATTGGTTATATTTTAATACGTCTTTAGGGGAGTAATTTCTTCAAGATCAGTTTCTCATTTTCTGCTCTATAAAATAATTTTGCTTATAGTCAGAGAACTGATGATTTAAATACTTCTGATTTTTCTTGAACATGTGGCAGTGACCATAATCACGTTAAATATTACCAGTGTCCGTATATGACTGTGTTCTTCTAATAAATATACTTTGTTAAAAATAATGTAACCCAGTTTTTCTTGCATGTATTTTTTCTGGTTATATTTATGAATTAATTTTATAAATAAGTATCTCATCATAAGAGTAAGATAAATGAGTGATTTATTGCTCTCAACATATTTATTGTTATTTGAATTTAAATTTTTATGCTGACTCAATTTGAATATTATTTCCTTTAATGAATTCTTAAAATGTTTATTTTTGGCAGTACTGAGCAGTAGCCATTGGGTGTTGTGCACTAGCCCTTAAGAAAGGAGGCGTAGAATTACTAAGCTAGCTGCTGGAAGGGGAGTTTATTACCGTGTTAACACACTATCCCCAAACCTCATGGTTAAGAACAGTTCTGATCATTTAGTATATCTCACGGTTCTGTGAGTGGAATGGGCTTGGCTAGGTGGTTCTTTTTCTTGTAGTAATGGCTGGGGCTTGTAGTTATTCAGCCTCTTGACTGGGTTGGAGGGTTGGTTGACTCACTTGACATATTATCTTGTGCCTTGGTAGAAATAAGCGGACTATTTTTAGCTAGGATGCTGGGACAGCTGCGCCTCTGTCTTTTTCCTGCAGTGTTAGAACTTCTCAGTATCACTTCATGTAGTCTTCCTAGCAGAGAACTAGATTTTTTAAATGGTGCCTCAGAGCTCCTAAAAGAATAAGGGCAGAAGCTGTTCTTCTTTAAGTCTTAGGTCTTCACTGGGCACAGTAACATTTCTGATCCTTTCTCTCAGTTAAAGTACAGAATGGGTCCCACTTGTGTTAGTGTGGGAACAGGCCAGCACAAGGTTTAGAAGACAGGGAGGTGAGTCTTGTGGGACCATCTCTGAAGAACAACAGGGGATTATCCTTAGTCTCCCGTGGTTTCTTCTAGAGCAGGATTTGAAGAATTAATGGTACACCCTTTTTTTTCAATTTTTAAGTGGGGAAGAAAAATGGTATACATTTTTGAGTCTTCATAGCTTTTTTTTTGGTACTGATTTTGCAATTTGGATGATTCTAGTAATATTCTTAAGTCCAGCGTCGTAGACTATAAAATTCTAAAAGAGTAGGATGTATACCTATCATAGTGTTTTTTATACAAAAATGATGAATCTGATGAATAGTTTTATGACTTAGAAAAAGGAGAGCCCAATGCTCTCCTGCCCACCCCTTGCAGCTTTTGATGCTGCGCCTCGAGCAGCTCTGACTTGCTTATTCTCTGTGTCCTTGTGCTTGCTGTTCCTCCTGCTAATGTAGCCCTTCCTCTGACGGCGACTCTCCTCTCTGTTCAGTCAGGTGGTTGCTCCAATTTTATTAGTTCTGGTTAATTCTCACTTACAAGTAATAATGAAATTAGTATATTTTTATTTTGTTTTCTCTTTCCTAGTCTTTTACTGACTTTAGTAATCATTTTTCTTAGTTAATCTTGTTGTGATAAATTTGTACTTCTTAATTTTTCAGCTTTAGATAATAGGCTTTGACTCATAGCTCTTACGAGTAAGGTTCATGGCATTCATCTTTTCAGTCCTTTTCCAGTTTTCCCTCTATTTTTGTTGTATCAGTTTTACATTATTACAGTAGTTGTACCAATTTTACATAGTTGGGGAATTAAACATTTCCATTCAGTTTTGTGATCCTATTTTTCACAGTTTTATTTTACTTATTTATTAAATATATTTAGTGCTCACTACCAATTCTTTTGAATGGTTTTTAAGAGAGAGGGGAAAATGCTAATTTACAGAGCTCTCTGACACGGAATTCTCATGAGCTTTTGGTCTTGGCTTGCTAATTCTTTCGACAAGGGAATACACGTACATCCATTGGAAAGGAAGTAGTAGGTTTTAAATTACAACTCAAAGAGAGAAAAGGTTGAATGAATTTCATTTTCCTTTTAGTACTCTAGAGATGTGTACTAAATTTTACATATTTTATTCATTGATATTTTATTACAGCTTTTTAAAAAGGATATAAAAAGACTTGTATCCAACAGTAAGAAATTAAAAATTAAAAATTTACATGATTAGGGGCTGAGGACAGCTCAGTAATAGAGTGCCTACCTGGCCCATGCAAGGCCTTTGGTTTGCTCTCTAGCAACCCCCCCAGAAAAAAAAGAATTTACAAAGTTTATTTGGATTAGATATTAGGACAGTGATACATAAAGTATCTATCTCTCACATATGAAACAAAGAAGTTTGTGTCATTCCTTTGAAAATAACTTTTAAATCATGATAATTTAAAAAAAAAAAACCTGTAAGTAAGCTGTATTGAGCACTTTTGGGTGAGGTCACAGAAGATATTTCCAGGAACACTACCAAAATGCAGAAATGAGTTTATAATGTGTAAAATTATACTTCACTACAGTATTCATGATGAAAAATTAAGTAGTGCCATTTGAAGGATATACTCTCGTTCTCTGTTGTAATGGTTTCAGCACTCTGCATTTTTTCCCTCAAATCATTTGGATAGTGTTCATCTTTGAGACATGGCCCCCATCAGCAATAATGGTTCACAGAGAACTACTACATAGATAGCTCTACTCTTCCACTGCTGATAGATTTGCAACACAACTTGGATTAGAGCTTCTTATGTAATAATATAACCAAGAAATGGGAGGTGGGAAAGGGAAGCAGAAGGCACTTAGTATTTATTACGAGTCTGTTCTTTTCCAGACTGTGGATTGGCTCTCTTGCATATGTTATTTTGTTTAATGCTTATGAGAGTCTTATGAAAATATTTGTTTCCTCAGCTTTTGAGTAATACACATAGGCTCAGAAGATTAGTTTTGTCCACTATCTTAGTGATTAAAGGTGGAACTAGGAATTGATAACCACGTCTGTCTTATTCTAAAGCTTGTGCCTTCCCCAGGCCTAGAATAGTAGCTATGTAAGTCTGTCTTTTAACACATGATTTTGATCATTTACTTTGCTAGGCACTGAGAATACAAAGATAGATTTAATATAATTTTGGTACTTGAAAAATTTCTGTTCTAATTAATGAGACAGATGCTCCAGGCAGAGAGGATAATCAGACCACATTGGAGTGGATTAGGAATTACAATTTCAGGGCAGTGAAACTGATAGAATCTCTGATAACACTGAAAGGAAATTTAGAGAACTAGGAATGATTTTTATTTAGTAGGTAATAGCTTTAATTTTAATTTGATATAAATGAAGTCAACAGTATAAAAAGGGAAAACAAAAAGTTGAGTAGAAGAAAATTATAGCTTACTAAATTGTTTGTTCAGGAAAAATATTTATGCATATTTTTAATAATAAAAATATAAAGTGCTCCTATAACCCAAATTATAATAGATGTCTCGAGAGGAAAGAATCGGAAAGGTGCTTATTTGTGATGGGACAGGAAAAGGAGAGATACAGATTCTCATTTTTCATACTAAAGAGTCTCAGAAGACAATACCTGAAGCTGAAAATCAAGTAGCAGTTCACCTTTCTTAAAGATACAGAGCAAATGATGAGTTAAAAACAGCTGGGCATGGTGGAAAGGCGTGGGATTGCTTTTTCACATTGCTTTTTTCTCAGAAATTTGCAGAACTGTTTAACCCGAAAAATGTACATCATAACAATAAAATATTAAACTTGAATTTATTAAAAAGTTGGGTTCTTAGCCTTTGTTTTGGAGTGCCTATGGATAAATGGGGTTTTGTTAGTCCCTCTTATTATGCATTAGTAGAAAAAAGTTTTTCAGCAACTTAACCTGTCCTTTGTAGCTGAAAGATGAGAATATATCAAGATTCTTAAATGCAAAACACTTAAAAGGGAAACCTATAAAAGTATAACATGTTAATTAAAATACTTAGTGGCTATACTGAATGTTAAAGCAAAAATTTCATAAATCATCCTTGATTATTACTACATTGGCCTCTCCTATAATGTGTAACTTAGATTCTTCCAAGTAATTTTGGTTAGGAACTTATAAAATTTTACTGTCTGACTTTATCAGGATGTAGATATGATGGATCAGAATGGAATGACACCTTTAATGTGGGCAGCTTATAGAACACATAGGTATGTAACCATTATAAAATACTTACTGAGATAATAATATGAAAGAAGTGATGAGAAAAAGCAGTAACTGTTATACTTACTACTTACTATGATGAATAGTATAAAACATAAATTACCTCTTTGAATGTTTTGGTGTCTGTGTTTACTTCTACCTCAATAATTGTAGCTCCCATAATCTATTCCTCCTTTTAACAGTTCGTAAAGATGAAAGAAGTTATCTTCTTTAAAAAAGTAATTAATTTTTCATGTGATTTACATACTGGCAAGTTTAATGTATTAATTTGTAAGTTGTCTTAAATTATTTGTGGAATAGTCCGGATTAAAATTAAAATATTCATATTCTTTAATTATTTAGGTATTAATAACATCAGTTCCTACATCAAAAATAGAAAATATCAGGACCAAGTATTCTGTCCCTTAAAACTCTATTACTTATCTGAGTTGCATATACTTAAAACTTAATATTAAAGTATTGTCTTACTACGATTTTAAAGTTGTTGAGTAGGTTAGAAGTGTTCCGAAATGGAATGCAAATGTAACCACAGTCAGTTTAGTATTTGTAATGATTTCGATAATTGAAATTAGGGTTGTTGTTGTTGTTGTGTTTTTTTTTTTCCTTTTCAGTGTGGATCCAACTAGATTGCTTTTAACATTCAATGTTTCAGTTAACCTTGGTGACAAGTATCACAAAAACACTGCCCTGCACTGGGCAGTACTAGCAGGGAATACCACAGTCATTAGTCTTCTTTTGGAAGCTGGAGCTAACGTTGATGCCCAGAATATCAAGGTAAAAGCAAACAATTTTGATGATGCTATGTGAAATGTGACTTGTAATATATGAGTTCCTCAATAAAACAGTTTTTTCATAGACTGTGAAAGTTGAAAGAAACTTACTTAGCTCAACCCTTTAGTTCTGGAGTAATAATTGGTTTTCAAACCTTGGATCATTTACTTTGATATTGCAATATTGAAATATTGGTATCCTTTGCTTTATTAAATATTGGTATTAAATATTGGCATCCTTTGCTTTAATGAATGCATACTGGTTTTGGAGATTAGATTATGTAACTATTTTTACAGATGAAAGGAAGTAGTGTTTTGGTTTAAGATCATTACAGATAGCGTAAGTTCGTAGCTAAACCCCTTGTCATAAATTTTAGTAATTTTTGACTTGGTCATTTACTGCTTTTTTGTAAGGTCAGTCTCTGAAATTTGATAAGTACCTTTATGCTATTTATAGGAGACCCCCCCCCACCTAAATGGTGAACTAACCCCGGAAAAGTATAAAATTGTTCAACAGCCAAGTAAAATTAACATTTACTCTCTTGAAAATTTAGATATTTGTAGGCATTTTATGAATACATGTAAGAAGAATCTACTGGTAGGCTTAAATTTTGGTTGCCCTTAGTTTTACAGCTTTGGACAAGAGTCTTTCAGCACCAGGACTCTTTCTATGAAATGGCGTTAAGCATTATTGTCAGAAGGGACTGTGCCCATTGACAAGTGTTCTTTAATTTTAGCTGTAATTCATTGTCATGTTTTATAAATGTCTAAAGGATATGAGCTAATTAAATATGAAGAGAGTTCAAGCCACATGCTAACCTGAAATGGCCAATCAAAAAGTAGGTATCTCTTGCTGGATCGGGGCATCTCTTTATGTTCCAATGAGTCATTCTTCCTTGATTTGGTTACTTTAAGAAGAGAAGTTAAAGCTACTAAAGTAAAACAGCGTTCATTAGTTTTAAACTATAACTTATTTAAGGTTATAACTAATTTTTAGAAATGAGCCTAGTTATAAATATTTAAAGGAAGTACCTAATATTGGAAATTAGGAAATTGATAAAACCTTGTATGTGTTGCCTTTATTTTTTTAAACTTCAAAGTCATCTTGTCTCTGTTCAAGTGCTCAAATGATCCAGTAACTGCTTCCAAACACAGCAAAGAGGAAAGTCACCATAGCATGCCATACTGTAGTGCCTGACACATGAAGGATGGTCTTGCTGTATTTATTTACTGGCTGCATGAATGAAGATTGGCATAGTCTTGACTTTTACCCAGGCTATATTTAATGACTGCTAAGCTATGTTTCTGCCACTTAGAAACTATGGAGAAATTTTGGCTTTCCCAAAAATTTTTAAATAGGATGCTCTGAAAAGTTTGTACACTAGAATTAGTAAATTAGTTAGAACCCAGGTCAAAGAGATGGTAGGTTTGACCTAACCTGGTTAGTAATCCCACAAGAAAAGTTCAGTGAAGTCTGCTCATATTTTCTTTTGAATTACTTTCTGGTGCTTTTCTTCTCTTTGTTGCTAGACACACATTCCTAAAGTGGTGATGTGCCAGAAATACATTTCAAGATATTTAGTGTTTTGAACCAATTTCAGAGTGGCAAATAGTAAAACTCTGTATACCTTCTTCTGCCAGTAGCCATATAGTATATTGAAACTGCAGTAATGCCAAAGAATTCCTACAGTAAGGTAACTACATGGTTTTGTAATTTGAAACCAGCAATGCTTTTAGAATTTTTTAAACATCATTTGTATCCATAAAAAAATTTATTCTGTCACAATTGTTAAGTATTTGAGGTATGGTTTATAATTTTAACATCTTTTCATGTAAGTAATGAAAAGTTGTGATCCCCATTAACCATTGCACCAACCTTTAATCTTAGTAAAAGAAATAATCTGTAATGAACTTCAACAGACTGGTAATGGTAAGAATAGATATATTTGAAGTGATTTAAATGATTTTGTATTTTTAAAAAAATTGTATTATATGTTCAGGTACATTAGTTTTAGAGATCAGATAAAGTGGAATGTAGCTTCCTTGACTATTTAAATTTATGTATGTTTGTAAAAGAACATTTTTCACACATTTTTACTATTTTAATTTCTGACACATATATTCAAGGTGGACTAGGACAAAAATTACTTTAAATATAATTCTCTGGTAGCTTCTGGAGCGACATTAGTTATCGAAAATAAAATCTAAGGTATTTCATTTGCTCAGGCAGCATTTATACTCTCAGGGAAAGTTGTCTTTTTATCTTTTCTGTTGAATGGTAGAGTTTTGTTTTAAAATGCACTTCCTGTGTTACTAAGAGGATGAAGTATTAGTTGCCTTTTCTACTGGAATCTGGTCCCAGTGAAGTTGAATGTGGTCACCACCTTATAATAGAAACTGTTGCTTTTTACTCAACACGTACTTGTTCAGTGGTGCGTAGTGAAAATGTTTGACAGATACGGTCGCTCTTCTCTCAGAACTTAAATTGAGGATATAATCCATAAATAAGCTAAAAATGACAATTGAGTCACAGGGTTTGAGAGAGCCACAGCATCTAAGAGTGATTTGAGAATGCTTCTCAGGAGATGACATTTACCTTGAGAAATATGTGGTGAGAAACAGCCAGTTATGTAAAGATGTGTGAGGGAAATCTTTCCATGTAGAGGAACATGTGAGTAAAAAGCTGTAAACAGTTTGCCATATTCAAGGTACAAAAAAGGGACAAGTTGGCCAGAGTAGAGTGAGCAAGGAAATGAAGTTGCTTGAGAAGCAGGTGTCAGATGTGCATCTTTAAAGTATTACCTTGGCTGAGGAAGAAGCATTGAAAATTTAAGAAAATGGAAAGGAATAGGGATCACTTGGTCTGCTGTAATAAATTAGGCATAGGGTGATACTAGCTTAGCCTAGGACCCGCGAGTAGAAGTGGCAGGAAGTGAATGGATTTGGATAGGATATTTTAGAGTAGAAATAAAAGAAAATATTGATGACTTAGCTTTCTTTTAATTAACTGAGTGTCTTGTGATATATGTTGAGATTTTGAAGATTGAAGGAGAAATACTTTTTTGAGGGTGAGGGTGATAGGAATTGGTTCTGTTTTGGTAGTATTTTGTTTGAAGTGGTACCTTTTAGCTGTGTGTACTATATTAAGTTAATTAAGTACGTTTAGATTGTTGCAGATTTTGAAAGAAAAATTCATTTTAAGGAAATCAGATTCTTTGTCCAGAAATTGGCAGTATATTTATTTATACCTGTCTTAAATCTTAGGAAAGTCTTGCTGATAAAAATGATCTGAAACAGTAGCAGGTAGCCTAGAAACTCGGATTTGACTTTTAAGAGCAATAAAGAGTTACATTCTTCAAAGAATATGAAAAATTATACATGGTGTTCTAAACTATTCAACTAATGGTTGATCCTACTTCTAAAATAATTACTTTCCTTATAAGATTGAGCTGGTTCCTTGGAAACATTATTTTGAGATTTGCCTTTGTAAATTAACCAAAGGAATTAAATTATTTTAATATATAAAGAAATGGATCTTCTATTGAAATAAGGGAACGTATTTTGAAGACAGTTGATACTAAATGATAGGTAACTTTAAAACAGCTCTTTTGATTCTCACTCTGGAGTCTACCAGGGGATTTTGGAGTGGGTAAAAGTCATGCATTAGCATTTTCTGAGGAGAGGGTTATTAGCTTTAACTAGATATAACTCAAGAGAATTTAAGATTCATGGTCCTAGATAATAGTTACATAGAATAGACTTAAATCTTTTCTTGTTAAGCAACAATAATAGGAAAAAGTAATTTGCTCTATTAAGAATAAACATCAAAACTATGGTCTATATCATTGTTATTTTGGGAGCAGTGTTTCAGTTCAGACTTTTTAAAACATTTTATCCCCTAGCATGTTTTTGGTTATATAGCTAAATTTAGATGAGTTGAGTTTGGGGGGAACAATTACCTTGAGGGCTGATAAAGCCCTTTATAATATTTTCTTTTTAAAATTATAAAAGGACATAAATCTTAGTTTATATAGAATACAAAATTAATGAGCTCTGTTAATATATTGAAAGATCTTGTATGATTTCTTCAAAGGAGGTAAGACATTTTTCAGAAAATAATTGTTTACTACCTCTTGAATACCTGACCTAGAGGGTCTCTGAGGAATTTTCCTTAATATTGTCAGTGAAATTCAGTCTCACTTAGAAAAAGCTGCCATAATGTTTATCTGACTAAAACCCTTGAAGAATTTCTTTTATAAATGCTCCATGTGGATTCTTGCTGATGTTGCTGTTGTACTATTATTTATTATTTTTGCCGAGACATGGAGTGACCAAATACAGATTTAATTCAGAACCCTGATTTAAGTGTAATTTTTAAAAATAATTGCTTGCTTACCAGCTGAATAAAAGAACTATACAAAAATAGTCAGATGACTAGAGGAGTAGTTTAAAGATTTTTTTAAAGCACACTCAATCTTTTTGTCTAGGCAATCCTTAGGTGTCACATGGCCCTCTAGTGGAAGGGATGCTCAGCTGGACCGAGGCAACTGCAGGATATTCTCTGGGAGTTGTTACCCAAGGGATTGCTATTATTCAGGTAATATTTATAGTTTGGATTAATTAGCTGGTTGTGACAACTTAGGTGATGGAATTCTGGAATAAGCAAGGAGATACTTAAACTAAACATCCCCAATTGTGAAAGATTCACCTAGGTTAGCCCATTCCTTAATAAATACCATTGATTTTTATATTAAAAGATTGGTGGGTTTTTTATTGTTGTTTTGTAATAGTTGTTGCTATTGGTGGTGGTGATGTTTTATTTTATTTTAGAAATAAAACACACACTATTCTTGATAAGTAATTATCCCTCATGAGTAAGGTACTTTTTAAGATTCCTTATTTCTTATTTCTTGTTTTTCAACATTTAGAAAAAAAATTTCATTGTTTATTTTTCTAAAGCAATTTGAGTTGCCAGTCTGTACATTCTTTAAATTTTGGTTAACAGTAATTGTAATTTCACTTTTCTATTAAAGAAATAGTGGGAGGCATTGAATAGAATGAAAATGTAGGTGCCTGACTAATTTGCAAAAGGAGAAATGTAAGTTTAAATTAGTAAAAGGAAAAAAGGAAAGTAAGTCTAGTCTTGGAATTTGTATGTCTTGTTTCTTCATTTCATACATTTTAGTCCTACGCACTTACACTCCTAGGCGTTCTTTTTCTTTACATTAAAGGGATCTGCTGTAAGTTTATAACTTCAGCTAAACTGCTTTTTAAAAATTCACTTTTCTTAATGTGTGCAAATTTCTGGATGAGGTAGTGAGTTAATACGTAGGTCAAGAATGCCAAGCCAGCATTGTAGCAGCAGAAACAGAATTTGACTGTTCTTTTTCTTCCCTATTCTCTTCTTAAGGCTCTTTCTAGCATTGAAGTAAAACTGAAAGATACCTGGCAATTTATGTAGTAGGATGTTTTGTAATAATAAGTATTACTAATGAAATCTTTAAAGAATATAAAATTACTGATAAACTTATAGTGACAGCCACTGATCCAGCAGGTATTAAAATACCTACTTTTTGATTGCTCTCTAGTATGTCCAAATGTAAGCAAAAATAGTGTACAAAATAAGGTGAAAAAATGCACTTTCTGACTGTACTTTGGGATATCATAATAAATATGTATTGATTTAGATTTTTTAAATTGACCTTACGCAGTGTTGAAACAGTGTTAGTGGGTTGGGGATGTAGCTCAGTGGCATAGTGTCTGCCTGGCAAGCACAAGTCCTGAGTTTGATTCCTGTTACCAAAAAAAACCCCAACAATGTTAGTGTATTAATGTGGTCAGTTTATTTTTATGGAAGTGCCTTCGAAGTTATCATTGAAATAGTCTTGTTTTATTTTTAATGGGAATTTCTTCCAATTACATTATCAGGGTGAATCGGCACTTGATTTGGCAAAGCAGAGAAAAAATGTGTGGATGATCAACCATCTGCAAGAGGCAAGGCAAGCCAAGGGATATGACAGTCCATCTTTCCTTAGAAAGCTAAAAGCTGATAAGGTAAATGCATGACTGAAAGTTTTCATTCTCTAATCTTTCACCATTTATAGCTGTCTTTACTCAGCTTGGCTGTTCACAGACTTCAATTTTGCCATTTCCCATTGTGATTTTAAAAATATTTTATTCAGAATACGGTGAAGGTAAATAACAAAGTTTCTTAGGGCCTTTTTTATTTAGTTTATGATCTGGGTTGTTAAGGGTGAGTGTGTATAATTAAGGGTGAGTGTGTATGAAATTGTTTAAATCTCCATAGGTTATAATACACATTTTAGTTTACCGAGTCAACTGGCTTTTGTTAAATTATATATAAAAATAAAGGGTTTTTTTCTGTGATATTCATGATTTGAATGGTAACAAATTGTGAAGCACTTTAGTTGTAATATGTATCTTTTTTAAACCAGCAACTGAAACTCTAATTAGAGTTTTTAATTCTTTTATGATACTGTGCAACTTTTTTTTTTTTTTTTACTGGGAAAACTTTTATTCTTGACTACTTCATGGAAATTCATTTTACATTTTCCATATACTTTGAATTTTAAAGTGTGTGACTGTTGACTCAATTGCCCAATTATGATTTCAGAACTTACAATATTTTCCCAAAAGGGGTGGGTCTAAATTTTTGTTTGTTTGTTTGTTTTTAGACAGGGTATCACTATGCAGTTCAGGCTGGTTTTGAGCTCACTTTGTAGCCTAGGCTGGCCTCGAACTCGCAACAGTCCTCCTGCTTCAACCTCTCCTGAGTGCTGGGGTTACACGTGTGCACCACCACACCTGGCTCTAGATTCTTTAAAAACAGCATTTCTATCAAAGGAGAAATTAATTAACTAACTTTTTAAAAATATATACCCAAATAGTTGATAGTGTATCTTACCAATAGCTAGTTTCTGAGTGGGAATAAATTTTGGGTACCACCTGATGTATATCTTCGTCAGGCTGCCCTGTTTACAATTTTATTAACATTTATAAAATCTACAAGTAACATCATACTTGATAAGGAAAAACTGCTTTTACTGCTAAGATCAAGAACAAGGCAAGGCCGTCTGTCTTATCCGTCTTACTGCTTTCATTCAGCATAGTACTAGAGGTTCTAGTTATTGCAATAAAGAAAATAAAAGGAAATTAAAAGGCATATAGATGAGAATGGGAGGGGCAAGTATCCCTACTTATAGTCTATCATGATTGACTGTGAAAATCTCAAGAAATCTACAAAAAAGAAAAAGAAAGAATTCTTAGAACTAATAAATGAGTCCAACAGGGTTACAAGATAAAAGGTAAGTTAGACAAAAATCCATGTTCTTCCAGTGTACGGAGTAAACATAGACACCAAAATTAAGAATACATTTAGAACTGGAATGTCTCAAAAATTTTATTAAAATACTTGGTGTAAATCCAACCAAAAGTGTAATGTATACTAAAATCAAAAAGTGCTGGTGAAGGAAGTCAAAAATGATCTAACAAAATGGAGAGAGAATTTGTTTATGAACTAGAAGACCCAGCATAGCAAATTTTTAGTTAGTATGCAATCCTGTCAGAATTTCGGCAAGAGATTTTATATATAACCAAGAGAATTCTGAGATAACTGGATCTGAAAGAGCTAAAACAATTTTGCAAAAGTGGAATCATCACCTGCTTTCTGTATAATCTGATCTGTTCTATAGCTATGGTGATCAGTGTGCTGTGGTACTACTAGAGAGATAAACTTACAGATCAGTGCAATGGAATACAGCCCAGAAATAGAACCACAAAGATACACTCCCACTTTTGACAGAAATGCAGAAGCAATTCAGTGAAAGTAGATAGCCGTTTCACTAATAATTTAGGAACACTTGAACCTCCCCAGGCAAAAACCAACTAGCTCACTAAATAAAATAAACCTCAACTCAAATATTATGCTTTATATAAAAATTAACTGAATTTTTTAATTGTAAGACATAAAATTATTATCTTTAGAATGAAAATAGGAAGAAGTCATTAAGATCTTGGTCTCTGCAAAGAATTATTAGAATTGACATGAAAAGTACAGTCCATAGAAGGATAAAATGATAAACCAGATTTAAAACTTGAAACTTGCTCTGTTAAAGACTGTATGAAGAGACTGCAAAGATAAGCTATAGACTGGGAGATAATATTGATAAGCCATATGATATTGATAAGCCGTACTCTAGCACCCAGAGTATATGGGAATTCTCAAAACTCATGTATGTATATCTATAATTCTTTCAAAATTACAAAGTTAGTAAAAGTAGGTTACTGAATGGTTGAATCTAGGTAACACAGGTATTTCATATCTGTATAGTAACGTCACCGATACATTTTTATATCATCTTACATATATTAAATGAGACTTTGAAAAAAAATTGACTAACCAAATTTGACCCAGAAATCAAACACATAAAATACCTAAGTGAAATAACTCATATGTTCACACAGAAATGAATATTGAAATGTTTATACTTTTTAATTCATAATCACCATGAACAGAAGCAGTTCTGATTTGTCAGGTGGGGAATACATAAACATGGAATGTACTCATG
>NW_004955405.1:15961268-16019853 GCF_000276665.1 Chinchilla lanigera
TTTAAAAATATATACCCAAATAGTTGATAGTGTATCTTACCAATAGCTAGTTTCTGAGTGGGAATAAATTTTGGGTACCACCTGATGTATATCTTTGTCAGGCTGCCCTGGTGCTAATGATACTAGTTGTTTAAAGTTAACATTGATCTGTTATCAAGAGGAAATGAAGGGAAACACACTTGAAATCAGTGCCTCATTTACTTATATGAATTCGCATTTCCTTAATGTGCTGAAAAGTTCCCTGCTCCATTGCGTAGACATCAAAACAATTAAACTTGTCAGTGTTCAGATCCCATAGCTGGCATTAATGAATAATATTTTCATGTTATATTAATGCTTTCAGTTAATTGTTAGATTGATTTATTTTGATGTTACCTTGCCCTCTAAACTTTAGAGCAGTTTTGCTCATCAGAGTGAAAAGTGGCTAATATCTAATGATAATTAGGCTAATAACAAAAATATGTAACTACAAAATCATATAATCTTTATGGTTTCATTTTGTTGAATGTAAATATTGTGAAGTTTAATGTGTATTCAGATGAAAATGACTTAAGTTTTAGATGTATTAATATGTGTAGTTACTTGTATATAGCATAGTGAAACACATATAAGGTTAATGTGTTCGGCTGTAATTGCTTTTGAAAAAGAAAGCTTCATAAGAAACTTATGAAGCACTTTTAACATTTGCATGTTATTGTGATTAGTTGAAAAGTCGAGCTTTTTCCTGTTTTTGTTCCTTTAGTATCTTCAAATACATTGAATTTTTAAAAAGGCTATAGGTTGAGTAAATACATAGACACACACACACACACACACAGAGCACAAGAGTGAGTGTCTACATTTATTTTTCTATCTCACATTAGGCAAATTTAAATCATGGACATGATTTTGTTTGCTAGCCTATGGAAGTATGTTTTGTAATTAAAACTAAACAAGAAAAAAATAAGAACAAGGACTAACTAGTATTTTATGTTTTAAGACATTATCTCCAAAGGAGAGGAAGTATTTTTGGACAATATTAGTAGACAGACATGGAAGAAATTTTGATTTTAGGAAATACTTTAAAAGCATTTGAATTTTTAAGGTTAGAAGATTTTAAACAGGCAGATAATGGTTAAACAAATGTGAACTATTTCATAAAAGGTTGGAGAAGAATCTTTATTTTTTCTCATATTTTAAAATCCATGACCCAATAAGTGGGTTTACTTTTTTTAGCCCACTTACTCCAGACTAGGAACTGACAAAGCCAACAACCCAGAATCACAAGTGCAAGTTTTTGTTTTTGTTTTTGTTTTTGTTTTTTTGTACTGTGAAGCGAACTCAGGACCTTGTGCTTGCCAGGCAGGTGCTTGTGCCACTGACCTATATATATCCCTGGCCCCAGAGTCACAAGTGAATACGGACAAAATGACCTGAACTAAAGCTTCAATTTAGCCAGAGGACCACAAAAGAGGAAGCCTCACAACACATGATACATGTAGAAAATAAGTGCTTCATCATAGCCAGACAAATACGGCTCTACCCTGACTCAGAACAGCAAGGGCCTATTGGTCAGTCTAGACTTTCACCCTTACCAGGTGTCTTGGTTAGTTTTCTCTCATTGCTGGGACAAAATACCTGACACCCAAAATTAAGGGAGGAAAGGTTTATGTAGCTCACAGTCTGTGGAGGTTTCAGTCCATAATCAGATGGCTCCAAGGCAGGGTGGTGGGCACAGAGGCAACCGTGTAGGCTGGCAGAAGATAACAAAAGCAGCAAGAGCAAAAGGAGCGGGGAGGGCAAGCCTCTTTTCCTCCTTTATATTGTGTGCAGCCCCCACCCCCACTATGTCCCCAAGGTGGGTGTAACACTCAACATCTCCCTGTTCACCTCTTGGCAGGTTGAGGATGTTTACAAAGTGAGGACCTTGGCCCCCTGCTGAGTCACTTAGTTAAACTTCTAAACTTCTCAAGTTGACGCAGTATCAGCCATAATACCAGGTGTTATAGAAGACTTTGTATAGAGAGTTGGGACTTTTCATCCCTGCTGACTTAATGAGGCCCCACACCCCTGTATTAATTGTAGACTACACTTCTGCCTGTCCCAGCCTGGGAAATATCAGTAGAGCTCTCCTTGGCCAGCAGTAATAACCCCCTTTTCAATGTCAGTGGAGGCTAAGTATGGGTGCTGGAATTTCCCACCTGCAATAATGAAGTAATGCCTCTGTAATACATAGATGAAACTGTTTCAGAATAATCCATCTAAAAGAGAAGGAAGGTCCAAATAAGATCCAGAGTCTTACAGTACCCAAAATGACAAGGTTTCAATTAAAAGTAACTTGTCATACCAAGATGCAGGAAGATATGAAACCAAATGAAAAGATAATCAGTAGATACCAACACTATGATGACAGAATTATTTGATGAAAGATCTTATATTAGCCATGATAAAAAGACTTCAAAAAGTAATTGTGAACATACTCAGAACAAAGAATCTCAGCAAAGAACTAGAATATAAAAACAATATAAAGAAGAACCTAGTGAAAACTGTCTTGGTTACTTTTCTCTCGTTGCTGAAACAAAATACCCAACGCCCCAAATGAAGGAAGGAAAGGTTTATTTAGCTTACAGTTTGTGGAGGTTTCAGTCCATACTTGGCTGGCTTCAAGGCAGAAGGTAGCAAAGCAACAAGAGCAAAGCCGGGACTGGCAGCCGAACAGCAAACAGCCAGAGCAAAACGGGAGGAATGGCTCCAAGCAGGTTCTTTCCCTGCCTTACTTTGTAAACAGGCTACCCCCACCTAAGGGGCGTGTAGCTCTCACATAATCTCCATGCCCTCTTCCACAGGCTCAGGCTGTATACAAAGTAAGCACCCTGGCTTCCTGCTGAGTCACTTAGTCAAACCTCTAGACTCCCCAAGTTGACGCAATGTATCAACCATAACAAAAACCTTAAATTGAAAATTATAGTAATGAAAACAACAAATTCAATTAGTAGGCTCAGCAGTAGAGTAGAGAGAGCACAGGAAAGATGCAGTGACCTTAAAGATAAAAACAGTAAAAATTACCCATTTTGAACAATAAAAAGGAATACAATTTTTTTTTTTAAAAAAGGCGGAAACTCAGGAACCTGAAAAAAGATCAAAGATTGCTGTGATTGGAGTCTTGAAAGAGGAGGAGAAAGGGATGGAGCTGAAAAAGTACACAAGGATACAGTGGCTAAAAAGTCCCCAAATATGGCAAAATACAAATTCTCAGGTTAGGAAGCTAAGCAAACTTAAATCCTCACCGAACACGTCATAGTCAAACTTGTGGAAAACACAGGTACTCCTTCATGCCGTTCCCCACAAGTCTTGAAATCCCCTTGCCAATAAGTCAGTGTAGTCTACAATATTAACAAAGAGGGAAAATCTTAAGATTGTATCAATCATGTAGGAAAAAACATATCCTAGAAACTGGTATACATTCATGACAAAAACACTCAGATAAGTAGTAATTGAGAAGTTTACAATTTTATTAACATTTATAAAATCTACAAGTAACATCATACTTGATAAGGAAAAACTGCTTTTACTGCTAAGATCAAGAACAAGGCAAGGCCGTCTGTCTTATCCATCTTACTGCTTTCATTCAGCATAGTACTAGAGGTTCTAGTTATTGCAATAAAGAAAATAAAAGGAAATTAAAAGGCATATAGATGAGAATGGGAGGGGCAAGTATCCCTACTTATAGTCTATCATGATTGACTGTGAAAATCTCAAGAAATCTACAAAAAAGAAAAAGAAAGAATTCTTAGAACTAATAAATGAGTCCAACAGGGTTACAAGATAAAAGGTAAGTTAGACAAAAATCCATGTTCTTCCAGTGTACGGAGTAAACATAGACACCAAAATTAAGAATACATTTAGAACTGGAATGTCTCAAAAATTTTATTAAAATACTTGGTGTAAATCCAACCAAAAGTGTAATGTATACTAAAATCAAAAAGTGCTGGTGAAGGAAGTCAAAAATGATCTAACAAAATGGAGAGAGAATTTGTTTATGAACTAGAAGACCCAGCATAGCAAATTTTTAGTTAGTATGCAATCCTGTCAGAATTTCGGCAAGAGATTTTATATATAACCAAGAGAATTCTGAGATAACTGGATCTGAAAGAGCTAAAACAATTTTGCAAAAGTGGAATCATCACCTGCTTTCTGTATAATCTGATCTGTTCTATAGCTATGGTGATCAGTGTGCTGTGGTACTACTAGAGAGATAAATTTACAGATCAGTGCAATGGAATACAGCCCAGAAATAGAACCACAAAGATACACTCCCACTTTTGACAGAAATGCAGAAGCAATTCAGTGAAAGTAGATAGCCGTTTCACTAATAATTTAGGAACACTTGAACCTCCCCAGGCAAAAACCAACTAGCTCACTAAATAAAATAAACCTCAACTCAAATATTATGCTTTATATAAAAATTAACTGAATTTTTTAATTGTAAGACATAAAATTATTATCTTTAGAATGAAAATAGGAAGAAGTCATTAAGATCTTGGTCTCTGCAAAGAATTATTAGAATTGACATGAAAAGTACAGTCCATAGAAGGATAAAATGATAAACCAGATTTAAAACTTGAAACTTGCTCTGTTAAAGACTGTATGAAGAGACTGCAAAGATAAGCTATAGACTGGGAGATAATATTGATAAGCCATATGATATTGATAAGCCGCACTCTAGCACCCAGAGTATATGGGAATTCTCAAAGCTCATGTATGTATATCTATAATTCTTTCAAAATTACAAAGTTAGTAAAAGTAGGTTACTGAATGGTTGAATCTAGGTAACACAGGTATTTCATATCTGTATAGTAACGTCACCGATACATTTTTATATCATCTTACATATATTAAATGAGACTTTGAAAAAAAATTGACTAACCAAATTTGACCCAGAAATCAAACACATAAAATACCTAAGTGAAATAACTCATATGTTCACACAGAAACGAATATTGAAATGTTTATACTTTTTAATTCATAATCACCATGAACAGAAGCAGTTCTGATTTGTCAGGTGGGGAATACATAAACATGGAATGTACTCATGATGGAATACTACTAAGCATTGAGAAAGGAATGGACTGTGGTTGTTTTTTTGTGTGTGTGTGTGGTAGTGGAAATCAAACTCACCATCTTGTGCTTGCAAGCCATGCTGTGCAGCTGAGCTATATCCCCAGCCCTAGGAACAAACTGTTGGTATACAACAGCATGGATAAATGTCATCTATATTCTCTAAGTGAAAGAAATCAGACCTAAAAGGATACATTCATTATGATTAAATTTCCATGACATTCTTGCAGACAATTTACAGAGGTAGAAATTAGATACATAGTTGCCTTAAGCTGGGCTTAGAGGACATGGAGGAATTTTAGGACTGGACAGTAACAGTTCTGTATCTTTCCTTTGGTGCAGGTTACACCATTTATGTGTTAATCAAAACTTAGAGAACTATACTCCAAAAGTGATCAGTTTTACTCTATATAAACAATGTTTATAATTTTTTAAAATGAAAAATATTATTAGTGCTGAAGGAAAACAATTGTTTTAACTAAAATCAAATTAAAGATAATTTTAGTAAATAGTTTTTCATATGATATGTGTATCTTCTTCCTCTAAGTTATAAATCTTCAACTATGTTGATAAAAGGTTCACATGTACTAGAAAAATACTGGAATAATTATTACACTACAACATAAAATTAAACTCTGAAATTGCTCTTTCAATTATCACTCTAAGTTAATATTACACATTTCGTTAAGAAAATAAATTACTATTGGGAAATTGGGAAAAAATGTTATCACTTACATGAAAAATGTTTATTTCCCTAGGAGGCAGCGGTATGAAAAAGGTGCTGAAAATGTGTAATATAATTTTAGCCTTTAGAAAGGTACTCATAGAGGAACGTAGTAATCATATGATGAGCTTTGTTAGACCATAGCTACCACAGATCTTCCATATCTGACTGTGTAGAACTTGCTTTTAAAACTTCTATTTCCATTTTTCATAATCCTAAAAAAAGTCCTTTTAAATTATTTAGTGTCTGACTCCAGAGACTAGCATCTTGAATAGTACCTGCATATATTAGTTTGTTTCTGAATGATGCATTTTACTTTCTGTTGCATGCTTTTACAGAAACAGCAATGATCTTCTTAAGGTTATTTGAAACATGCAAAAATTTTCTAATTATTTTGTTTCTGTACAGGAATTTCGGCAGAAAGTAATGCTAGGAACTCCATTCCTAGTTATTTGGCTAGTTGGGTTTATAGCAGACCTAAATATTGATTCTTGGCTCATTAAAGGGCTAATGTATGGTGGCGTTTGGGCTACAGTACAGTTCCTTTCAAAGTAAGTGTATTGTTTTTAAGTATATTTTGATTGTACATGAAAGTATGTAAGTGGTACCCTGCTGTATGTTTTGTATGTTTAGAACACTACCTTTATGTAGAATGTTTGATCTTTATTGTTTAAATAATTTTGATAAGTTAATATATAAAATCTTTTAGATTTTAAAAATACTAAAATAATTCTAAAGATGTTTAATGAGTGAAATCTAGCATGTCATTTTGAAAGCTAATATGCAGTTTTAGAAATTTAAATATTTCTAAATAAAATTTCAATAGAAATGAACTAAATTTGTTTTTGAACTAAAATATTTACATAGTATGTAATATGCATATTATTTATTTCTGAGTAATTATAATAGTGACCTCACCTTTTCATAGGCTTTATATTTCTTTGGCCATAGACACTAAGCAAGGAGAGGTTTGATTTTATTAACATGGTGAGCCTAGGCGTAATTATGATATAAGCTCAGTTTAAAAAGTTCTTTCCTCCTTTTTGTTTAAACATTTTGACCATTTTCTTTTTTTCTTCTTGTCCATAGGTCCCATGCCTTAGTTTTGCCCCATTCTGCAAACCTGAGAAGGTGTTTATGATGATCCCGAACTTCCCATTTAATTTCCACTCTTTTAGTATCCTATTTTTACCTGCAGTTTAGAAAAGAGTTGTGAAAATATTTCACAAAGGAATGGGAATAGCCAGTAATACGCTAATATTACCGCAGGGGCTGAACTCTGGTTCACTTACTTTGTTTTAGCATTTCTAGGAGCTCCAAAAGAGATATATAGGAAGTTACCAAGATTCCCTGCTTAATGTATGTGGGGAGTTGATTCTGTTTATGTCAAAAAATTTATTATTATTTATTTCTTCCTCAACTTGAAGTATTATAAATACAAAACTTCAGTTTTACCAAATCAGCTAGTTCATTCTGTCTGAAAAGATGTGTCCCAATCTTAACTGAAGTTTGTAGATAAGACTAATGGTGAAGCATAAACATGTGAGCTTTTTTTTCATACTTTTTCATTGGTTGAAATTATAACCCATCTCTGAGGAATAATATTCTGGATGGTGGAGTTGCTCTTTATAATAAAGTAAATTATTGATTTAAAGCAATCAGAGTACACTGAAATTATGAAATTGAAAAATACATGGAATATGATTTTAATTATTTGTACATTAAAAAGAACTTCAGAATCTTGCTGACTCAGTTTAGCTATGAGCTCATTATTATTGGTCTTATTATCACTGTGAAGACATTCCCAGTGGGGGTAAACATCTTAGACTTCTGGATTCTGGTTAAACTAATGCTTACTATACGAATATATACAAATTTTATTTAAATAAGTTTTCATTTTTATGATGAAATATAAAGTTCATATTTTATGAAACTTGTATTTTACAGGTCCTTTTTTGATCATTCAATGCATAGTGCATTGCCCCTTGGGATATATTTGGCAACCAAATTCTGGATGTATGTGACGTGGTTCTTCTGGTTTTGGAATGATATCCTTTGGTTGTAAAGACCATATCTAAAACTAACTTTGTTATTTAAACAAATGTTAAATTTAGCATTAGTACTGAACTACTCATAGTTCTTATAGTAAAGCAGCATTTCTAAAACAGTGAACTAAATGTTTTTAAATGTTTTATATTTAATAGGTTGCTTTTGAAAGCTCTTGTAAACAACTGTATATAATAATAGCTACCATTTACTGAGGCTGTTTTGTTTTGCTCGCTGCTAGAGATTGAACCTCAGGTATTCACATTAAATTACATCCCCAACCCTTTTTATTTTTTATTTTGAAACAGTTTTTCACTCAGTTGTCCAGGATGGGCTTAAACTTTCAATCTTCTGCCTCAGCCTCATTGAGTGCTGGGATTACAGGTGTATAAAGAGTTACAAGTGTTTTAAAAAGCATTTTCTTAAGTATTTGTTTAACCCCCATCCTATAAAGTAGTATTGTAACTCCATTTTATGAGAAAATTTTAGTCTTAAGGAACCCAAGGCCACGTTAGCTGGTCTCTGGTAAAGGCGTGATTGAAACAAGTATTTGTCTAACTCTCAACATGGTTTAATCCTTTCTACCCACATTGCTTGACAAAATATCCAACATCCACAGTTTAAAGGAAGAGAGGTTTATTTGGCTCACGTTTCAGCGGACTCAGTCCATGGGTGGCTGGCTCCAAGGCAGGCCCATCATGGAGGGATGACGTAGTAGAGCATTGCTCTTAGTTCACAGTGGCCAGAGAAGGGGAACAGTGCCAGAGAGGAAGGGGCAAGGGACCAGATAAAGTACCCAAAGTCATGTCTCCATAACCCCCCTGACAAACCCAGAAATGTGCGTTACGAATCCCCTAGGCCGGTGGTGGCAAACCTGTGGCATGCGTGCCATAGCAGGCTGTTCCATCAAAAGCGAAAAGGTTTGCCATCACTACTGGACAGTTCCCAAACCAATCAAATTAGCACTTAAGCTTAATTATGGTACTACCAAACTGAGTTTCATGTTTAGTATCAAGCTATTTTCTCTAAGCATTACCTTACTATCATAAATTACTTTCCTGTGGTATAGGTAATAGCGAAGATTCATCATCTTTGTTCAGAACGATTACTAAAATTTTTTTAACTTTAGCAAAATTATCAGTGTAATATATTTTCTAACAGCAGTGTAATTTTAAATTGTGTACAGTATAGGCATGTGTCACTATAAAGCCAGTATCAGTTTTGATACTTTCACGTAGAGAAAGTTATTAAGATTTATTTTAATAGATGTCTGTTAATTCCTTTTTCAAAATATAATAAATATTTAAGATGTTATTTAAATGGCATGCAATTTTCAGTAACTTATAACTTTTCCAGTTTTAGTAAATACCTAGTTCGACTTTTCACTTCATAATCTTGCATAAGTGATTTTGTGGTTTAGTTGAAAAACAAAAGAATGTTCATTTTATTTTTTGACCCTGAGCCCCAGAGTTGTAGTCATAATTTTATATTTTTACTGTATTATTATTTTCAGAAAGTATAATACTTTGTACTTTTAAATATTTTCTTAATGTTAGAATTTAAATTCTTCCATGTGGCAGTTTTCACCAGTTAATTCTGGCTTTGTATTATACTTTCATATAAAAGTTATTTCTCAAGGATTTGTTAAACCTTAGAATGTCTTACCGGAACATTTAGTATAAATAAAACAGATCTGCTTGTTTTCATTACCTCATTGATTTTAAACATACGAAATGCACTGACTTCTGAGATGACTTGGGTATTTTAGACATATTTTCTAACCTTGTATTTCCTAAATTGGACTTAAAATTTAGCATCTAAGGAAAAAAGCTCTTATTCACATCTCAAAATAATTTTAAACCATTGCTGTACTCCTGGTCTGTTAAGTGGAAAGAAGCAGAAACTAGTAGATGATAAAGCAATGAAACCTTAACATCTGAGAATATTCCCTAATTTCAGTGTTTTCTATTTTATTTTTCTTTTTTTCATAGCAAAGATGACTTATTGAGCTTCACAGAGAAAATGTGATGCTATTTCATAGCAAAATTAACTTTGAATTTCAGGAGGAGATGGGTATTAGCAGTGTACTCAGCAAAGCCCTGTTAGTACAGCTAACTGCATTAGACTTGGGTGGTTTCCTCTGATGTTCTCAAGTTAAGATTTTTCTAAAACAATTCTGCTATTTCAGGTAAAGGTCAGAGTTAAATTCATGAGTTTACAAAATAATGTGATTTGTGCTTAAAAAGCTGACAGTTGACAGCCACCGTTTTTGGGTGAGTTTCATCAGTGAGTTTTTTTTATAAACTGCCAGTTTTATAATTGGACTATATCTGAAAGCTTTATCCCCGTCCACCTGTCTCCCTTTAAAAAATAAAGACATGCACTAAAATACTGTTTTTGCAAATGAGATAAAAATATTTTAAAATAAATATTAAAGTGAAAAAGTAAGTCCTTTTGTAGAATTGTAAATGATTTTTATTACTAGCCTCTTTAAAAAAAAATTAAATTACTGTTTTACAAACCCATACAGTATGGGTCCTTTTCTTTTTTTCTTTTCTTCTTTTTCTTTCCTTCTTTTTTGTTCTTTTTTTTCCTTCCCTTTTTTTTGTCTTTTTAAGACAGAGTTTTATTATAAAGTCCTGGCTGGCCTTAAACTCACTTTGTAGCCTAGACTGGCCTCAAACTCACGGTGATCCTCCTGCCTCAGCCTCCCTTGGGATTACAGGTGTGCGTCACCATGTTTCTTTTCTTTATGTGGAGGTAGCATAAAAATAGCAGTGCAGGTTTCCAAAGCTAAGGGATTGAGAACGAGATGTAGATTTTGAAGGGAAACGAAGTCTATTTAAATTACTTAATTCAGATAATTCTGCTCTTAAAATAGATTTCAGTATATTTCTTTTTAAAAATGTGTTGAATAAATTTTGCTTGTTAATTTTTCAAGTAAAAATTACAGGATGAGAATACTAAACTTTATACTTCTATGTAAAGGAGGGATAATAGTTCAGTCTCATAGAGAATTATTTGAATTGGGTAAACACTACCCGAATGATTACAATACTGTAATATAATACAAAGTAATAGAGAAAATCCAAAAAAGAAAAATAAATGAACCTGCACTTTGAAAACTGTGGCTGGTGTGAGGGAGACAGGAGAGAGGAGGGTTATTGTGTAGGTCAGCTTTCATTGTCTCTAAGGAATCACTAGTATCTATTGACTCAATGGAATCTTTTCCTTTCCACGCAACTTTAACAAGGAAGCTGCCCAGTGACACTTGCTTTTGTCTCATTTTGAGGATTTCACGGAAATGTGACATTGCATTGTTAAACAGAAATACCTTTTGCACTGCTACAGCCTTATTTGAGTGGTGCTTTTCTACAAAATTTAGCACTGTTTCCCATGTTTTACTCATCTGTCTAATCTCATTGGCAGTGAGGACTTCCTCTGTCACTTTCTTCTCTGCAGACAAGATCTCCACAACCTTGCTATTGGGAGGTGGTCACCTACAGTCCTACAGTGAGAGAGAGAACCAAGGCTCAGTTGTAATCATGTGACATTCAGCATCTTGTACTACTCTATTGGAAGACGTTACACATTACTTGTTTATCAAGTTAAAATTTATTAGAAATGTTTGCTTGTCTTGCGGAGCAGTTTACAGAACAAGTTACTTGCAAGGTTTTAATGTACTCATTTTATAAAAAAAGAACTCTATCTCTAGGCCTTGTATGATTTTGGAGCTACTTTTTTTTTTTTTTTTTAACCCAGTGTTAATTTCTGAGGCTAGGGAGAGAAACTTAAGAGAGATATAGGAAAGGGTAGAGGTTGGAGAAAAAAGTATAGATTTAAATTAAAATGGAAGCACAAAGGATAGTAGACAGGAAAGACCCTTGAGGCTGTAAGGTGCTGATTAAGGTGGAGATAAATGGCCGTGGATGTCAGGAACTACCTCTCTGATGACCTCAGATTCTTTTGCTTCTACCTCTTTCCTCATGCGACTTATGACTCTATATAAATAGTTTTGCAAAGTAGAATTACAGCTTATTTTCATTATTCACAGTAGTTAATGTTTTGTAATTGCTGCAAGCACTGAATTAGAATATATCGATTGTTCATAAGGGAAATACAGGATTATTTCTTGAGAAATGTGGGCCACAACAGTTTTGACAACCAGTTAATGCACTGGTTTGCATGTTTCAGTTTTCAAAAACCTTAATACAGTATATATAATGTTGCTTCATTACCATTGAGCTCCTGCCAAGAGCATAATAGTTCATGCACAAATGAAGCCTGTTTACCATACGCTTTCTCTAAAAGGCACATTGTAGCCTCTTTGTGTGTGGGAACACTAGATAGCTCTTGAGCGCTGCCTGTTGGCTGCCCTTTTAAGCATCACATTCAGCAGAGGGCACAGAAGTGTGGCACTAAAGAGAACACTGAAGGGACACTTGTTTGCAGTATGGGAGCTGAAATGAAGGGAGATGGTTCCCTGTTCTCAGTATAGGCATACTGGGAAACTCAGATTTTTCACTGTTTTGATCAGGCTCATCAAATGATGTAAGAAAGTGCTGTGAACGTTGATTTTGGGGCTTACATACAAATTGTGCAGAATAGGTATGAGAACCAACTGTATAAACTTTATTTTGGTTTTTCGTAAAACCCAATTTAATAAAATTACTTGTGTTTTTATGGTGATGATTATACATTGGTATAAGTTATTTTAATAAACAAGCTCTTTACTCTGTACTACTATTCATTTAATAGTTATCTCCATGTAGATAACTTAGTTATTCTGTACTTTTTGATATATATCAGATGTACTACTTTACTTGCTTTTAAGAATTCTTGTAGATAAAATACATAAAGATCTTAATGCAGGTTTATAATTGATAGAAAGATTAGGGTACAAAGAAGTATCTTGCTCGTAGTCATGCAAGCAGGTACTTACTTTTTTTTTTTTCTTTTTGAGATAGGGTGTCACTGTGCAGTTCAGGCTGGCCTTGAGCTCACTTTGTAGCCCAGGCTAGTCTTGAACTCATAACAATCCTCCTGCCTCAACCTGCCTCGTGCTGGGATTACAGGTGTGCGCCACCATGCCTGGCTGGCAGGTACTTAGAAATTTGGTGTAGAACCTAGCTTTTTGACCTAACTCAGCCTGTTTTCATATGACCTTCTGTTATACTCTGAACATAATTTAAGTTTGTAAAGCTTTCCTGGAAAGCAGTTTGGGAGCATAGGAAAAATTCTAAAAATATTCTTCGAAATCTCTTCAGTTTTTAAAATTTCTTTCTAATTATTAGTACATATTTACAGTGCATAATGATGACATTCACTGTTGTACAAGTACATACACATTTAACTTCATCCCCTTCCCCGTCCCCCCTCCCCACTCCATCTCTTGATCCCCTTCCCTTTCCCAATTATCTTTTATTTTACTTTTTAAAGAAATCATGAGATATTATATGGTACTTATAGGGTATAAGATTAAAGGTTTATTTATTGTTTTGTTTTTTTTTTTGGTTTTTCTCTGGTACCAGGAATCGAACTCACGACGTTGCGCTTGCCATCCAGGCGCTTTTGCCGCTGAGCTAAATCCCCAGCCCCTAAAGGTTTATTTAGAAGGGCATTTCTCATAAGATTATTTATAATAGGGAAAAAATGAAAGTGTTCTGAATATCCATCCTGAACAGAGGGATAGTTTTGGCTGTGTGCAATAGTAGATTAAATAACCATTCAAATGCTTTTTTAAGACAGTGATACTGTCTTGTTAGGATATAATAAAAGCACTAAGTTATATTTACAGAGATTCCAATTTAAAAATAGTACAGGGAAAAGAGCTACAAGTGAGGACAGGGAGTTTTAGAAGTGGTTATCATTGCTTATTTTGTTTCTTGTCCTTTTGTTTTTAAAGAAAAAACTTTAGGTTGTGTTAACCTCTCGATTTTCTTTCACTTCTTAATCCATTAATTTATTTACTTTTCACTGAATTTTCAAAACATTTAAAGTTAAAAAATAATAGTTTATGTACTATTTCAGTTGCATACTGCCTGACATCCAGGTTATTAATTGAACCACTGAAGGCACTATATCTTTGGTATATTTTTATCTACTTATAGTATCACTTATTGGAAAAATTATGTTAAAATTTTCCAGTTGTTGATTTAGAATTTTTTCTAATGACTTGAACCTTGAATCACCATCTAGTGACCCATGGTAAAAAAAGCATTAACAGGCTGGACGAGGTGGTGCACGCCTTTAATCTCAGCACTCAGGAGGCTGAGGCAGGAGGATTGTTGGGAGTTCAAGGCCAGCCTGAACTGCACAGTGATGCCCTGTCTCAAAAAGACCAAAACAAAACAAAACAAAACAAAAACTTAACAAAGAACATTTTATTTTAACTAATATTTACCTTTAACTTTTCTATAATCTTAAATTTTATAAATGTCTCTTATAAGTAACGTCTAAGTGTTAACACATATCCAAAAAGTTGATGTTAAATTTTGGAACCAGCTTGTCTCTAAATTTGTGCTTGTTGATTATTATGTCTGGTCTTCAGGAAGTTTTCTATTAATAGTTTAGCACCACGTTTTTAAAATTAAAAAAAATAATTTTAGTTAACACATTCTTTTTTGATTGATCATTTTCTGTCCTAGAGATCAAGCCTAAGGCCATGTACATGTGAGGCAAGTGCTCTACCCTGCTGAGTTACAGCATCAGCCCCTGGGAAATCATTTTTTATTATTAAAACAAGTATGTTTTAGAGTGTTAATCTTCGTCTCTCAGATTTTCTTAATATGTGGTATGTTTTTCAGTATATAATAAATGGAAGTTATATGTGCACATTATATAATATAAAAAAAAATTTCGTTTTTCTGAAAATTATTTGTATTATGATCTATGAATTCTCTTTGTATTTCCTACTTCAAGGATAAATTATCCTTTGAATTATCTTTAGCTGTCATCTTGTTTATACTTTTATCTGTAGTTGTTTTCTTTATGCTCCATGTATTCATCTTTATAAATTTTTCATTCCATTGGTACATAATGATTTTGTTTGGTCTCTGTTTCTTACTTCAAGAATTACCCTTTTTTTCTGGTTCTAATTATTTATTATCTTTAAGCTCATGTTTTATAGACTTCATATTATAATTTAATTATGAAACATTCTTAGTTCATTTGGTTTTGTCCTTAGGTTATATTTCCTCCCAGACTGGATTCTTTGCTTTGTGAACACCATACATCTTCATCTTACTTGATTTTCTAAAAAGTATGCTAACATAGTCGTTACACTGTTTCTTTTCATCATACTCATGATTAACCTGGGCAACTTAGACTTTGTTTTCTTAAAGTTTTTTCTGTCATATTTGGTACCAGTATAGTATTTCCCCAGTGTTAGAATTTATCTAAATTTGTACACATTTTTCCTTTGTCTTAGTAAAGAGAACTCAGTTGTAAATTCTTGCTCTAGGACCTAGGTTTAACTGTCATAAGATATTGTTAGAAAGTTCTTTCTGAGATTTGATTCTACCTGGCCTTAGAGACATGGTGATGTTGGGATTATTATCCTCCACGGCTTAGTCCTGTCACTTTCTTAATAACAAATTAATCATAATTGAGATGTCTGGTAATTTTTTGATCGTTAGTGGAGGCCATGCGGGGAATTTAGGGACTTTCGTTCTTGATGAGGTTGTCTAGATTTGTTGATAGTTTCTACTATCTTCCTGTTTTTCCCCTAATTACCTAGGGTGAAAAGTGGGAGTATTTATTAGTCAGCTCAGGCACCCATATAGTATACCACAGACTAGGTGGCTGTAACAGTAGGATTTTATTATTCAACAGTTTTGGAGGCCAGTAGTCTGAGATCAGATTGTGTTTGTTTGTTTGTTTGTTTGTTTGTTTTTGAGGTGTGGTCTCACTATGCAGTTCAGGCTGGTCTTCAGCTAACTTTGTAGCCCAGGCTGGTCTTGAACTCTAAATGATCCTCCTGCCTCAGACTCCCGAGTGCTGGGATTACAGATGTGTGCCATCACGCCCAGCTTGTTTGTCTTTTTTGAGACAGGGTTTCACTGTGCAATTCAGGCTGGGCTTGAACTCACTCTGTAGCCCAAGCTGGCTCCTGCCTCAGTCTCCTGAACTCTGGCATTACAGCCAAGTATCGCCATATCCAGCTGTGATCAGGTTCTGGTGAGTCTTCTTAGCTTACAGAAAACTGTCTTCTTGCTGTGTCCTCTCATTCTCGCTGTTCTTATCAGGCGTTGGATTAGGGTTTCACCTTTATGACCTCTTTTAACCTTAATTGCCTTCTAAAGACCCTGTCTCCAGGTACAGTCACACTGGGGTTTAGGACTTCAACATACGGTTTGGGCGGGGTCCAGGTCGGTACAGACCTCTTAGTAGAGGGCCAGGGTGGGATTGATGAGAATTCTCAGACATTTTTGCCGTCATCTGTAGTTTTCCATTCTGCTCGTGCATGTGTAGGCAGGCCTAATTCCGTTCCAGTGCTAGGTGGCTAGCCTTAACAGTTGCCAGCCTTCTTTGACCTTCAGTTTTGAACTTTACAGTACAGTGAGCTTGTCCCTTTTCTGAAGTAGTTGATAGTATTTTGGAGAGTACTTGGTTTGTTTGATTTAGTGTTTTGGGTTCATTTTGTTACTATTGTAAAGAAATAAGGCATGAATTTCAAACTATTATCGTAGCTTGAAAGTCTAATTGAGTATGTTTCTTTAAAAGTAGTCAAGTTACAGCTATAGCCATCAAAATAACAACTAAGCAGGTCAAAGAGTTACATGTAAAAAATGATTCCATAGAGCTTGCTTCAGCAGCACATACACTAAAAATGATTCTATAAACATTAGATGAAAACATTGATGACAGACTTGTTTCACCTGTAATAAGCATAGAAACACATTAAAAGAATAATAAAACACTTTCTAAAGTTAACAAGGTATTTTTCTTAGTGATATTGCAACAGTACTAATGAAGTAAGCACACATTGCTAGTGGGGTTATAAATGGTATCTTTTTATCAGAAATAATCTAACAATGTAAGTATATGCATAACCCTTAAGAATATTCATCCCAGGTATATTGTTCCTGTATTACGGATTCAGGAAATTCTAATGAGCACTTTGGCGAGGAAGAATAACATAAGTAATACATGTCAGGATTTTAATGGTTTCTTTACCTATTACTCACCCTACAGTCTTGTACTTAGGCTTTGCCTTACTTGTGTCATGTTAAGTTTTAATTTTAAAAATAAAAGAATGAAAACATATTAACAAACACACATACATTTACAAACTAACACAAAAACAATACAAGAAGTACTGAATTTCAGACAAGGTGATAGGAAATTAACAATGGTTGTTTTATTATATATTGATATCTTCAAATTGGTTACTCAGGTAAACAATATAGACATGTAAGATTGATCAAACAATTAAACATTAACTGTTCCTTTCAATAAAGCAATAGAAGTCAGTAGTACAACTATGTTAGCTATCCTGTATATACATATATACATAATTTTCCCCTTCTTTCTTTTCTCTTTTCCCTCATCCCAGTTGTTCTTTAGTTTTGAGCAGTTTCCTTTCATTTCACAATATCTATCATACCTCCTAATTTTTATTCACTCTTTCAGGTTCTTACACTAGTGAGACAGTACGATGTTTACACATGTGGGTCTGATTTATTTCACTTGTGAGTATAGTGTGTAGTTGTGTCCATTTACCTATAAAAGCCTCGTTTATCTTTCTTTATAGCTGGGTAATATTCTATTAAATAAAAATACCACAACTTTTTACTCATTCCTCCTCAATGGATGGACATTTGGGTTGCTTCCATGATTTAGCTATTACAAATTGTGCTGCTATAAACATGTGTGTACATATATCACTGTAATATGTTTTCAGTTCTTCTGGGAAAATACCCCAAAGAAGAAAAGCTGGGTTGAATGGGACCTCTAGTCCTAGTTTACTGAGGAATCTCCAAACTGATTTCCACAGTGTTTTTACCATTCTACACTCCCACCAGCAGTGTAGAAGGGTTCCTTTTTCTCTGCAGCCTTGCCAATATTTGTTATTGGTTGATTTCTTAATGCTAGCCATTCTTACTGGGGTGAGATGGAATGAATCTTAAGTGTTGTTTTAATTTGCATTTCTCGAATGACGAATGATGTTGAACATTTTCTCTTGTATTTATTTGCCATTTGTATTTCTTTATCTGAGAAGTATGTACTCACCTCAGATGCCCGTTTTTAAACTGGGTCTCTGAATTTGCAGGGGGGGGACTGATGTTTTTTAATTCTTTATATGTTCTAGATAGAAGTCTTTTGTCCAAGAGACAGTCAGCTAAAATTTTTTCCCAATTTGTGGGTTTTCTTTTTACTGTGCTAGTGATTTCAAAAAATTTAAAAATTAGCGTGTTTTTCCTAAAACTTAGTTCAAATTATCAAAGATAATCTTTAAAGAGCAAGTGAAAGACATTTTTTAAGTTCATCTGTTAATTAATTCCTGAATAACTTTTCACATATGTAGTCATATACCAAGCAGCTAGCTGGCCTTCTGCGAATTCAGCCCAGGTTATAAGGGCTTGACCTACTTGTTTACACGTTAGTTGTAATCAAAGGTGCTGCCCCTGAATAATGCCGGTGTTGTGCACTCCTTGCACGTAACATTTACCCAGCTGTATTCTCAAGAGGTTTTTAGTTTTGGGAACAGGTAAGTTTGACTTCTTATTTACTCACTGCTGGCCATTCCAGTAATTTTTATGAAATAAGAGTAGAAAAAATTGGGAAACTGGAGAAGAAACAACAAGAGAAATTACTTTTTGGGGGTGGGGGTGGATACAGGGAATTGAACTCAGGACCTCCTGTTTGGCAGGCAGGCAGGCACTGCACTGCTGAACTGTATCCCCGGCCCCAAGAGAAATCCCTTTTGAATGTAGCAGGTAATAATAAATAAGCTTTTTCTTTTCTTTTACTCCTGTATTCAATAGGGTATGATCAGAAAATCCAGTGAATGTTTAAATTTTTAAAAATCAAAACAGTAAAAAATAGATTGCCAGTAATCCTGCTCAAAATACTCCTCCTTGCTTAAAACAAACTTACCCTGTCATTCTTGCCATTTTCTGAAGCAGTTCTTTAAGTCTTTTATGAGTGTCTGTAGGATGTCACAAATCTGGGGAATGCAGCTGTCAGGTACCATCCATTGGAAAGGCAATCTTATCAAAAATACTTGATGGTATGTCTTCATTCATCTTACTCATTTGATCTGGTACCCTGTGACTTCTGGGTCTTCTCCAAAGTCAGAATGACCACTAAAAGGTGAACATTTTGAATTGATTCAGGACATTGTCTTAGTTACTTTTCTCTTAGTGCTGGGACACACCCAAGCTTAAGGTTTATTTAGCTCACAGTTTGAGAAAGTTTCAGTCCATACTTGGCTGGCTCCAAGGCAGAGTGGCACATGGCACAGGGCAACTGTTCGTGGCAGCAGAAAACAGCAAAAGCAACAAAAGCAAAAAGGGAGGAGCGAGCTAGAAGACTCTTTCTGTGAGTTAATTGTATGTAGGCTAGCCACGCTGGGGTGGGTGTAGCAGTCACACCCACAATCTCAGCATTGGACCATGGATCCTTTACAGACTCCAGATCCAGCAGCCCCCATGGCTGCATGAGGCTTTGAGGGGACATGTAGACACAAACCATAACAGACATCAAGGCAGTTATGACAGAGCAAGTAAAGACACAATAGAGAAATTTCAGAATTACTTCAGAAAGAAGCAAGAACAATGGGATAAGTGTTCAAAGCAAGGGGGAGTATTTTGAGATTAATGGCAGTGTGGTTTTTTTTTACTATAACCTTTAAAATGTAAGTATTCACTGAATTTTTCAGTCAAACCTTGTAAGTGGTGTAGTGTTCTAGTATTTACCAAACAAGGATAATTTCATTCAGAATTGTTTTCTTTCTATATATGCTTCATGATAAGTGTGTGTGTTATGATAATGTTGAAAATCCTGCAAAATTCTTCTGTACTTACGTCCACATAGTGCTTTGAAAATAGTATTTGAGGTGTTTCATTTCTCAGAAATGTATTGCTCTAACGATACTGATTTATTTTTGATAGTGTGTAAAATAGTTTTTCTTCGCTTATTTATAAATTCTTACTACATCTTATATTTTCACTTAAAATTAACAGATGAATTGTGTTTTATGCAGGAATATAAATACCTTTTCTAAAATTGTCAACTTGAGTGTGTTCAAATCTCATTGCTTTCCTGTAAAGATAGTCTTTAAATATATGGGTAAGATATCTGAAGCATGTGGAAGACATGTAAAGCTTTTAATACATGTAGGTAAAGTATATGTTTAATAACGCATGAGAAATCTTTGGTTTTATTACATAAGATTTTGGTCACTATTTACTGAGTTTTTCAGGCATTGACTGACTGTGTCTGCATGTGTGTGTGTATTGTGGTAGTGGGGCTCAAACCAAGGGCCTTATGAACTACATCCCCAGGCCTTTTTAGTTTTTGTTTTGAGGCATGTCTTAAAGTTGCTAAATTAGCCTGATGTGATGCTTGTGATCCCAGCACTCAGGAGGCCAAAGTAAGAGAATTGCTGCAAGTTTGAGGCCAGCATGGGCTACATAGTGCGTTCAAGACCAACCTAAACTGCATAGCAAGACCCTGTCTCAAAAAAAAGTTATTTAATTGCTTAAGTTGGACTCAGATTTGGCATCCTTCTGCATCATTTGGAGAATACGGGGACTGCAGGCATGCACCGCTACACTCAGCTTATACATTGACTTAAAGTGTCATATAAAGCTAGATAGTTTGAAGCTTATTAAAAAGTCACAGTTTTATTTTTCATACTTAGTTATGAATATAATGGGAAAATATTTTGATTAAAAACTTCATTTTTTTAATAGGTGTTTTGTGGTTTTATGGATTATAAATTTGTAACTCATGTACCATTGCTTCCTTAGATTCCTTAACTTTAAGCACATCTCAATTTTTTATTTATTCATCTTCCATTCCTTGCCAATAGTGTTGCACTTTTCTACAATTTTGGGAAATCTTGGAAGTCAGATCCAGGGATTATTAAAGCTACAGAAGAACAAAAGAAAAAGGTAGCAAAATAGTTTACATATTTGGCTACCAAAGTAGTAGTATGTATAACAAGCTATAACAAGTATTTATAACAAGATACAGAGGAAAAAACTGTCTTTCTATGGGGGCGGGGTGGTTTCCCAGTACCGGGAATCGAACTCACTACCTTGTGCTTGCCAGGCAGGCGCTGTGCCGCTGAGCTAAATCCCCAGCCCCGAATCCGTCTTTTAAACACAAAGTTTTATACTAAATTGAGAGTATGTGTATTTTATTTCGTGCTCATCCTTGTTGCTTTTGAACACTTACCTTTACATTCCCATAACATTTTATAATTGTGTTTTTTCTCCTTTACAAGACTACTGTGATTGCTTTGAGAGCCCATTGCAATATTTTAAGTATCTCTGTAAACTCCCAGGAAATAAATACATTCAGCAAATGTTTACCAAATGATTTTCTAAACTGGAAGCCAGTAAATGGGTAATACAGATAGAACATTCCAGTATAAAATATTTGTGTAAGTGATTCAGGGCATCTTTTTACTGTAACCCAGGTACTTGAAACCACATTCATAAAAGACATTGTGTAAGTAGAGAATTGGATTAGAGGCATTTTGGATAAGTTTAAGACCTGTTTTATTTAGTTTCTAAAAACAAAACATTTTGTTAAGTTATTCCTGTCTACATTATATGAAGACAGTGTCAGATTCTGATGGTTTAGACTGCATAGAAATTGCTATTCTGGTGTTCTTTAGTACTATTCATACTATAACAAATAGAAGTAACTGAGCAAAAGATTTCATTCCTTACTTTGAGCTAAAAACATTGGAAAGTTAAAGATGAGCACCATGTGTACTGATTCATAGTAATGACAAGTGTTGGTGAATACCATTCAGTTTTAAATTTTTTTTTTTTTTTAATTCACAGACAATAGTTGAACTTGCAGAAACGGGAAGTCTGGACCTCAGTATATTCTGCAGTACCTGTTTGGTAGTATATGCTTTGTTCTTCCCTCCCTCCCTCTTATTTTTGACAGTAACATAGCATACACTGTGGGATGAGGAGAATTTCATTTGCTGAAGAGCATGTATTTCTTAAAATTAAACAATATTTAAAATTAAATGCTTACTGTGAGGCTGTATTTTTTTTTTTTTTTTTGAGGGGGCCATTCTTTTTTGAGAGAGGTCTCTCCATGCAGTTCAGGCTGGCCTTGAGTTCATTTGGGAGCCAAGCTGGTCTCAGACTTGGTATGATCCTCTTGCCTCAGCCTCCTGAGTGCTGTGATTACAGGCTTATGCCACCAAGTCCAGCCAGCTTAGTTTTTGAACTACATTTTAAGAAAATTCTTTCTTGAATTTTTAAAAAACCACAGTGGGAAAATTCATTAGATAATTTCTCAGACAACATGGCCTTCCAGCGAGTTCAGTTTGAATATTGTTTGTGTAGAAGTATTTGTACAACTTTGAACACTGTTTTATTGATTTTTTTAAAGTGATCATCATTGGCTAAGTCATGCATAATCAAAGATGTATAAGAATTTGAATGCTCTTTGTTTATGGAGTCAAATACAGCATAGTAATAGTGGTATTGATTGATTTATTGTAGACGTCAGTTTTCTATAGAATCATACTTTTATATTGTGGTTATTTTGCTTTTTATAAGTAATCGTGAAAAAATATATAGACTGCTCCCATGGTTAAAATTTCTACATGGAAATATTCTCAGTTGAAATATTTTCAAATTATACGTGGGATCAGATGTTCTTTTATATCTTTGAGTTATATGTAAGTTAACATTGTTTGATTAATAAGGAAATAGTTGATTCAGTTTAGGATTACACAGTGATTGGGGGCCAGTGCTAGGGACTGAAGCCCAGGCCTGGTAGAGCCTAGGCATGTGCTTTCTTACTGAATTGCATTCCCAGTCCTTTGTTTACCTCTCTTAATTTTGAGACAAAGTCTCACTGAATTGCTGAGTTGAGCCACAAACTTAAAGTCCTCCTGCCTCAGCCTCCTCCTAAACAACTGGGGTTGCAGGTATGTGCTGCCATACCTAGCTCTCTACAAATTCTTCGTTGTTTCACTTAACGATTTTTGAGCAGTTATTATTTTGAATATTTAAAATATATACTGCTTTACTTTTGCCAGCAACTTTAGGGTACTGACTAAATTTTTTTGTATAGTCAGTCACTCTTGACTGATACTCTTACATTAAAAATATTTTGATACACTCCTGTTCTGTGTAATACTGCGAAATACTGTGTTCCTCAAAATTAACGATGCATTGTGGATGTGCTTACCGTATGGCAAGTTATATAGGCACTCAGTGGAGATAGCAGTTAAGGAACTTTGAGACCAAGTTGCCCCATACCTGGTGAGTCTATTGTTCAGATTTTTGACTGGCGTTGCCCAAAGGAGAACTGTAGCTAAGGGTTAGAAGTGGGTGTAGTTGTTGTTTGATATATCTTCCTGCTTTCTCTTAAGTACATTGAGTCTCACATCTGTGATGAAGAGCAGCTTCTTTTCTTTGGCCCACAGAGAATTTTAGTAGCTCTAGGAACTGTACACTTCACCTGTACCTTTTCCTGGGTACCTCAAAACAATATTGGCAGTGTTTTTATTGAAACACCAATATAAACAGTGCTGGCTATTATAATTTTATTTCTCATGAGGTTATTACTAACTTCCAACATTAGAGTTGCCAGCCATTTGAAGATCACCAGTGAATTTTTATATTCCTTGGTTAATTTAGCATTAAGGTAAAAAATATTTCAAGCCGCTTAAAACAGAGACCATAACAATGAGTTCTTTATTGCCAGTCATGAGCTGAATAATGGATTATTTTTTTGCAAGAGAAAGTGACATCAACTCTGCAAGCATATTCTTCCTTCTTAGATATATGCTCATAAATTCCAGCAGAGGAAATGCTAAATCTTCATCTGAGATTTCAGTGAGCATTTAAAAAGAAATAGATGTGTATACTTACTGTTTTTTTGCTGGGTTTATTAATTTAAGAAGGCACCTCTATTATTTTGAATTGTAGAAGGTTGTTTTATTCCAGTTCTAAGCTGGCCTTCCTTTTACTCAGTGACAGTATTACTTATTAAAGGGTAACCAGTATTATAACCATTAGTTAAATAAGTCTTAATTTTGAACCCTGGAGAGTAATACATTTCTATTGACAAATTTGAGAGATTCAAGTTAAATATAGTATCATTCATCACAACATCCAATTGGTTTTTAATTTGTAGTTGTTACTCTTGTTAATTGGTGGTTCTGTCCCATTTTTAAGCATTTATGTTCTGGAGTAGTCTTATTCTTTTAGTTCTTGTTACTATAGTTGAAATTTCATTAAAAGAGAACAGCTGTAATTCTGGTTTGTTTTTATTGGTTGGAAACATTGTTGTACTCTTGTTCAAAAAGTACAGTTTGTGTTTTCATATTTGTATATTGAGAAAATAAATGTCCAGCTTTTCTTTCTTGTGTACAATGTTTTTCATAATCTTTTAATGTGCCTATTTAACAGATACGGAAACCAGTGAGGTCCAAACACTGTGGTGTGTGCAACCGCTGTATAGCAAAATTTGATCATCATTGCCCATGGGTGGGTAACTGTGTAGGTGAGTTACATTAGTAATTCAAAATATTGCTCATTGACTTACTTAGATAACTAATGAAAGTGTCATTATTAAAATAGATAGTAGAAATTCATTTTTGTACCCTCAATCTCCATCCCCCAACCCTCTAGTTGGTATACAGCAACTCAATTGAGAAAGAGGGAAAAAGTTACAAAATCATTGTTTAGAGAGAATTGATGCAAAAAGATACTACCAAAAATGAAGAAACATTGTTGTACTCTTGTTCAAAAAGTACAGTTTTGTGTTTTCATATTTGTAGATTCAGAAAATAAACTGTTTATATTGGTGTTTCTCTGATACCTTATCTTTCCTATTTTCCATTGGTAAGATTAAAATTAATAAGGAAGCAAATAATGTTTTAAAATTAAATTATAGAAAGCAATAATAATAGTTTTAAAATTTTTCATTACTACATGTTTGCAGTAAAATGGTTCCATTCATTGTGAGGAGTTGGTACATGCACACAGCACATCTCAATTCTCTTGATTTCCCTTCCCTTCCTTTCTTTTTTTTTTTTTTGTTTTTTTGTTTTTCCGGTACCGGGAATCAAACTCACAACCTTGCGCTTGCCAGGCAGGCGCTGTGCCGCTGAGCTAAATCCCCAGCCCCTCCCTTCCTTTCTTGTAGCATTTGTCTTTCTCCCTACTGTCCTTCCCTCCATTTCTTTTTTTTCCTATTATCTTTTATATTGGTTTTTATTTATAGTTTTGGTTTCTCATGTAAGAGAAGTTGGAAATATTTCTGTCCCTTTTTGTTCCATTGGTCCACATGTTTTTGTTTTTGTTTGCCAGTACTATGCTATTTTTATCACGGTAGCTTTGTTGGCTGATATAAGAATTATGCTGAGTAGTGGTGATAGCAGACATTGTCTTGGTCCTGATTTTCGAGGGAAGGCTTTCAGAATCTTGCCATTTAATGTTGCCTGTTTTGGCATAAATGGATTTTACTGAATTAAGCTAAGGTCCTTCTGTATCTAATTTCTTTAAGATTTTTATCATGAATGGATGTTGGATTTTGTATTACATTGGATTTTGTCAAATGCTTTTTCTGATGATCATGTGATTTTTGTCCTATTTATGTAGTATACTGCATTTATTGATTTGCATATGTTGAGCCATCTGTTCCTGGAATAAATCCTACTTGGTCATGATATATAAGCTTTTTGATGATTTGCTGCTTCCTGTTTGGTAGTATCTTGTTGGGGACTTCTGTGTCATTGTTCATTAAACAGATTGGCCTACAGTTCTCTTTTTAGTTGGGTCTTTTTCTGGTTTTAGACCCTGGCTAATGGTAGCTTCCAGGAGTGACTTTGGGAATACCCCTTCTCTTTTAATTTCATTAAAAAGTTTGAGGAGTATTGGCATTAGATCTTCCCAAAAGTTACTGTAGAGTTCAGGATCATGACCTGAGCTTTTCTTGGTTGATAGATTTTTTTATTACCTCTTCAATCTTATTTTGGATTATTCAGGGTTTTTGTCTTTTTGGTTCAGGTTTGGTAGTTCATACTCATCTGGGAATCTTTACATTTCTTTTAAATTCTTTGAGAATCTCAAAGATTCTCAAAGTAGTTACTAATAGTCTTCATTTTGGTAGAGTCTGTTTTTGTTTCACTTTTTTTTCATTTCTAATTGCATTGATTTGGGTCTTGTCTCTTCTTTTTCTGTTTTTATTCTTTCAAAGAACTAGCTCTTTGAGCCAGTTGTGGTGGTGCACGCCTGTAATCCCGGCATTTGGGAGGCTGAGGCAGGAGGATCTCTGTGAGTTTGAGGCCAGCCTGGGCTACAAAGTGAACTCAAGGCCAGGCTCAACTGCATAGCGAGACCCTGTCTCAAAAAGAAAAAAAAAAAAGCTCTTTGATTTATTGATTCTTTGTATTTTTTTTTTTTAGTGTCAACTTCATTCATTTCTGCTCAGATCTTCGTAATTTGCTTCCTTGCACTAGTTTTGGATTTAGATTGTTCTTGTTTGTGTAGGACCTTGACGTGCATCACTAGGTTATTTATGTGGGCTTGCTCTGTTTTTCTGATATTTTTATTTACAGCTATAAACTTTCATCTCATGACTGCTTTCATTGTGTCCCATTAAATCTGGATATCGTAGTAGCATTATTGTTTCATTCTAGAAACGAATTTCTTCTATGAACCTTTAATTATTAAAGAGATTATTATTTAATTCCATATGTTTACATACTTTCCGTGGTTTCTTTTAGCATTGAATTCTAGTTTCACTGCACTATGATCTGATAATACCCATGAAATAATTTTGATTCTTTCGGATTTACTTAAGCATGCTTTATGGACTAGTATGTGGTCTTTGGAGAAAGTCCCATGTGCTCCTGAGGAGGATATGTATTCTATTGTTATGGGCAGAGACACTTTGTAGATACCTGTTAAATCCGTTTGTTTGAAGGTGTGGTTCAATGCTATTTCTTTGTTTTGTTTTGTTTTGTTTTGTTTTGTTTTATCCATTTATTTGTGACAGTAGGATTTTAAGGCCCCCTCTCATAACTGTTTTTTTTTTTTAATGTTCAATAGTGTTTGCTTTTTGTTTTGTGGTGTTCTTTATTTACTCATTTATTTATTTTGAGATAGGGTCTTGCTTTGTATTCAGGCCCGTCTTGAACTGACGGTGTAGCCCATGTTGGCTTTGAACTCTTGGCAATCCTTCTGCCTCAGCCTCCCTCCTGAGTGCTGGCATTTCAGGTGTACACCACGTGCCTGACTCAGTAGTACTTGTTTTATTAAATGGTGTGCACCAGTGCTTGGCGCATATATGTTTATAATTTTTATGTCTTTCTGTTGAATTGTTCCCTTTACCAATATGTAGTGACCTTCTTTGCTTCTCTTGATCAGTTTTGGCTTGAAATCCATTTTGGCTTAAATTATGATAGTAACTCGTGATTTTTTTCCCAGTTTCCCATTGCATGGATTACTGCTTTCCATCCTTTGATTTTTAATCTATGTATTTCTTTTTTGGATTAAATGTTTTTCTAACATACTATATTTTGTTGGGTTTTATTTCTTGATCCATTCTGCCATTCTGTGTCTTTTGATTAAGGAGTTGAGACCATTCACACTGAGGGTTATTACTAAACAATACTGACATATTCTGTTATTTTATTATTTTCCTGTTGTTGATCCCCATTGCAACCTACTTAACTGCTCACCACATAGTGTATTCATTCTACTTTTTGGCTTTATTGGGTTCATTGTCTCTTTTGAGGACAGTGATGGTGAACCTTGTAGAGCAGTGATACAGCCTGCTTTGTCACATGTGCCATAGCTTCCTACCACTGTTCTGGGATATCCTGGAGAATTTTTAAGAGTGCTGGTTTGGTGGTCATGAATTTCTTTAGGAGCTCTGTATCTTGAAAGTATCCCTTTTTTTCTCTGTATTAAAAGATAGTTTTGCAAGATAGGTCAGCCTGGTTTGGAAATGGTTTTCTTTTATGGCTTGAAACACTTGGCTCCAAGCTCTACTGGTCTTTAAGGTTTGTGTTGAGGACTGTTGTACTTCTGATAGTTTTACTTTTATAAGCGGTTCATTTCTTTTCTCTGACAGCTTTCAAGATTCTGTTCCAGGGTTGCACTTCAGGTATTTTGACTATGCTGTGACATCGAGATGTTCTGTATTGATTGTGTCTATTTGGAATTCTGTGTGCCTCACTTATACATATTTAATTCTTCCCTAAATTTGGAAAGTTTTCTGCAGTTATTTCTACAAACAAGTTTTTTTTTATGCCCTTGTGCTGTGTTCTGATTTTTCACATACTTCAGTTAATCTTAGTTTTGTCTTCTTTGAATTATCGAGTAGCCATTGAATCCACTTTCTATGTTCTCGTTTTTAAGGTATTTCTGAGTAACCAGTCTTTGAAAGCATTACTTATCTTCTGATTCTGTCCTCACACTGATGACTTCTGCTGCCCATACTCTATATATAATTTTTGGTCTCCTGGATTTCTGTTTGGAACCTTTTCATGGACTGTGCTTTATCTCTGTTATCCTTTTAAATAATTTGGTTGTATATCTTTTGCTTTCTTCCCCCTCAGTACCCCATGGATTGGCTTTGAGGGAATTGGGAGTTTGGGGATGCATTTTGTTGCCTTCTTTTCTCATGTTTCCATTTGTTTTGTTTTGTCCTTAGGTTTGTGGTTGCTTATAGTGGAAAGATTTTGTTGCTAGTTTGGAGATTTCTTTAGTCTGATTTTCAGTGATGCACTCAGGGTGTGGGTATATATAATCCTTCACCTCTGCCCCATGATCCAATTACCTCTATTAATATGGAAAGGGGAGAGAGATGTAATGTAATTGACTCAGCACTCATTTCTCCGGGAGTGGGCTATAGTATTAATGTCACAAAGGTAATCTGGGTTTTGGCATACAGAGAGAAAACCTGTTACTAGCAACAACTGTGCCACTCTACAAAAGCATCTAAATCAGTAACAGTAATATCATTCAAGACAAACTGGGTATTTACAACCATAAAAACTAATAATATACCATCCTTAACCTTGGAAAGGGAAATCTACAATTGTAGTATAAACCCAAGATTAGTATATTGTAGTATAAATTGTAATATAAACCCAAGACAAGTCAAATACTGACATACAGTGACTATCTACTAAATGCAGTGACTATACCTCCACTAATGATAGGAAAGATTTCAACAGTAGTCACAAAGAGTTAACAGTCAAAAAGTTAACAAAGCTTAATGTTTATATTATTAAACATATCAAGGGTTGAGAATGGGAGAATGTAAAAAGAAAAATTTGGAAAATTAAACAGTGGGAGATGAGAAAGAGGGGAGAAAAGTAAGGCAGAAGATCTGTTATGAGGCAGAAGAGGAATATATAGAGACTTAGATCAAAGTAACAGAAAAAGAGAAGGATAAAACAAAGAAGAGGTACCTGTTCATAATATGGAGAGTAAAAATATAACAAAAGAAGAAAAAGGAAAAAAGGAAATGAGTCTAAAAACAGGAAGAAAGGTTTTTTCCCTTCTTATGAATGAATGGTTTCCTTCTAGTACCCTCAGTTTTGGAGTCCAACAAGTCTCAATTTTCTGTACCTAGCCTTATAGCCTGTGGGTTTGTGAGGTGCAGCCCTATTCCAGAGGCCTTCTGTTTACCCCAGGCTTTGGCAGTGTCCCTGCTAAGACCGGGCCTTGCTCATGTTGGTGGGTTAGGAAAGTAATCAGACCTCAGATCTACTAGATGTAGGTAGCAGGACAAAGGTTTAAGTACTTCATGCAGGCAGACACTTTCAAACCAAACTGTTTCTGAGTACAGCTGAAGCTTAGCCTCCAGGAGTGGGGCCTGTCCTTCCCAGCCTGAGTTTAAATTTCCCAGGGGATAATCTTTCTAGCTCACTGATTATGCTGTCTCCCATGGCTGTCTCTCACCAGCCATTGTGGGAGGGTAGCACTGGGAGCCCTGAAATGAAGTTGTTTTTTAGTTGTTTTTGAGTCTCAGATTTAAAGTATCAACAGCTTCCTGAAGAGGTACCTGTTCAAGCACTCTGGATGTGACAGGTACCCATGCTCGAATCCCTCTATGGTTATTGCCATCTGGGTGAAGGGATCCCCTCAGAGCCCCGTGCTGTTTTAAGAGCACCAAGATTGTGGACTTCGCTGCTGTTTCTCCCTGGATCTCCTAGTCCTGGGTGCTTACCTTGCTTCTGGGAATCCTGGGTCCCCTCCCCGAGCCACGAGAACTGGGCAGAGTCCACACTGTTTCTTTTCTGTGTGTTGTGGACCATCTTTGCAACTTCTCTGTAGCTCCTAATTTTTTCTGTCAGTTTCTTCTGAAGTCGCACTGATGTGCTTCTCTTTTTTTCTTTGACAAGTTGTTATTTTTCACTTACTGGTTTCTGGATCTTGGAGAGGCTGAATTTTGCGACTGATCACTACTCTGCCATTTTCTTCTCCTCAGTGATTTTATGTTACAGAAGCAGAGAGGAATGACAGATAAGAACTGTGTACACCTTCATGTTCAAGAGTGGTATAATCTGAGGAGATGAACTAAGTGATCTGAGAATTGGCCCTGGAGAGTTTATGAGGTGACAGAAAGGAAATTATTAAAAGGAGATATTAAAAATAATCCACGCTGTTGCACTAATGAACGAAAGGAAGCTACTTCCTCAAGTAGAGATTAAGAGGATTACAAAGATTGTGTGAATGTTGGCGAGTAGCCTTTGAAAAGTTGGGTTGTAAGGCTTATAAAAGTAAAGATAAAAAGGGCTATTTTAAAACTCAAAAAACAAAGTCTAGAATTGAAGATTAGAATTACGATTTATTTGATTCTTTGGGACTCTTGCCTTTGGAATAAACATCACTGCAGTCGCATCTTTTTGTATTTGGTATTACAAGCAAAATGGTATTTATAAGCATTCACGTTTTGAGACTCGTTAAAATAACGCTTTGCTGGAAAACCATTTTGTAAAATAATTAATGTATGTAATTATTGTCCAAGATGTAACTCAGATTTCATATTCTATCCCTCAAAGATGTATGATGAATTGTTTTTTAGCTGAAAATCACTTCTTTGTTCCTTAGGTGCAGGCAACCATAGGTACTTTATGGGCTACCTATTCTTCTTGCTTTTTATGATCTGTTGGATGATTTATGGTTGTATTTCTTGTGAGTACAATTAATTTTTTTGCTTTCTTAAAATGTTTGCTTACTAGATTATATTTATCATATTATGTAATGATAAAAGCCTTAACAGAAACACAGCTTGGGGTACTTATGACCCATCAAGGAGAAAGATACAAATGTATCAAATGTGTTGCAAATGTAATACAAGCAGTTACCAGTTAACTGCCTTTTAATATGTGTGCCCTCTGGGAAACACAGTGGTTTAATAGGCTTTCAGAAGCTTCTGGGTAGAACACACCAACATCTCACGTTATATGCCAATAAAATAACTCATTATAGTAGCCTTCGAGGAGTAGATTTTGTGTTAGAAAAAGCCTATGTTACTGAAGTGATCTTGTTATGTGCCCCCACTCCAAAAAAATTCTCACACGTTATCTTTGTTTTTGTTTTTTTTTTTTTGGTCTTTTTTGAGACAGGGTCTCACTATGCAGTTCAGCCTGGCCCTGAGCTCACTTTGTAGCCCAGGCTGGTCTCAAACTCACAATGATCCTCCTGCCTCAGCCTCCCAAGTGCTGGGATTACAGGTGTGCGCCACCACGCCCGGCGCGTTATCTTTGTTTAAAGAAAATGTTCTTTCAGATATTGTGTATATGCAACTCCAAATCTGTTTATTCTGAAAGTACCATAAAAAAATTTTTTTTAAAGATTTGCTGCTGCTTTTGCATTTCTGAGTTTGATAAATAATTTTTTCACCAAAGTATAATGAAGTTATATAAAAATATGGAAACATTTGCGATTTTATGACATCTGTGAAATGCCTGTTAAGATCATGCTAGGTAGTGTTAGCACTAATGCTGCCCGAGGTGCTTTAATGATTATTAAGTAAATGTAAGTTTTCTGTCTTCTGGTTTTAGACTGGGGACTTCATTGTGAGACCACTTACACCAAGGATGGATTTTGGACATATATTACTCAGATTGCTACATGTTCACCTTGGATGTTTTGGATGTTTCTGAACAGTATTTTTCATTTCATGTGGGTTGCTGTATTACTCATGTGTCAGATGTACCAGGTATGTGCATTATTTGTTCTTTAATGTGCTGAGAAATACTAAAAAATCCTCCCCTTGTTTAAATAATGTATACTTAACCACTTGGCTTTTTAAGATTAATTTTTATTTTTATTTACTTCTCCCCTCTACCTCCCTCTTTTCCTATTTTTATATTATTAAGTTCTAACTTTGAGTACTGCTTTCAGCACAATTTTTTGTTATTCCTGATTGAGATATACACAGTTGCGTATGTGTGAGCTTCAGTTGATGATCTCATTACTTTTGTCTTCATTTTAGTGGTACAACATAATTATTATATGCAGAAGTCACTGTTTATTCAAGTCTTGTTTTTGAGCATTAATTACTCAGAGTAATGGGTTGTTTCTTCTTTCTTCTTAGATATCATGTTTAGGTATAACTACAAATGAACGAATGAATGCCAGAAGATATAAGCACTTTAAAGTCACAACAACATCTATTGAAAGCCCATTCAAGTATGCACATATTTATAAATTTAGTATTTTCTTTTATCATACAGATTTCCCCAGCAAACTCAGTCATTGTCTAATAAGCATTTTAGAAAGAAGTTTTCTTTAGGTGTGGCAAGAACATACGAGATAGGGAATGTATCCTTTAGTTGGTAATGTGAAAACTACCTTTTAAATGACACTGAATGTAAGATTTCTGTAGAAGTGGTATGTGTTACTTCAAACACCAAAGAATACAATTCATCATATTAACTAGATATAGGTGTATTTTTAAAATTGCATCTAAACTGATAGGTGAATATAGTAGTATCCCATTTCCATGAAATATTTAAAACTGAATTTTACATAAGCTACTTTATGTCCTCAAACTTTTATAATATTATGGCATACTTCTAGAAAGCAAGCAAATCTTTACATATAACAGAAGGAGAATTCTTCTGTAGATAACAGTGAAGGTGTAAAACTGATTGCCAGAAGTATTAGTGAAGTTCTGAAATTTCCTGAATTTACCGTTTTACATTTCTTTTTTAAATTGTTACTCTTAGGTCCTGTGCCAAATTCATGTTATATATAATTATTTTGTATTTTATTTCATTTTTCAGTTTTAGAGAATTTGTCTCCTTGTCAAAAAAAAAGCTACAGTCAAGGAAGATTTTTATCGAAATTATATATGGTATAGGAATGAAATAAATGTAGATTTGGATAACTTTAAAATATAATTGTTACCTTTAAATTAGCAAAAAGATAAAATCCGTGTTTTATGGAGACACATGAATGGATATTTATTTTGTAAAGATAAATTGGTTCTTTCTTGCCAATAACTTGAGCTTTTTGAGCTTAGAAAAAAAAAATACGTTGAACACCAAAATTATATTTAACTCATATGAAATCGTTTGTACTAACTGAATTTTTTTCTTTTTGGGCGGCTGCTTTTAGCCATGGATGTGTAAGGAATATTATAGACTTCTTTGAATTTCGATGCTGTGGCCTCTTTCGTCCTGTTATCGTGGACTGGACCAGACAGTATACAATAGAATATGACCAAATATCAGGATCTGGGTACCAGCTTGTGTAGCAACATCTTTATCCTTTGAAGCATATTGCTGAGTGGTGCCTGAAAATTGTGTCTGTCCGTGTCTCTCTCACACTCGAAACCACATCATTGAACAATAGCATGCTATGTGTAGGGCTAACAGTGAATTTTACAGTCTTTTTTTTTCAACACTTTAATTAACAAAAGTCAACATGGACAGAACACACTGCCACTTCTGGGAAGATTGAAGATCATAAAAAGGATTTTAATGGTTCTTAATGTGGGAATTCACTACATACTCAACTTTCTGGTTTCGTTCTCTTAACATATTTCATGAAAAAAGAGTGAATTTATTCTGTTGACAGACATTGTATACTGATCAAAAATGTTCTGTTTTAACTGAAACTAAGTTTATGTTATATGGCTACATTTTATGATGCAGTCTATTAAGAGAATTGCATCTGATTCCAGAATTAAATTGATTGATAGCATTTTGTACATTTTAAAATGTACATGCAAATACTGTGATAAAAAAAATCGTGGTTTTGTTAGGGATCTACTGTAATGTATCTCAAAGGCACAAGAAAATAATGTTCACAAAAATGTGCTAACAGTATTTTGCTTATCAGCCTTTACAATGCTGGTATATTTCTAGTTCAGTGAAATAATTTGTAGTAACCTTGCTCTGAGGTTTTATGGTCTAATAATGAAGCACTTGCATGAGTATAGTAAGTTATATTTTGTTCAAATTTAAAAGCCCTACTAAGTGCATGATATACTGCATAGAATGTATATTAGCAGATACTATCCAGTGAAGCATAAATTAAAATTTAATGTGCAAACAGTCCAATTTTTGAGTTGAGGTGGGATTTTTAAAGGCAAAACAAATAAGCTAATGCAAAATTCTTAGTAATAGAGGTAAATGGATATACTTTTAAAATTCTGAGCTGCAAAATAAATGTAGAAAATAACAAGAGTTTAAGCTAAAGATGGAGCATGATCTCTGTACATAGCACATGTGAATAAAAGAAAAGCTAATGGTGTATTCTGGTTTTTTAATGACCTATCCGAAAAGTAGGATTTAATCCCCAAGATTATTTCACTTTTCCCAATTTTGAGTATGTTTTGATGTTTGTTAATGCTGAAACAGTTTCAGAAAGATACTCTGTTAAATGTGATGCACTGATCAATTTTTGTTACAGCATTTCCATACCCTCGTGGTGAACTACTAGTCACTACTTCCATGAATATTGTTTACAGAGTGAGACTTGGTTTAGTCCTCTTCAATGCTGTAGCAAACTGTGGTTCGAGCAACCTGTGGGAAACCTGTGAGAGGGAATGGGGTGGGGGAGGGGAGGAAGGGAAGTCAGACTGATGACAGATCCTAGACCAGTGTAAAGAATGTGTATCTGTATATAAATAATTTATCAAATACTTTTCTCTTTGTGTCTATATATGTGTTAGTGTTTCTAAAGCTGCTCATTTTATTTTACCAACCAAAAAGAAAAGGGAGATAATTAATGAGCTTCTAGTGATGTTCAATATTGCTGTTAATAGGCATTATACACTGCAAGTTCACTGCATGTCCGATGCTTGGTACAATTAGAATGTCCTGTAAACTGCAGGTTACAGGTATTAAAGCAATCTATTGGTATATCCGCCCCTTGCCTTAGTAAGAGGAGCAGTGAAAATGTATATAGTTGATGTTCAGTATTTCCAAGTACTACCATTTTTATATAGTAGTTTCTTTGATCACAAGTCACACATAAAAAAAGATTACCCTTAGTGTACCTGGGTGTTTTAATAATAGAAAATTGGCATATGTACTTTATTTTTGAAAAGGGAAGAGATGGGTGTGGGGTGGCAATAGCATTGTGCCATTTGTCATAGATTGTAAAAAACTGGTGAACTTTACAAATAAATGTCTGCTAGTTTTGACTAACAATTAGGGGAAATTTTAGATAATTTTTAAATTCAAAGTTATTTATACAATGCTAGGACTTACTTTAATGTTTTGTATTTTGAGCCAGTTCACATGAAGACTCAGTTGCAATTTTTGTCTAATACATTCTTATCAACATTTAAAAACTGGTAGTTTTCTCGGTTTGGATAAGAATATTGTTACTGTGTCTTTGTGGTACAATATTCTTTTCAGTGCAAAGAAATATCTCAATTAAATGGACGAAAGCCCTAGATGTATAATTACAGGGAAAATACTTGCGATGAAAGTGGTACAGTACTAATTGTTCCACAGCACCACTGAAATCTGTGACTCAGAAACGGGCAGGTGGTAAGGAGCCACCTGTGCAGCGGCGTACCACCCATTTAACAGCTTTGTAGGCCCTGTGTGTAGAGTCAGTTCAGTCCAGCTCTAAAGATGTGAATAAAGGCAAACTTTTTGGGACTAGTTCCTGTCAACTTAATCAGACACTTCTTAGCAAATAGAAACTTAATTCTCAGCTCTGAACATAATTCATTGATAATTCTTTGGAATTTTTTTCATATTATTTGTAGGAGTTCATTTGAAATATTAATAGGCATAAAACAGTGTCATTACACTTAAGCTATGAATGTTTTTATTTTATATTTTATTTATAACTGTGCCAAGTATTATTTTGCTACTTACTGTGTTACTCTGTGGAAAGAAAAACCTGTAAAGTGTTTAATAAATTAGTTCTCCTTACATAAATTAAATCTGTCAAAATTTTGTAAAATATTAATCACAATAAATATTGACTCTTAAGTGTGTGCTTGTTTATAATTTCATGTAGTCCACTTAAAGTTGTTGTTGAAGCCATGGTTCCTATAATATGAAATGATTGTTTTATATGCTTATATCCTGGTCAGCTAGGAGTCAAGAGGCATAAGATTACAGAAATTTGCAAAAGTAAAAGGTGGTGTTAGTATTACAACAGTCTCCAATTTTTTGTGTATGCCTCCGTGTGTGTGTGTGTGTGTGTATGTATGTATTTTTTCCCACCTGTTTTTTGTTTTGTTGAGACAGGGTCTCACTATATAATTCAGGCTGGTCCTAAACTCATTGTATAGGCCAGGCTGTCCTCAAACTCAGTGATATACCACAGCCTCCCGAATGCTGGGCTTACAGACGTGTGGCATAAATGTTCTGTATGTATTTTTCATAAACTGTTATTCTGTAGACTTGATTAGGATCCTCTGAAACTATATGAATCCTAAGTTTTAAATGTGAGTATGTCTACAGTACTGCAAAATGAAACCTACTAAACATTGATCCCAGTTAGTTGAGAAGGTATGTATGGGAAAGAAACCTTTGAAAGTTTAAAAAATAATTACGAAGGGGCCCTTTCCTATTGTTCATATGGTGGTTTATAGTTCTAGGAGTTCATAGACATAATTAGAAACAAATAGTACATGTTAGAACATGTGTCTTGTTAGAAAGTATATCTTAAGTTTCTTAAAGTACTTTTTACAAGATGTTACTAAATATATTTATGTGACCCTTAAAATCTGTAATTCTAAGTTGAACATTCAGAATTTTTCTTTATCTAGGGGACCTAAGTCACAAACTCAAGGAAGTCAAATGAAGCTTTTACAAAACTTGCTTTTGAGTTGGACATAAATGTTTGGTTCAGAAAAATTTTATTAGAATGTGTCATCAGATGTTTAGTAGGATTGAGCACCCCCCTACTAGCAATTAAATTGTATCACACTGTATCTCCAGTTTTTCATTTTGAGAGAGAGCATTGCTAAGTAATGTCCAGGCTGGGTTCAAATTTGGAATCCTGTCTCAGCCTCCCAAAGTGCTGGGATTACAAGCATGTGCCACCATACTCAGCTGATACATTTTTAATAGACAGCAATGTTTTAATAATCAGAAGTGCACTTGCATTTACATCAGAAAGGTTCTTTGTTGCTGTTTTTTTTGATTCGGTAGGGTTTAGTTTTCACCAAATCTAGAAAATTTCCAGTCATTCCTTGAAGTATTTTTTCTCTTTTAAGAAACTTCAGTTACACATACATTGGGTCACTTGATGACATCTTAATTTACCAGGCTTTGGTTTTTAATTTATCTTGGGGTAGTTTTTTCCAGTTTCCCCATTCATTAATGTTTCTTCCTCCAATGTGTCTAGTCTTAATACGTCAATCTTTTCAGTGTTACATTGTAGGTGTCACCTGTTGTGCTTAGTGTCGACCTTTTTGTGTGTCTTCAATATCTCTACTTTTTGAAAATACAGTAGTTACGATTTTTAATATCCCTACCTAATTTTCACAGCTGTGCCAATTCTGGATAGATTCCTCCCCCGTACAGGGGATTGAACCCAGGGATTGCTGAGCTGCAGCCCCAGCCTTTATTTATTTATTGACAGGATCCCATTAAGCTGTCCAGGCTCGCTTAACTTGCTATCCTGCTGCTTGAGCCTCGTGGATACTTGGAGTACAGGGATGTACCTGTTATGCTTAGCTACCTGGTAGTTTTTGAGGTTTCCAAATCCTATGAATTGGTGGGTATTTTTATACTCCTATAAAAATGTTTGAGCTTTATTCTGGGATTGGAAGTTATCTGGAAATTTCAACCTTTTTAGGTCTTGCCTTTTAAGATGTGGTAGGCAAGACCAGAGTGGTGCTCACTTTATGACAAGAGGTGTCTGTACCGTGTACCCTCAAGCCAGAGCTCTGGTACTCAGGTTTCCCGGTCCTGCTGGTGTGAACAAGAACCTTGCTGTAAATAATTTCTTCCCCACCGGAGCCGGGCAGTTATGTAACACGCATGTTTGGTCAGAACTCTGCTGAAGACATGAGGTTAGAGTGTGTGCTACATAATCCCAGAGTTCTTTGCACAGCTCTCAAGTTCTTTGAAGCCACCGTGCCTCCCCCCCAGTTCTCTCTCAACTCAGGGTGGGTTCCACTCTTTATTCCTTGCACTACAACGCCAAATCTCAAAGCAGTAGGCTTTGTTAATCTGCAAGACTGATTCTATGTTTTTTCCCCGTAACTATCCTTTGTTGCCTAATGTCGTGTCCTGAAATGTTTTTCATTAATTTGCCTTTGTTCCTGGTGAAAGTGTAAATCTGTTTATTGTTATTTCACCATAGCTGTAAGAGGAAGTCTAAATTAGACTACTTAATTTCTAGTGTGGAAAATATTAATACAACTATTGAACAGTATCTCTTTCGATTTAAGAATAAAAAGGGGTCATGAGATAAAACAGTTTGAAAGGGGGCTGGGGATTTAGCTCAGCGGCAAAAGCGCCTGCCTGGCAAGCACAAGGTCGTGAGTTCAGTTCCCGGTACCGGAGAAAACCCACCCCCCCCCCCCCCAAAAAAAAAAGTTTGAAAGCCATAAACTGATCTTCCATAGGCGAGTTTTTCGACGGACAGCTAAATCGGTGTTAGCATCTCAAGGCCTTTGATATGCTAGTGTGTACTGTTAATCCACAGGAACATATGTAAACGCAGCTCTGTAGTGGGAATGACAAGGAATGTGTGGATGTTTTAAAACCACATAATCACTCAATAGCTCAGTTCAGTCTTTGATTGCCAATTAACTGTTTCCCAGTCTGCTCAATTAAAAGGCCCTCGATTTACCCAATGAAATTGATAAGCCTTATAAATTGGAAGTTGTTCCAGGTATGATACAAATAAGCACGGATTGCTTCTCAGTACACTCTCAGTCCACTTTCTTCCCTCAAGTTACACATACCCCTTTAGCCTTCAGAATAGGTAGTGTCTAGGAATGGATTTTGGAGCAAATTAAGACATGTTCACAATCAGGCTGGTTTAATTCCCATCAATATACATTACAGACCACTTTCACCCTTGCCGGGAGTAGAAGGGGGACTAAGTCTAATAACTGCCATCTTTGGGGGTGGGGTGTGTAATGAAAATACTCCCTTTTTAGTGTAATGCCCTTTTCTGCCTGAGGCAGCTGAGTGTACCCAGACAACACTGCATTCTTTGCAATTTACAGAGTTGAAATATGTGAAAAAAGCACCTCAGCTTCCAGGATTTAGTTGAGTCAACATTATCCAAAGAGTGGGGAGTTTCTAAAAAGGGTCATGCTAAGCCTCAGATTCTGGCTGTCTGCAGTGATCTGTAAGTGTAGATAAATCTAAGGAATATTTTCTAACAGTGTGCCCACTCTGAGTCAGTTTGGCTTTTTTGAGGAATGTATTGAAAGGGCTTCTATGGCCCCAGCTTGCCTCTAGAGATTGTGCTTCAGGGGCTGAAGTGGAGGTTGCAATTCTGTTAGTAATCCCAGTTGTCTAATGCATATTTTAGGAAACTATTCCAACAGAGAAGAGTTAGCCAGCAGGCTGTAATGGGGCAGAAGGACAGGGATGATGTACAGCTGAATGCCAGCTCTGAAGAGCTGAAAGGTGATGCCTGGCTCCTGGCGTACTTGCCAGCGTAAAAGGCGTATCCCTGTCAGCACCTGTAAGGTGAACGGGTAGCCCACAGTGTTAACTGGGCAGAAGGGTTGATTGTCTTTAAGAGTGCAATGAGGGTAAGGAGCCCAATGATGTCACACTAACAAATAGCAGTTACTCCAAAAGGTTAATTAAAAGACACTAAAATAGCAAGCCAAGATTTTATTTAAAATGTAAAAGAAATGGTTCTTGTAAATGCTAGTAAATAAAGAAAAAGGATGTAATGCTGTCTTCTACAAGTTAGCCAGCCTATCCAAGTACAGGGTAATATACAGTACTTAATGCTCGTAGAATTTCACAGTAGTTTAGTGTTACAAGACTATCTGTGTCTAGATTATGAAGAGATTCTCAGTGTGATGCTTAGTTTTGAGTTGCACCTTTACTGAGCATGGACAAGAGCTCCTGCTCCCTGGCCATAGCCAAATCCCTTGGGCCCAAAGTTCTTTGCATAACATCCTACAAAAGAAAAAGAAGAGGTAGTACAAGTCAATTAAGTTTCGTTAGCATTAAGGCAAACTCCATAAATTAAAATTGGCGATGCCAAAGCATTAAAAAAAAAAAAGTGCCTCATGATGAACATCCTCCACTGAAGGCAAGTACAACCATTCTGGTTCCTGCTGAGTTATAAGCGTGAACGTCAGGCCGGCTTAGTTATATACTCGGTAATACCCACGTATATTCATATGCTTTACTTCTAGCATGAAGTTGAAAGACTACCTGTGTGTGGTGTTTTTTCTTTGTTTGTGGGATGTTTTAAATGACCAGAAAAAGACTGATTTTGTGACCGTTCAGCATCTCTGGTTCTTGTATGTTTAGATAGCTGGTGACACTGTGTCTGCTTTGCTGTTTTCTGAGTACAGTGTTTTTTTGTTTTACACAGATGGCACTTCACTGAGTAGTGGCCAGTGTGAGACAGTCATGGATAGCAGTAACGAATTCATGTTACCTTTACAATAGATTTCACCTTCTTTCTCAGTCAGAGTTGTTGACTCAAGACTCTTCCCACACTTGGCACATCGGAAACAGTTTTTGTGCCAGGGCTGGAAGAGAAATGTGTGTTAGCACATTTTGAGAGGACTCTTTCCTTAGAAGTGGCAGAGGTGCTTCAGGATGATCAACCCCACAGCAAGCTCTGGACTGCTGTGGTTCAGCTCAGTAAGAAGGCTGCAACTTGCCCTCCTCCCCATCTACAAACTTACCCATAGAAGGACTGACTTTAAACTTCACTCACAGGAGACCTGGGCTGGGAGCTGAAACATAGAAGGGCTATTTCCCTAAGAGCAGTATCAGGCCTTGGCTAAAAACCAGTCTGCCCCCTTAGAACTGGGCTGCTCAAGGAGCTGATGTAACTGGTACAAATCCCCACTGAACTAGCATCCAGTGTACTGACCCTCGTAGCACTAACTTGCATATTCCAGGTTCCTAAGGTCTGGCCTTTTTGCTAAGCTTTAGGGGCATCATCCATGAAAATAAGTTTCTCACAAAAGCAGAGATTTATGAAGTAAAGGCATCTTCATAAAAGATGATTCTGATGAAAATTTGGTTTAAAGTTGAATTCAAAGCAGAAGCTAAAGCTCTAGGGTGGAATGGTGGGGAGGACACAGAGCAGAGCAGAGTCACTCCCTGTTGCTTGGAATCGTGCTTTACCTTCCCAGCGCCAATGATCTTCTCAGCAGCGTACACGGAGTCCCCGCATCTGGAGCACTTCTCAGCACCCCCAAACTTCTGAGCAAATTTCGATGTGTTCGGATTTGTTGTAGGCCTGTGGGGCTGGACACTTGTGGAAAGGGAGAGATTAAATGAGGCAAGATTTCCCAAAGGCCCTTGTCAGTCCACAAGCAGGAAACAAGGAAATTCGGTTAACTGCTATCCAGTCTCCAGAGCAGTACAGGAGAAAAAGAGGAAGTTAATGTCAGGTGTTGGCCAGAGTTATTTAACCTGTATGGACTCACGATGACTACAAAGAGCCAGCCACACCAGCTAAGTACCCGTGAGTCTGAACACCATGTCATCTCCAGTGCTAGCCTCTCTACTATGCTATTTACATTTTTTACCCCCGATTCCTATTAATACCACTGGAATCACCTAGCTTTGTACTTAATAGATTGAAAAGGACAATCCTGCAAATAGGTCAGTCTATAAAACTAAGAAAGTTAACCATGTTTTATAGACTCTTGTTTCCCAGTACATCGAGGAAGGTAGAGTGTGAATAAACTACTTTGTTTACGAGAACATACAGATTTCCCTGTTATGTGTTCCGTTTAATTTTACTTTTTCTCCAGGTAGATATTCACAGGTCACCAAGGTAACTCATACTGGAGCAGGGCAGCTTTTCCATTCCATAACTAGGTATACTTCACGTGTGCAGAACATTCACTGGGCTTGCAGACCTTTTTAGAGCATTAGAGGGTAAGCAGGCAAGGCCATGACAGCACTGAGCGAGTAGCTAGTGCCAGTGTTTCCTACTAGAAAAACAATGTTTCTTGATTGTATTTTATTCAGTCACATACATTTATAAAAATGAAATAAAATTATAACAGAGATAGCACCTTTTATAAAGTAATTTATTCAAACACTTGTAGGCTCATCTCCAATATTCTCATTTTTTTGAGTTAGTAGTAGTTTTCCATATACCCACTGAAGTTGTTTAATGCAGTACTCTTTGACTTTTGTGGGCACTGTAAATGTTTTAAGCAGCAAAAGACAATTCAAAGTATTAATTCACAATACAGGTTTCTTCAGTTGTCCCTAATGTTTTAAAAATATCTTCACAGCTTCACAACTGATATGCTTATTTTTAAACTGTTCTTTAAGTTTGTTAACAGTGATCTCCAGCACTTGCAGTTAGGAATCTGGAGAATTTCCAGATCTGCCAATTATCAACAAGAACTTCATACAGATTATCTTCTGTGTATCTTTTACAGCTTCATAGGGAATGGAATAGTAACTGTTATATTATAGATAAAGAAATGCGGACTCAAAATTATTTGCTGAATTAGGAAATTGTGAGCTAGAACTTAAAATGAAGGTCTGCCGCTAGGGAAACGTTCTTCCAACTCAGGGCTGCCGCAGAGACCCTTGTAAAAGAAGTTGAATCTCCATGAATATTACAGTTGCAGCATGCCACAGGCTGCTCACGGAGAATCATTCAGGCCTCCTGGGAAACAGTCATCCTGCCCCTGGTCCCGAAGGGTGACAGTGTGGCCAGACTAAAAAGGAACAGGCAAGGCTGCAGATGGAGACAGGCCAGCACAGAGGTTTGTCAGTTACTGGAGAGGCCGAAACGCAGGAGTAGGAGGAGGCTGCACAGGTCTTCGTGACTTTGAATTACGGCCACAACCTTTGACTTAAAACTTTTGGGGTCAGGAATGAATTTAGCTTTAGTAGAAGGGATGGTGTACAGCTATGTGTTTTGAAAGGTTTGAAATGAAACCTTTCCAAGTTGGAAAAGAACAGAAAGTGCAATAAATTCTAACAAAGGGAGGCTGGGCTCCTGTGAGTACGCGGCAGCGAGCAAGAGGCAGCTGTCGTACCACTGGTGCACAGTGAGGCCCCAAGGCGCAGAAACTGCAAGGAATTCTGAAAAAGAGGAGAGGCTTGAAGTACCCACCGCGGCAGAAGAGCCCAGGGTTTGGAACCAAACACACTGATTCAAATCTTGACTTCTCTGTGATGTGCCCTTTAATACCCTCATCTGTAAAATGGGGACAGATTAGCTACACCCCAGAAGTACCCTGTGAGGCTTACACAGAATGATGCAGACAAGTGGCTGCTCAGTAACAGTTATGCCCAAGCCAGAATGCAGTGTTTGAGAGCTCCACAAGGAACAGTGTGACTTTAAGAAAATTACTTAATTGGGGGGGTGGAAGGGGCTAGGGACTGAACCATTGAACCCACAGCTTACACGCAGAACTACATTCCTAGCCCTTTACTTTTTATTTTGAGACAGGACTCACTAAACCTAGGATGGGTTCAAGCTTGTGAGCCTTCTGTCTCAGCTACCACCCCAGCTTCAATTTATCCCGCAGTGCAAGAGGAAACTACCGCGGAGGACTGCTGTGAAGATGAAGTGAGTTAACGTGTTAACACTGCATTTTGTCTGCATGACGTACTGCGCTGTCCAAGGAGAGCCCCCCCTTTTATTAGAATACGGTAACAGTTTTGGCTTCTTCAATATAAAATGGATGTACAAAATGATCAGTTCAAATGACAATAGTAATTAGGAGGAAATTCCAAGTGAACAGATGATGTAGCCTGAATATGAAATACTACGTGAACCTTAATAAATTTAGTACCCTGATACTTTGGTGCTAAAGTCTGCCACATTTGTTTTGAAGAAATCAAAGCAGGGAATGAAGTTAGAGAAAAGTAATTTCTTGATGAAGAAAGTCTTACACTGATGGAGGAATTTCCACTGACAGCTGCACATACGAAATACCTCTGATTAGATATCATATTTCCCTTATCCTTAATTTCATGCTACCTGGTCTCCAGAATGCTATGAAATAGAAGTAAACACTTGCTTTGGAGAATATGATGACTCCTTGATACTACTATTTCTATTTTTTCTTTTTTTTTAAAACAGGGTCTCACTATGTAGTTCAGGCTGGTCTTGAACACTACGGAGCCCAAACTGGCCTCAAACTGGCAATCCTCCAGCCTCAGCCTCCCGAGTGCTAGGATTACATGTCCTTGATACTTCTTGCAATACTATGAAACCAGAACTAGAATAGTAAGGACTGTAGGTCCAAAACTGTCTGTTTTTGTTTTGTTTTGTTTCTCCTAATAAGCTAAAAATCTGGAAAGCCCAGCTTCCTGTCCACAAAGCAACATTAATTGTAATTCGTATCTGAAGGTAGCAAACATCCTCCTCTCACCTCTCTGGCTTGATGCCCAGCCGCTCGCCGCGGTCCATGTTGAGTGTGCCAGCACCCTGGCCATAACCATAGCCTTTTGGCCCATACTTTTTTCCATAGCAGGATTTGCAGTAGATCTCTTCATCGTGAATTGCCACTGTTGTACTGTCTAAATTTTTCCTGCAAACCACTGAGGGGGAAATGTTAGGTTTTATACATTCCAACAATACACTTTCCTTAGAGGAGCAGAGTCTACAAATGGTAAAAGCACAGGCTCTCTCATTCATCACTTATCTTATGATCTGCCAAAACTTAGAGCATCAGTCAGCTACAACTGGAAATTATTTAAACCTTCCTCCATGATATGATGATAGTTACTTTAGGAAATTAGCGGATCCCTGTGATGAATGTTATTACTATGTGTATCTAAAATGTTCCAATAAAATAAACATGGTTTAAAACAAGTGTCAGAATTTTAACACTCGAAGTATCTAATTGCAGCAGGAAGGAGAGGAGTTTCTGAGAGGCTGTAATTACACGAACAGAAAGAACTAATCGTGCCCTACTCCCAAACCCTTGTCTCAGTCTTCCACACTTGGTCTTTTCAGCCTTTTCATATTGAATACTATTACATCACCCCCTGACACAGTAAAAGGATAACGTTTTGGCAGGGGAGTGCCTCGGTATCCCCTCTTTCCCCCAATAAAGAACCCTCTGGGACAAAAAAATTTTAAGTCCAGCGTTCTAGCTTTCATCAGTAGTCTAGGAGGGGAAAGAGCATTATTATTTCCTCCTTCCCACCAGCCTCTCCAGCAAGTATGTCTGAAAAGCCAGCGGTTTAAAGTCAGCATTTGTTTTCCCTTCCGTCTCAAAGGAGAATACATTCCTCCTTGATGGATTTCTTGCCACAAGGCATTTCCACGTGTCCCACTTCATAAAACTGCCAAATGTTACCATGTTTTATCCAGACATTATTTCACTTTCTAAAACTTCAATTAAACTTGAGAAAAAGTAAATTGTGAGGGAACTCATTGGTAGCACAACTGGGCAGCTGGAAATCAAAGAGAAGTTTAGTAAGAAAGGGAATTTTACCCCCTTAAAAGGAGGAAAGGAAGACAAAAGGAAGAGGGAAAGATGACCAGCTAGCTAGCTTGTAAAGATAAACTGTTTTTCACTATTTTAGAGTAAAATAACACCTACTCTGAAACCACTGAGGTTCAAGTACTGAAACATTTGCTTACCGCTAACCTAAAGCACTAATACCCTTAGCAGTATGAATACAGATAAATGTAAAAATTTTTGAAAAAAATTAACCAAGGCAAGTTCAGTTGTATGCAGTTTTACTGTAAGACCCACCCCTCCTTTCCTCATTTCTCATCCTTACTTCCTGCAGTAAATTCCCAAACATTTGTAAACTACACTAAATTGGTTCCTTAAAAGGCTTTAGTCAGCAGAGACAATTAGAAAAGAGAAATTAAACATGATCACTAAGGGGCTAGGGATTTAGCTCAGTGGTGCAGCGCCTGCCTGGCAAGCACAAGGACCCAAGTTTGAATCCCTGTACCAAAAAAAAAAAAGACCACTAAGAACTTGACATTTGGTAAACATCAACTTTGTTGTAGTGTAGGCATTGTGGCTTAACATAGATGAAACTGAACAATTTCTAATACTACTTTTTCTTTGTTTCTATACTTTCTTGGTTGTAAGCATACTGAAAAATAGATTGGAAAAATTTTCAAAAATCACTAACTTCTAAAAGAAATGGTTAAACCACATCTTGTGAGAAATACTAGCTTTCATGGTGGTGTATACAGCAAACGTTCGTATGTATTACTTTTACTTTTCATAAATGCAACTTTCTGTTGTCAGTTTCCAGTTACGTGTGAAGCAGTCACACTTAAAGAGGTCCAGACACCTTGAATGCTATCTCCTACCAAAGTAGGGAAATTCAAATTTCAAAGAAGTTTTTTGTGAGTATAGGTAAGCAAGTGATTTTTTAACATGCCGCTTTGTACAGTGACATACTTCCCAATACTATAGATAAGGAAATTATCTTATATGGGTGACAGTTCTATCATTTAAGTGAGAGGATAATTAATGGGCTTTCAGTTTTCCTGACCTGCCACACTACTGTGTTAAAACTGAAGAATTATTGTCATTAGAGGAGACCTGTGAAGGAAGGGAGCTTCTCTTCTGTTCTGCATCTGTCCTTACTGGGGACTTACTGACTTGAGAACAGGTAACGTGTTGTTTTATGTCCTGCTTCCTTTTGGCAGCAGAAGTCTAGCAGCAGTAGTGGTTCCCCGTGTGCCCGTAAGGCATCTGCATGTCCTATGCTGCGTCCCCTCAGACTCAGAACAGCAGTAACCAGAAGTAACTCCAGAGACTCATCAGCACAGAAAACAATCGGAACTAATACAGAAACTGCTGGCATCTGATTTTCAGCTATGAAAATGATGTAAATTAAGCAAGGTTTCAAAGAGAAGGAGCCCCACACCTTGAAAGAGAAAACTGGGTGGAGAAAGGACAATTCATTTATTAAAAAAGAGTGGGGCGGAAACTGTGCTGGGTGCCATGCTTCATGCAGGGGAGGGACAGAGAAAGAGAGAGAGAGAGACGTTTGGGCCACTCCTGTCCTTGCTGCCGGCCTGAGCACTTACGATGTCCAAGACAACAGACAGGTAAAATCACTTGTACTTTGGAAACTTTTGAAGCAAAACTCCAATTTTTTTTTTTTCCGTGAAAAGGCAAACGGAAGCATTTTACACAGAGGGCTACTTACTGCACAGAAAGCAGCAGCGGTGGAAGCTCCTCCCGTCACACTGCACCTCCTCAGCGTGGTACACAGTCCTGGCGCAGGCCCCGCATTTGTTTCCACCTCCCCAGACCGGCATTCTGGAGGAATAAAGCGTTCATCAGCATGGCCCATGTGCGTGTCCGACAAGCTCCCTAGAGAGCTATGTAAACCCACGAGACAGCTGCAGATCTTGTTTCTTTATGAACCACGCAAACCACATCTTTTGAAGCCCTGCGTTCCTCCAAAATAACCCCATCTCTTCTCCCAAATTACAGCTCTTTCATTAGGAAACTCTGGCTCATCATGGAAAGGATTTTCCCCTGCTGCAAGACAAAGAAGTTGCTTTCAATGGCACGTTACAGGTCGCCAGGCATAAAACAAACTATGCCACTAGAATCCATAGGAGATTAAGTTGTGTGGGGAATGGAAAGGCAAACCTTACACCACAGTCTGTAATGAACTTTTTTCTAAAACTCAGCTGAAGATCTTACTCTTGGGTGGAAGTTTCTACTACACGCTTAATTCATTGTAACAACCCTGAATTCTTTTTTTTTTTTTTTCCGGTACCAGGAATCGAACTCATGACCTTGCGCTTGCCAGGCAGGCGCTGTGCCGCTGGGCTAAATCCCCAGCCCAACCCTGAATTCTTAACATGTAACATATATAAGCTGTGACACTTTCTAGGACAAAGAAAGTGTACTGCCTTGCCAGAACAAGTTTTCTATTTGTCTGCTAAAGTAATGGCCATTTACAGCAGAAATAGTTCCATGTGACTAGCACAACTGCACGCAGGAGTCCTGCTGCAACCACAACCAACAGCCACAGAGGGCTGTGACGGAGCTGTCTGTGCCTCACTACTCCCCACGTCCACTAGTGCAGCCAACGGTTCGCCTTCCCACCGAAAGGACTGTGAGGCTGTAAGGCCCTCCCGGCAACATGAACTGTTTGTAAAACTGTGTCAGAACAGCCTCTGAACAACATGGCTCAGACAATGGTTGAGCAGGAAGTTTAAATCCTAGGCTATCTTAATATTCTGAACATTTTCTACTCTCCCTTCTCAACAAACTACTGGGCCACAGTTTAAACGCCTGGTTCTGAAGGGCCAGCATCCACAGCTGCCTTTACCAGTACAGTCATCCTGCTAAGAAGACATGTTATGCCTGCCCTGCCCTGACTGGTATCTAAAACACTATAATAGTCTTTTTTTCTGATCATCCTCTTCAAACTTCCTTTCTGTAATCCGTGTTTACGGCCCTTGCCTGTTAAATTTCTTTGGATAAACTATTTGCTGCTCTCAGAAATAGCTGGAAAAGAAAGGTGAGACTTTCCTACTAGTGCAAAACCTGGCCATAAAAGAAGGAAAAAAGAAGGCTTCTAAGTGGAAAAGACTAAAGAAATCTTTGATTCTTAATGTAAAAACAGTGACTTCTCATCCTATCCCATTAAGATGGTCCAGGATCCAACAATTTCCTAAACACTAAAGCTTTCCAAAAGAAAGATTTATAAAATTAACCATTGTGCTGGGCATCTTGCCCTTCTGGTAATACTTTTCCCAGACACCCATCTCTTTAGTTCATGTGACGAACTTATTACAGTATGTTCTTGTGATGGTCACACTTGTTATCAATTCAAGCTGACATTCACGTGAACACTTGGAAATTTTCTGCAGCTGGACTGTGATTTGTCTGCTCAAAACACATACGAGCCTAGTTCCTCAGTGTAGCAATGTTGGTAATTGAGACCTAGTTCAAGGTTTTTGGCTTGGGAAGACTCCACCCTCATGAAGCGACTTATGTAGTTCATTCAAGAGTGGCTTGGTTATCACAATAGTGGGTTGTTATAGAGAATCCAGCCCCCTTTATCCCTTCCTCTTTTTGGTCATACCTGCTTACCTGTCCACTTTTCCACCATGCACAGAGCAGCACACGGCCCTCTCCGGAAACCGGGAAGATGCTGGTACCCAATCTTGGACTTCCCAGCCTCCAGAACTGTTAGCCAATACAAAACTTTTTTCTTTATAAATTGACCTAGTTTGAGATATTCTGTTATAGCAAAAGAAAATGTACCAAGACAAAACTTTTAATAATTTTATGCCACAACAACTAAGAATATTATCAGTGGACTCACCTTATTGAATAGAGAATCAATGAGTCAGTCTGTACTTAAGAAATTTTTTTTTAAAATTCCGTTTTGGCAAAACTTGGTCCTAGTGTATGAGAACTAATGACCAAATGTGGAAGGGGGCCCAAAGACTGAAGAGACAGACAGGTCCAGGACTGCACAAAGTGCAATACAGGTGTAATTAGGGAATTATGGACAGACACATGTCTTGGGTGATAGCAAAAAAAGGAGGATCCCTACGACCCAAGGCAGGAAGGAGGTGATATGCTCAAGTAGATAAAGGTGGGGCATGGACAAGCACAACAGCTCTCAAAAACTCTTAGCACGTTCAATGCTAAGAAACAGTCCAGACATCAGTGGCCAGCTCAGCTGACTCTTAATGACTTTTTTCCCCCAACAGGAATTTAGATAATTACAAAATGGAAGTTACAACCAACATGGCTACTATCACTTCAAGCTGAATTCCTACATATTCCTTCACCACAAATAGTATAAAAAGCACTGGTTTAGATGGTATTAATTCTACCCCTATCTTTGCCTGTTTTATGCTGCTATAACAGGATACTAGAGACTGAGTAATTTATAAAGAACAGAGATTTCTCATTTCTGTTCGAGAGAGGTTCAAGATCAAGACACCAGCAGATTTTCTGTCCAGCAAGAGCCCAGTCTTTGATTCCAAGATGGTGCCTTAAATGCTGCATCCTCCAGAAAGAAGGAACATTCTCCTCATGTGGCAGCGGAGGAGCAGAGAGCAAACCCTCCCTCACAAGCCCCTCCTCTAGTGCCATCAATCCATTCATTTCTAAACTCCTCCAAATGGGCCTACCTCGCAACACTGCTGCACTGGGATTAAATTTCAACATGAGTTGTGGAGGAGACAAAAACATTCAAATCAAGGCAATCCTGGCTTCAGGACTGGGCATACAACTCGGTCATGGCCAGTCAGAGCACAGCATCCCCCCTTCTTCCACAGTTGTTGGGTTAGGAATGGGCACATAACCCACTGTAATTCAATAAATGTTGAACTCAGAGCTCCGATGGAGAACTGTGTGCATATAGAAGAGGAGGAGCTAGCAGCAGTCTAGGTACTGCAGAGAAAAACAATAATGATGCTTGGAGAGATGCTTAGATCCTTTCAGCCCGATTCAGCTGTGCTTCATCTTATCCTGCACTCCTCAGTTATGTGAGCCAATAAATTTCCTTTTAAAGCCATTTGGAATTCCAGCTCCCGGTCCCTGAAACAAACAACATTAACACACAAGCCCACACACACGGGAGAGTGGAGTAATACAGCTAGTTATCACTAAACTGCTGGTATCAACTTGCAAATGGCCTACTCCTCTTAATTCAAAGGATCCACAAATGTTAACAGGGTTACTGTAAAGACAACCACCCAGGATCAATATCTTGCAACAACAGGGCACATTTGCAAGCTTTCCTTTTATAGCTACATAAATCCTTTATTCCCATTCCTGGAGACATGTGCTCCTTTGCTTAAACCTTGAACAAACCGTGAACCTCATTTGAACACCAGAGACACAAAGCTTTGGCTGCAGCAGCCTGTGCTGGCTGGAGTTAGGAGTGCAGTGAGTGACACTGACTTTGCGCCTCACCTCCAACGTTATCTGTGTTTTGGAATGCTCACGGATACCACAGAGGTTCCCTTGTGAATCCTAAGGAAACCAAAGGGAGAGTCCAGGCCTGCGGAAAATGACACTACAATCACTTGTATTGGATCGCAGCATGAACTGGCTCTAAACTACTTTACTGTTGTTGAGACATTTCTGTCAAGGCATTTCTCATTATATTAGAAAGTCAACTACATCAACCTAGTACCTTTCATTTTCACACCTACCTACTTTGGATCAATCACTAATAAGGAGCCAGATTTCTATCAAGACAAAGGTTAGATTAAGTTGTCCCTACATAACATTTGAAAATACCTTTTTAAAAACTTAATTACTTTATGTTATTCTCTTTCTTGAAAGTGAAGCACAGCGTGGATTGTTTAAAAAGAAAAAAAAAGAGGCAATACAGTATTTTCCCTTTTTTAATGTAAATCAGGGTTACTTTAAATTCATTGGTTATGAATCTGGTCTAATTTCTACTACACATGCTATACAAGCCATTTCTTTTTTTAAAACTGAAAGCTGGTTTAATTTATGGATATAGCTATAAAGCCATTTCTGTCAATGGTCCACAAAGCTTTTGCCCATGAAGGGTCAGGTCATTTCTGTATTCCCCATACTGTCTCCCACATTATTTGGTTTATATCAAACCATTTTAAGTTCCACCCAGGTTAAGGGTGCTCCTAAGAGTTTCTGCATAACCTCTTCTGCGATACAGGCAAATAACGTACTACCACATCCTTAGCAAGTTTCAGCGGGGTTAATGCTTTCATTTTTAAGATGGATAGTGGCTAGATGTAATTTGGTGTTTATATCATTTTTCTATTTTGTATGTTTCAAATATTTCATAATGGAAGGAAGGAAGATGGGTAGGTTGATTGGTTTAGACAGACTTAAAATAGTTGTGCAACCTCAGCCTTAGTTTTCTCTTTTTTTTTTGAGACAGGATCTCACTTTGTAGTGCAAACTGGCCTTGAACTCACTATGTAGCCCAGGCTGGGCTCAAACTCACAGGGATCCTCCTGCCTCTCTGTCTCTCAAGTGCTGGGATTACAGGCACGGACCACCATGCCATGTCTCATCTTGTGACCCCTTGCTACCAGAGATATAATGGAGATAAAATTGGTACTCCGGTAAGAAAAACCTCCCGAACCCCCAAAACCATACAGCCACAGAGTAAAGAACAACTTAGCTGACTGATTGGTCACTCATAATAGTGCGCTACAAGTACAAAAACAGCTCCACTTGCAGTGATGGTTAAGAAATGAAGTTCAAATTTACACTTTTAGGCTGAAACCCTATGGACCTTTCCTGAATTTGGCAGAAAAATAGGTGATGATCTCCCTTTGCTGTCACTCTTGGCATGGTTGTGCATACTAAGAAAAAAAAGTGCAAGGCTTCATTTTTCTTACAAGCCTTTGGCCGCTCTGCTCCACAACAGCTGGCATTAATCACAGCAGACTGGAGCTCACTGAGTAATCTGGGCTGCATGCCTTTCCCAAATCCTATGCATTAATTTACAGAATGGCAGAGCAGAAATGAAATCCCACTTTACACATGTATCACAAAATAGGCCAAGCAGGCTTATTCTCTGTTTTTCAGTCATTCAGTGTCTAACAGAGGTCAGCCCCAGCATTCAGTCACAGTGCTAGACCGATTCAAAGGCTTGGTTTACATGTGAACACCTACATGCCATCTCTCTTTCCCATTTCTCCCCAGCCTCGGGCACCACCCAAAATTCCTAAGACTTACACTTCAGGGAAATTAGTGTAGTTTAAATGTGGTTCACCTCGTGGTCAAGTTACCATTCTCTAGACAACCGAGAGCTGCAAAGTGACCACACAGGTTACCGTTACGCCACCAGTGCTACATTTACTGTCTTTATCTGCTCTGTATGACCTGCCCGAATCCATGCATTTCAAGGCTACATGTCACCACTTACAGCTTAAGTCACCTCATCTGGAAATCTGGAGAAACTGTGTCCATGCACCTAGATTTTAAATGCTTCCAGAGAAGCATTTATTACTACATATAAGGCTTTTTTATTACTGGAACCTGGTAATAGTCCAATTTGTCAAAAGAGAAAAAGCTATTATACACTCATCACATCTTGCACCACATCCAGGGGAGATTTGTACATTAGTCGCACTGCCCCAATTACAATGATTTTTTTTTAAACAAGACCAGAGTTGGAGAGTTGTAGTTAATTAGAAATTAAGCTTTACTTGGTGCCTAATTTCTCTTCTGTTTGATCCGCTTTCCTTAACTAGTGAACTCCACTGAAGCAAGCATGAGCTCTTCGGGTCTTGGTGATCTGTGTTCCATCTGGCTGCACCCACTGCAGCCACATCGTCAACCTGGCCTCAGCATAAAGCTGAATTAGGAACGTGGGTTTTACACGCATTTCCCTCATATGTAAAATGAGGTTAACAGTACTTCCTTACAGAGTTACAAGAATTTGGTGAGATAGTAACTGCACAGTAGGCGCTCAGTAAATGATAATGTTTGTCATCTATCTGTAGCAATGTCCAACTTTTATTATCAATATTCATCCCCCCATCTATCTATTTTCTCATTCTACTCCCAACTCCTCCCCATCAAGGCCACTGGCTTTTCTCCCTCCTTCATCCAACTAATTCTTGAATTCATTTCTGTACCTCAGTCATTTTTCTAGGTTAGGGACAGCTTATAAACACTGCACAATGCCTTGCTATTTATGAAACTCTCATAATATAATTGTATAGGTCACACGCTGGGGACCAGGGAAGTAGTTCAGCATATGCATGGCTCTGTGTTTAATTCCCAGCACCACAAAGGCAAAAAAAAGTATTGTAAGCTGTATATTGAGTTAGGACCTGATAATAAAAGGGTACAAGGAAGAGTACCTGTTTCTCAGGACAGTCTACTTTGGTGGGGAAAACATGTAAACAAACAATGGTAACACAACATAACCAACTCTACAGAGTCATGCAGAAAGGGCTTTCAGAAAGGGCCTTCAGAATTCTGCATCATTTTAATTTTACAGGGATGGCCAAATATATTTATCTTACAGATCCACTGACAGTAGATTCCTAAAACTATGTTGAAAAAGACTGATTTCAGTCCAGGTTCTACTTTAAAGATTACTATGATGAACACAATATCTGTCATAGAAATTGCAGTATGCATGTCACCTCTTAGACACTGTTGCTATAACAGAAAGAACATGGAACATACCATTAGACAGGCTTAGGTCTGAAATACAGTTATCAACTGTAATCCCGGCAAGGTCTTTAACCTCTGAGCCTCAACTTTCCTTTTCACTTGGAAATGGATGAGAACTACACCTCATGGTTGCTTATAAGGATTTTATGAGCTAGCATTTGTAAAGTACCTGGAAAAATGCCAGGCCCCCAAAAGCACTGGCTTCCTTTTCCTTGAGGAGGACTATTGGGCCTGAAGGTGACCATTCAGTTCAACCTACTTCAGAGTCCCTGATCTTCAAAGAAGGCTGATGTTTTGACTCTAGAACCACAAGCTGTCCCCGAAATTCTCATATCTGATGCTCTGCAAAGACCATTTAATCAGTGAGAATTATCAACCCTGAGCTGTCAGATTATGTGTACAGGAATGCACTCTCTTCCATCCAGTATTGATCTGTCTAAAGAAGCAGTTAGTGAGTGGCTTCTGTTTGTAAATCCTGTACCCAAACTGCTACTTTCCACTAGAAAGCTCTCTGCTACTCCTCTCTCCTCTCCCCTAAGTCCAGCCTCCCTTCTACCTAGTAAATTTTCCTGTGTCCACCTTAGCTTCACCATTCTAATTGTGTATCCTGAGACCACTTATGCCTTCAATTTGGAGCATAGCAAAATCCTTGACACTGATTTGGACCACTACCCGCCAAATCACTTCTTATAATTAAAATGCAACTATGATATACACTTGGTAATCCTTACCCTCAACATCTGCCATAGCAACCCACAATCTGTGCAAACTGCAAGACATTTAATTACTCAAACCATTTATCATTAGCATGGTCTTTTACATGGAGTGAAATCTAGATTTAAATGCCAAGACTCCCGTTTTTTGCCAAATGGTCACAGATTGGTTACTTGATCTACCGGTTTTCTTAATTTAAAAATGGAAATAATGCTTGCTTATACCATAAAGCAGTTTGGAGATAAACAGTATGTGCAAAACACTTAAGAGACTATATGATAAGTAATGATAATTATTTTTATAAAGTTTATTATATCCTTTATGTTAAATAGTTTGCTCATTAACTTAATCATAATGACTAAGGTACAGATTAGCCATATTTTAGTTTTATGAGTAGGGAACCCGAGGCCTAGAGATGTTAAGTGGCTCATAACTGTGAATCCAAAATAAAATAACCAGTGCAATTTCAAAATGAATTCTAATTCAAAATTATTTGACGATGTTTTGCTAAAAATAAACTGGTGGTAACAAAACAAACAGAGCAGTACTGACCTCTATGGCTATGACACAGTTTCTTTCAAGGTTGGTATGTTCTATATAGTTGTGTGTTGGGCAAGGTTTCCATTTCCTCTTCATTTTTGTCTTTTATGAAGGCACCCTGAACCCTACTTTCCCACAGGGAACTGTAAAGTATCTTGGCCTTTATGTATCACATGATGTCTATCCTTTTCTTACTCGGCAAAGCAAATCAGTACTGTTGGTGCAATGAGATCTTAAAAAAAACTGCAAAGAACCTGATATCTTCTGCCAATCATTCATAATATACTTCTATCAGTTCATCCTCTATGATGTACAACAATAAAATTGTTCCCCATCAAAAATTGTGCCTCGCTGCTCTAGAACTGAGGTGGAGAAACACTCCACTAAATCAGGATTCCTAACCCGGGGTCTATATTTTCCCTTAAATTTGGGGGATCAGTTAACTTAGTACCAAGTACTTCACCTTTTGCACTTGAAACACTTTAAGGGGGTCCAGAGACTTCACAGGATTGTCAAGAGGTCTGTGACATAAGAGAAGCAATTAAAGTCCCCACCTACAGATAGGTAATCCAGGCCCCAGGGGAGTTGTCGTGCCAGCCAAAGAGAACCGAAGAGGTGGCTGCAAATATCAGCCAGGCAAAGGCATGGTGCTTTGAAGGAACTGATGAATAGCTGCTAAGGGAGGAAAGCTGGCTTCCGGGAACGGCCTCGGAGACACTGTTAAATCTGAGTCAGCTCTTTCCTGAAGAGACTTTCACTGATGGCCACATGCATTCAGAAAAGTTCAGGATGCAGTCTATTCACAAGGAATTCCTCAGAGTGCATTCTGTACAAGCACATACACTTCTGCAAAGTATGTACTGTTACACGCATTGTACAAGGCAAAGCAACTAAGGCCAGAGTAAATTATGTGTCCAAGGGCATCGAACCAATGGGTGCTGGATCTGGGATGTCAGTTGGGGCCTGATCGGCTTTCGTTCCACCCTTCCTGCTGCATCACCCCTCTTTCCCCTCAGGAGGACCCTCTCCCCATTTCATTTGATGCCTCTCATTTTTAATGCACAAGAAAAATCAGAGGCCCAGATCACAACAGCGCAACAGCTGTATCTGGACCCTGGTTTGAAGGCTCGTTTATTGCTACTGCCCCCACTTCATACCAACATTCTTGATGTCTGAGACTAAAAGAAACTTCCCTCCAAACCAGGTGATTCTGCAGCTTCATCAGAACAGGCCTCCAATCAGTACTGCTTCCAGCACAGCACTTGGCATATACCAAGACTGGTCAAAACGTACTGAGGACACTGGGAAGAATCTGTCAAAAATGTATGATAAAAACTTGAGATAAAACTTAACAACTATCTATTGCTTCTGTCAAATTCAATCTTCACTCCCCTCAACTGCACCTTATTAGTTCCTTCCTTTCTTCTTCAATTAACCAGTAGTGTGGTTCTGGTCTAAGCATGTTCAAAGCCCCCAAGCAAATACAGTTACAAAGATTCACAAGGTACAGATCCTGCCTCGAAGGAAACACGGCTCTAACTAGAATGCAGTGGAAAAAGAAACGTGAGAATCAGTGACAAAAATTTCAATGACAATCAATGTGAGAACGATGGAGACCAGGGAGCACTTCATAAAAACCGCTTGTATTTTGGTATACAATTTTGAAACTATGTGAAATTCTGCCTTTTAAAACCTATCACCGACTCTTCTTGAACGCTTCAAAGTATAACCAACTTTGTGGATGTCCTAGTTGAATTCTTTGTTTTTTATAAGTATAGCTTTAAAACAGGTTAAGTAGAAAAGACCATTTTTCACTTCCCGAGTCAAAAACTTACGACCCAAATAAAGGAAATGTTCTGTATTGAAAGGCATTTATACACTAAAAATGTGCTTCGTTTGCAGACTGCAAATAAAACAAGCTAAACTTTTGGGTAACCATTTAAACAAACACCCTTCACAAACGTCCGGGCTTCCAAGGGGGAAGGGGAGTCTCTGGTTGAGAGAGCACCACCCCCAGGGCTGCCTACGTGGAGTTTAGAATCCAGCTCTGAACCCAGAGCTTGACTTTTAGAACCTGTTGCAGAATTTCACAACCAAGTATTCTTGCATCTCTGTACTTTGAAGGTCAGAAAGTTCCGGAAAAAGCTAGAAGCGATCGATTGCCGTTTATTTCACTGCTGTTCCTTCCACGTTTAAGGTGCAGCGCTCGGTGGGCAGAGACCACCAAACAATAGGGATGCCAGGAGCTCGTCAGCAGCCGGGAAAGGATTCCGGGCTCGGTGGGCTTGGAAGCCCCCTCCCCTCCCCTCCCCAGGCCGGGCCCGGGCAAGGGGGCCCGGTGCGCACCCCCGGCCCGCAGACCCGAGCCGCCCCGGCCCCGGCCCCTCCGCGACAGAGCCGGCCCGGGAGGTGGGCGCCCGGGGCTGCGGGAGGATTCGCAGCCACGCGAAACTCCGGACCCCGCTCCGCCCCGGCGATATCCAGAAAGTAAAGCTCGGAGGGATTATTGAACCGCCCCGCAGCGGGGAGCCGAGGGCAGCGCCTGGGCAGAGC